>NC_064931.1:645304946-645644112 GCF_023897955.1 Schistocerca gregaria
GTCACGCCTCTCTAATCACTGGAATACTCGGGTTTGAATGTAGCTCTGAGCATATTGCCTGGGCGTCAAACTACTACTGACGAATGCTGGAATATTTCCTCTAACAATTTCATAGCTAATTCTTTCCTGAAGTTTGACCTATGAACACTAAGTAAGCAGCATTCTATGACCTGCATTTTCATGTTTAATATAGTTTAGCAGTGGCTTTACATGCTTCTGTGATTCAAAATAACTTATATCAGCAATTATGAAACGAGTAACTACTCTGTTACGCGTGCACCTGCAGAGTGAACGCCGACTACATTCTAATCAGACAGTTCCTATCGTAAGAACTGTCACGCCTGCAGTTATTCCAAACCTCGTAGGTAGACACCCCCTGACTAATCCACATTTAACTAAAATCTACGTACTGCATTTCAATGGAGAAAGACGTACAGTTTTCCCTTCTTTAGAGTGTCAAAGACTATTTTCTAGACCCCATGATAGTTAATTTCGGTTGGTACAGGTGGCAGTCATCGTAGACAACCACCAGTTACATGGCTTTAGCACTGTGACTAATTAGCAAATAAGATTTAACAACTTTCATTTCTATGAAGAAGTACCGGATATTAGGTTCAAGTCGTCTTCAGAGATGGTAGCTAGATGTTAGGCTCCGCGTAAAAGCAAGTTAGCTGTATTCAAAATTAAAGAGCACAGCGAAGAAGCGAAAAAAAATTAGTGAAACGAAAGAAGGGTAATGCAGCGACACAGGTCTGGCTAGTAGGGTTTGAATGGCATTTACACACGTAATACTGAAAGGGTAAACAGCTTTCTGACCAACAAAAATGACATATTGCTTCCGGCGACGTTTTCCACTTACACTTGTATGAACCTCATCTGCAAAATAAATGAACACCTCCGAATATCTGAAGTACGCAGTTCGTTTGCAGCTGGGGTGCAGAGGTGAGCGTTATTCTAGACAGTTTAGTCCAGAGCGTATTCTTCGTCCGTACTTCCGGAAGTCCAACAAGTAAATAAAAATACATTTGGTAATAGAGACAAGTATCGGTGCACCTAAGAATTTTAATTAAAGAGCCCTATTGTCGAAGTAGTTCCTAAAATTTAATTATGTGTGGGCTAAAAACGAAGGTGTTTAATTTTTTCGGTCACGAAACGCATTCTTTAAAAGGTCCCTGTTATCACTATTTCCTAAGACTGAGATATTGATTACTTATGTTACTAGTAATTACTTTTTCTTCCAAATTCTAAAACGCGTGACAATGTGGTGGTGGTTACACCTTATGAATCGAAGGTATGATCATCTTTCTCGCAGTTCACCCACTACACGAACACTTTTTGCTTTATACCATGCATCTATGACAGTAAAACAGCCAAGTCCATCACATATGCTTAAAATTCTCAGGAAAACGCCGTCTCCGAGTTGTAGGTGGTTCCCGCAGTATATGAAAAAGTGCTTCATTACACACTTTGTAGTAATGAACGAACTATTTGACAGCACAACACCACAGTAACTGTGCAGTTTCTTTTCTACTTTCCAGTAGTTTTTCATTCTTTCTCTTTATTCTGTCCATATTGCGTATGTATATTATGTTTTCTCCTTGAAAATTTTCAAACATTTTACTTTTGCTCTGAACGTTTATCTTTCTTCCATTTCTTCCTCCGTTATTTTTATTTCTCTCAGGTCTGCTTGAACGTTTTTGATCCATGTCATGGATGTTTTTGGGTTTGCAAAAACAAAAAATTCTTGTTATCCTCTTTCAACTAGTCGTTTTCTGTGTCCATAAAATACAACTCTTCTCTTCCTCATTGTGTCTGACATTTGATCTATTTTTTCCACAAATGTCTATTAGCTCAATTTCGGTTTCCCATTCTCATTTTGGTCTCGATACTTTCCTGATTATTTTTATTTCCTTCTTTTCTGTTTTACCTAATTGTTTAGCTGTATTTAACGAAAAATAAAATTCTGGTTTAATGACGGTGTTGTGGCCCCGGGAAGTTTTGCAACAATACAATTATTATTATTATTATTATTATTATTATTATTATTATTGGCAGTGGTCAGACATAAAGCACTGTCAGTATGAGTTACATTTTCTGTAAGTTCAGACGTAAGGAGTTCAGAAAGCAAGTGATTTACGAACACTAGGCCGAAGTGTAGCTCTGGCATTTTAATTTTTGGATTATTTTAAATCGTGGTGCAGGATATGGGTGAAAGGAGTGTCGCTAGGATGGTGGTGCTGCAGATGAAACATGTTATGTAACAAGTGTCTACCCTCAATTCCAATTCTTAGCTTTCTTTTCTGACGAAGAGTTGCAGGTAGTATTCGCGATGCGCTGAGAATTGCTTCATCATTTTGTAGGAGAAGGTTGCTAGGAATATGCAGAACCAATTGTCCTGTTGATTCATTAGTTCGTGGTTTAATAAAAAAATAAATATTTATTTTTCGTCATTTAAAAAATGACTATTCGAAGAAAGTCTTTTCATTCTGAAGTTTAGGTGAAGAGGGGGGTGGGGGAGGCTGCGGGTAATTAGCTAATATCTGATTGCACTCAGGGGTAATAGTCTCGGAAAGGTTGGGAACCACCGGTCTAAGAGGTAATTTTGTCTGCTTCAGTGGCGAGAGCTAAGCGTCTTGCTGCGTGGCTAACGGCGTCCGAAGTACTGGAAAGGTCGCGAGGCGCTGAAGAGTGTTTGTCTTGGCATTAGAGGGCTTCCTGGAACCGTGATTTGCTTCTCGTGGTCCTCTTACTATACAGCATGGCCAGATACATAGAATCACGGCGAGTTAGTTCGCGCAGGATGAAGAAAACGCCCAGAAACCTTGGTCAGCACAACTACACAATTACAATTAACAAGACAAAATGTTACTTTTGCAAACAGTCTCATGTGATGTGTCCCTGAAACTACCGTGACAATTCGGGAGTCATGAGGTGATAAGCAGGGTTGCTGAAAAGAGTTGCCTACGGGGTGCTATAGCAAATTAACGGGTGCGCATGGTTTAACTTTTTATCCTTGTATCTATCGCCAGTGAGAGACGATGGCAGGTGTATCAGAAGCTCCTCTTCATTCGATGCCAACGTCTTCTTCCCCCTCAGCGAGCATACTACACCACCGATGTCAACGGTGCCCCATTTTATTTATGCCAACAATCGGGACGCATTTCCTCGCGTAGTTTTCAATATTCTCGTACCCTGATATCGGCGTCTGCCGAAGAGTACCACGACGTACGCGTTCAGGCTACTTGTTTCGTGCTTCGAGAATCAAATAGTGGCTTTCCTGTGCCCGTGCTAGTTCGTGTGTCCGGTAACTTGCCGTGAGCAGAGATACATCTGTGGGGCAGTAGCATCTATACCACATACCCATGAGATGGATATGAATGGTAGCTCGCTCACAAATTATTGTTGAGCACTGGCGATAGCTTTTCTGCATCGTGCCCCCCATATCAGCTGTTACTATTCGCTGTGGTTGAAGCGACTCGTAAAAGGCGCGAAGAGTTCCCACTGATTTAAAAAAAACCTCGAGCCATTCCCGTTTTGAAGGAGAGTCGTCAAACAGACGTAGAGGCTTAGCTTATACCGCTGGCGTCAGCCTGTTGTGGAATCTTTGAACACTTATTCTGACATATCCTGGGACCAAGGCACTCCTCGGTTTGACTGAACATGGATTCCTTAAATAACGCTCGTGTGAAACCCAGCTCGTTCCTTTAGTCCACGGTACCTTAGAAGGTAGTAGATACCAGCGCCCACGATTATATCGTGTTCCTCGACATCCAGGCGTTCGATACTGTTCTACACTGTATAATTAATAAAATACGCGCGTACGGAATATCAGACCAGGTTTACGATTGGATTTAAGATTTCCTAGCAAACAGAGCGAAATCTTCAGACGTAAGACTAATTTCCGAGCCTACCCCAATGGATTGTTACAGGGCTTCAATTTTCACTGTATATATAAGCAATCTCACGGATAAGGTCGGAAGATCCACGAGTCTTTCCGCGAGTGATGCTGTCGTACAGGGAAGCCACACAGCTACAAAATTGTAGCGAAATGCAGGAAGACCTGCAGATGTACGACATTGGAATGGCAGTTTATCCTAAACGTAACGAACCGCACATAAATATGTAGAAATACTCATTGTACGATTGCATGACTGAAGAACAGTCACTGAAAACAGTCACATCTATTAATATCTGAATGGTACGACCATAAGACAGATTCATTGGAAGAACCTCCGGAATATGTAGTACACCCATAAAACAGGTATCTTGCAAAACCCTCGTTCGACCAATACTGCAATATTGCTCGTCACTGTCGGATACGTTCCAGATGAGACAGAGGAAATGGAGAAAAGCCAAAGAAGCGCAGCACGTTTCGTTACAGCTTCAGTTACTAAGCGCGTAAAGCATCACAGAGATACCTATCCAATTCCAGTGGCAGACGCTTCGAGAGTAGCGTCTTGCGTCACGATGTGATTCACTGTTAAAATTCAGAGAGCGTGTGTTCCTAGGAGAGTCAACCAATATATTGGTTCCTCCTACGTATATCCCGCGAAAGATCATGAAGGTTGAGAAAGATTCGGACTCACGCGGAGGCTTACAATGATATTTCTTCCGGCGAACTATTTGCGATTGGAACGGGAAACAGAAAAAGCGACAGTGGTACACTAAGTACATCTACATCTATCTACATCCATACTCCGCAAGCCACCTGACTGTGTGGCGGAGGGTACCCTGAGTACCTCTATAGGTTCTCCCTTCTATTCCAGTCTCGTATTGTACGTGGAAAGAAGGATTGTCGGTATGCTTCTGTGTGGGCTCTAATCTCTCTGATTTTATCCTCATGGTCTCTTCGCGAGATATACGTAGGAGGGAGCAATATACTGCTTGACTCTTCGGTGAAGGTATGTTCTCGAAACTTTAACAAAACCCCGTACCGAGCTACTGAGCGTCTCTCCTGCAGAGTCTTCCACTGGAGTTTATCTATCATCTCCGTAACGCTTTCGCAATCACTAAATGATCCTGTAAAGAAGCGCGCTGCTCTCCGTTGGATCTTCTCTATCTCTTCTATCAACCCTACCTGGTGCGGATCCCACACTGCTGAGCAGTATTCAAGCATTGGGCGAACAAGCGTACTGTAACCTACTTCCTTTGTTGTCGGATTGCATTTCCTTAGGATTCTTCCAATGAATCTCAGTCTGGCATCTGCTTTACCGACGATCAACTTTATATGATCATTCCATTTTAAATCACTCCTAATGAGTACTCCCAGATAATTTATGGAATTAACTGCTTCCAGTTGCTGACCTGCTATTTTGTAGCTAAATGTACCCTCTGCCACACACCATAAACGGGCTTGCGGGGTATAGATGTAGATGTTAGAAGCACAATGCCTCAGGCAGCGGTCACTTTCCCAGCAACGAGGTGATACGTAGTAGCTCAGTGCCTGCACGACTCGAGATGGTGTGTCCCGTGCATGAGACACGAGATGGCCGCAGTCAGGTGCTTTGATATCGTGAAACTTGCTCACTTTGTGTTCGGTTGCCACCCCAATGGCCGGTACAAGGTCTGACCACATTTGTTTCACCCTTGCATCATAAATCCTAAACAAATAAAACCAGCTCAAATTATATCAATTTTAAACAGGTGACTCCTATTGATATTCCTTAGAGTTCCAAAGAGGGGACAAAAATATGTCATTAAACAATTTTAAAAAGTTTGCGCACAATTTTTTTCGAATAGAAATTGTCTCGAAACTCTAAGACTAGCAGCAAATGACTATCGATACTAGTAAAGTGATTTACCAACAGCTACCCCGAGAATTCAATTTAAGAGAGATTCAGCTCTTCTACCCGTTCACGAGGTATTGTCATTTTTTTACAAGCGAGCTTAAATGTGCTATGATTGTACCGGTGTTCTTGTTTTTCCGTTATATATCAGTACTTTCTGAGCTAGTGATTGGTAGACTGCACTGAAACATTCACTAAGCTTTGGTGAAACTTAGGAAATTTCATTTAGAGTTTTTCAGATAACAGCATCACAGAATATGAAACTAATAACTTACGTTTCATCTGTCAGTAGTTTTACACACTCAGTATCTAAAAATAAACACGTTATTGTTACGTTCACTAACCTTAAGTAAACTATCAAGGCAAAGTCCAAACAGTAAACTGTACTTTATGGTAAACGCTGAGTGGTAGCTTGTTGTGCCCCTCCCTCTCTCCCTCTTTCCGTCTGTCTGTCTGATTTTCCTTCTATGGATGGATACTTTGCCAAATATACTTTTAGCTATTGTTGCAGAGGCCGTGTTAAGAATTACTAGAAACTATTTTGCAATCGAGTCAGTAATGGCTTCCGTTGGTGGTAACGGCAGAAAAGCATAGATGGGCTGTTTAGAAGCCTTATAAACAGTTATTCTGTATAACCTGGAGAATTTAAGGTTCCCCAGATCGGAGAAGAAACGTCAGCTCTAATCAGGTATTCCGGATTGCCATGCGTGAGGCTCTGTGTGGAATTTCCTGCCACTTGATCTCCCAGATCAGCACGGGACATTAACCGCTCAGTCATCCGGAAGCGGGCAAGAATGCCGCTCCGTGTTTCCTCGGAGAAGGGGTCGGCACGGCGGCCAGTTGGCGTGCGTCGTGTAGAGAGAGAGAGAGAGAGAGAGAGAGAGAGAGAGAGAGAGAGAGAGAGAGAGACCAAATCCTTTATTATCAACAACTGCGAGAAACTAGGTCGCAAAGTCAGCCATCTGTCGCACAGCTCGTACAGGTTTGACCTGGTGGCTTTGGATTATGAGTGGAAATATGTGTAGGCTCTAAGTAGTTTCTGCATGCCGTAACGCTTCAAACCTCTGCTGAAGTTCTTTGGATCCAATTCCTTGGATTTTGCTGAATAATATCAGAAACTGTAGTGATATTTCCAGGAGTAATTAAAGTTTGCTTGGGACGAACATTCCCAGCTAGATCACCAGCCACGCTGCCTGTCCCTTAGAATTTGGCGAAGAGCTTGCGAATGGTTTTCGTATCGGGTCGTTTTGCAACATTAAATCGTGTTTGAAAACTGCTCCTTGTTGCCGAAGAACTGTGTTCTAACTTTTGGTATTCCAGTAACAGAAAAACACGTTTGTCCGCCTCAGTAGCTGCGCAATCAGCACGGCCGATTTAATCAGCACGGCCGATTGCCAAGCGAAGGGGCCCAGGGTTCGATTCCTGGCCTGGTCGGAGATTATTGTCCGCTCAGGGATTGGTTGTTGTATCGTCCTGAAGTTCGTATTGTCTTAACTGACATTTTACTGTTTGGCTGGCCGAATGGCTACCTCCCGAAAACTATAAATTAAAAAGTTTGAGTAGAACACATGATTTCATCCCCTTTCTTCGGCACGATCACGTTACAACGGTAGAACTCTCAGAACAGCAAAATATGGTAAGTGCAAGGCCCGTATTAAAACATGGAAACAGAACGGCAGTGAAGCTCCAAGTAGCGTGGCAGTGAAGCTCCAAGTAGCGTGGCAGTGAACTTTGAATACGAGAAATATGGCCCAGAAATATTGTTGCTGCTTTTCGAAATACCAGTACTAGGTGATAATATTTTTCATTTATACGTTATGGTTGGGTCTGGTTGTCTTAAAACCCAATACTGCAATTTCGACCGTGTGGCTGTTATCAAGGGTCCTGATTGTGTATTGCACTCTGAATTGCAACGCAAGATATTGCTTGTATTGTACTTAATTTTTGCTCTCATCCGTCATATTTGATGGGGTAAACGATTCTATATTTGTTATTGCTTTATATGAAATCGAAACTGATTTCGTCACATGGTATTCTTTGGACTCATGCCTATTTGTTACTGCTTACGAATCCGTGTGTGAACTGTTCGATGTAAATGCACTGTATAGAGGCCACCGAAATTTTCACTGACTTCTCCTAAAATGTACTTTACCACTTGTTAGTAACGTGTGAAAATACTTGGTAGCTACTGCCGCATTTTTAGTAATTGCAAAGAAAAATGCTCTAGTCATCAAGGCTAGCCTGGTCATCTACATCCATACTCTGCAAGATACTGTGAAATGCATGGCAGGCAGTGGCAAGAAGCAACACCATTACGTGCTCATTCCATGGCAAGATACAATAAAGCTCAACAGCCCCGGATCAACACTATTTCCCAAAAACTTTATAGTGGCGCCTCTCTCTCTCTCTCTCTCTCTCTCTCTCTCTCTCTCTCCTCCCTCTCCCTCTTCCCCTTTCCAACTCGAGCGTTTGAGATAGGCTGTCAGAGATTTAAAAACTGATACATAAAACATATGTGCGAGGAAATGTAAGATGTTATTTGCCAAAGTGCAGTGCCACGCCTCTTCAGGCATTCTTCTATCGCACGTCATTACACTTCGCTCTGTGGAATACAAACGTGTATATTTTGTAATGGAAGCATCCAACATATACTTCTGAAAGTGGAAATAAAAATGGCCTGTGGTGCCTCTCCTACTCCCAGTCGGCCGGTTTGGGAACCTACACCCTTAAAAAAAAGTTCGCAGCTAGTACTTGATGTGATTAGATGTGACCAGAAGAATAAGAACACTTCAGAAGATATGCAGTCTTTATTATCTATTACCTAATAACTTTCTCTTTTGTACGGCATAAAATTAAGTATAGATAACATAAGCAGTACAGACAAGAGACAAGCAAGACCAAAGTTAGTGAAACATTTTGCTACGTGAAAAATCAAAATGTTTAATAATGAAAAAGCTGTTAATACGAATAGTACTCAAGACTGGTATGGTTTCTCGATTTTATTATGTCTATTTTGTCGATGTCCGCTAGATAAAACGAAATTGGTCGTTCCAATATTGCAGCAATTGTAACAGGCCAAATAAGTGAGACTCTTGGGGTAAATGGTCATTTCATCTACCACATTTACATAAATAACATTCACGAAGTACCAATATCAAATGCCTATTACTTCTATTACAAGCAAAATGTTTTATATTAGGAAATAGTTTCACATTTCTTCCACACGCTCCAATTTCTCAAGCATTTGATCGAAACGTAGTAGTACGAAATTTTTATGTAAGTCTGGAACCGTCATATTCTTCCATTTAACCTGAGTTTATCCTCCGGTTAGGAGTTATAATATGTTCGCGTAGTTCCGAAAATAGAATCAAACGGCTGCTAACCGGGGACAGTACAACTGGCCCTTAGTAGTCTAGCGATCTGGCAAAAATTTTCTGTTAAAATTTCATTTTCTTGGATACACCGAGAAGATATGTAACCTTTCTTACCTGTTATTCCTATTAGTCGTTTATTTCCACTCTGGTAATCTGAATCTATGGATTTCGCTAATAGCTACAACAACGCTTATCATTCGCAAACTCGACCAACCACAAACACGGAACGATTGGCATTTACCAGTTCGGGTTTATTCCGCTCAGCTCTTACAGCTCTCCACCTTTTGTCTGCGGGAAAGTTCTATTTTTTGATACGACGGGGATTCCCCTGGGAGACATCACGTACACTATCCACGCATTAAAAAAGTCTGTTTCCTTCAGAAATCAAATTAGAATGTGTTGAAAAATCTACTGGGATGAGTTTCAAAATCATGTGAGTAATCTGTAGACCAATGTGCGCTGGATACTCAAAAACCTGCTAACAAGGAGATCGCCATTAAATGCAAGAAAGCACAGAAAACGGATGCAAACAAAAGTAACAAAATACGAACAATAGAATAACGATGCATTTAAATCAAGCAGTTCACACACAGATTCGTAAGCAGTAACAGATACACTTAGGTCCGCAGAATACCATGGAACGAAAGCACCATCTATTTTATACGAAACAAAAATTTGGAATCATTTATCACACCAAATTTACGGATGCGAGAACGCAATCGGAATACGAGTAACACAACGCAATTCGAAGAGTGCAATGCACACGAGAAGTCTTAATTACTGGCGCACTATGATGAATCCAACTTCTGTTAACTATGAAACAAAAACAAACATGGAAGACAACAAATTAGCCAATAAGATAGCTAGGTAATGGACTGAAACTTGCAGTGCTCCAAGTGACGTGGCAGCAAACCAAGGGCGTGTTACCAGATGTCACTATATTAGCTTCACCCCTGTTGTAGAACTGATGGCTCTGAGCTGCGACACAGTATTTATAAGCACCGCGTATTGCGATTACAGCGCCATCTGTTAGCAGATTTTCGAACTATTTGGTAACTTTTGTATAAGATGCTTACAGCGACCGCTCACAATATACCGTTTATTGCACTCGTCTATCAATCTTCAACGTTCAAGATATTTAATTTTGAAATCAGGGGCGCCTTGTATGTACTCCTACACTAAAGACAAAAGTGAGCTTGGTTAAAGAAACATTCGGTCTGTAGTGTGTATTCCAATATCACAGACTAGGCGTGGCGCACAGCCCTTGAAAAACCAAAACGGGGAATTTCATGAGAATTTAAAACAGATGTACCACGTGCTGATTGATTGGCAGCTCTGGTTTTATTAAGAAACATAGATCCTCTCATCATGCGTCACAGCATTTCATATCAATAGACCTTTCAATCTGCATCTCGAGAGGAACGTGGCGCGAGCGTCTCCAGAGGAGGCATTAAAATCTGTAGAACCAACAAGCATCTGCCGATAAGGAGCTTAGCTAACTGTCGTGTAATTAAGTATTAAAAATTGCGCCTGGCTCACACATTTCCCTAATAGAACAGTTTCATGTTTGATTCTAAGTTACGATCATTCCTCCCGCATCAGTAATGTGCTACTCTGTATTGCAGTCTATTTGACATGTTTGTTTAGTTTTTAACTGCCTAAACAATCACAAAAATTAACATTAAATACATGTTTGCTTTTGTGGGCTCAAGTCCACAGAGACAGTTTAAACGAATAATGTCTATTTTTAACCGCAGATGCAAAATTTACAATATTCTACGTGTTAAACCTAACATTATAGAATCTGACCTCGCCCCTGCCCCCTCCAAAAAAGAAATCCGTGCAATATAATAATTTTCTCCGATCGTCGTGACCAATAAAACGTGACATCGCACCGTGTTTTTCGCAACCAATAGTTCTTGCTACTCTCACGCTGCACGTTAGAGAACTTCTTACTCTCCAACTCTAGAAAAATGTTAAACTTCGTGGAAACTTCTGACACGTTTATCAGAATGTATGTCAGTTCTAATGGACATAACGATCGGAGAATTGGAATCATACGCTGTGGCGCAGACAGAAGTATTTCTAATCTAGACTAACATCTGAAATCTGCTGTCACAAATTCTTAAAACAACGACTCCTCTCTGGGCAATAATGGCAAGCATTACAAGTAAAATTACAGTTTTATCTCGTTCAAAAGGGTTTGGACGATGGCTTATTGCCTGTGGGAGTTCTCCCTTGCGGATTTTCCCAGAACTCGCAATGAGTCCCTTCAGCGTGCCAGTGAAGGAGACTGAACTCTAGTTCCGGAGACGCCCTTCTCGCCACTGCGGTGCAACTGCCGCGTCCGGCAGTTACCTTAATTCTTAACGTTGCGTGAGGCAGAAGCTACTTGCTGCTCTATGTCGACGCGATACTGCATTTTTATAAAAAGAAAACTGCTATAGTAAGAGGGGAAGACTTGTGCATTGATGAAGACGAAGTAAGAGGTAGTCAACTGAGAAATCAGAACCTTCGAGAACACCTCGATTCCAGGTGTTAATGAGAAATTACGTCGGATGTTCGAATAATATGCCCAAGAAGATGGCTCTGAGCACTGTGGGACTTAACATATGTGGTCATTAGCCCCCTAGAACTTAGAACTACTTAAGCCTAACTAACCCAAGGACGTCACACACATCCATGCCCGAGGCAGGATTCGAAGCTGCGACCGTCGCGGTCATGCGGTTCCAGACTGAAGCGCCTAGAACCGCACAGCCACACCGGCCGGCGCGCCCCAGAAAAGAGACTACACTTTTCGGTTCTCGGATCTAGTCGGCAGTTCTAGAGACAAAAACAACAACAGTTGTTGCTTATTCTCCGTTCCCGGGTTTGTAATCTTTTGTTCCCAGCCGTCTCTTACTATGGTAATTCGAACAACGCTAATCGAAGAAAAAAATTAGTTTTACCAGAGAAATGCCGTGTTATCCGATAAATTTAAATTCAGAAAAAGGGTTAATTTTGATTCATTTCTATGAAAATTCACCTAGAGGCACAGCAGAACGCAAAATCTCACATTATGGACGGACACACACAAAGACAGGCAAACACTGAAGGGTAGGAATCTTTTTAACTGCCGGCAATTCAAACTTACGGCTAATAATGCTACCCCGTAGCGAAATGGTACCAAGTGATGGAAAGGAACATCAGGTTCACACCTAGCGGCCTCATTTAGCATATTGAAGATGTAGATGTTATTCCGGCAGACATTGAGGGAACAGGGCGCAACGAACTGCACATAATGGCACACTTTGGGGACAAACTATGCCGAGTGTCTATCCGAGGTAGTCATTAGATCAGTCCAGCGAGTGGCAGAAAAGGTTGAGAATACCAGCCTTGCTCAGTGTTTTAACGGGGCTCACGGTATGCAGCATTGTCTCCATAACAGATCGTGGACCCTCGTTCTCAGTCGAATGGAAGCCTTGAACCAGAGACTTCGCGAGTTCTGTGACAAGCTAGGCTACGACTTCTTAGACTTGCGCCATAGGGTTGAGAACTTTAGTGTACCTCTAAATGTGTCAGGTGTGCACTATAATGAGGCTGTTGTGGATTTTTATGTCATCCAGTATTAGGAAGGCTGGGGGAGCTGTGAATACCGTGCAGTCAACACACAGACACTTCACTATCAGAAGGGAGAGACACGTTACAGGGAGTAAAGTCTAGAGACATCCCCTCACAAACAGCTACAGCCTCCAAAGTCACATTGAGTGGCACACATTTGCTGTAGACAAACTCCAGAACCTATGTCCAGACATCCCCTGATACCCTTTCCTAGTCAGCACGATTGTAATATAGCCCAAACAGCCGTGGTGGATAGGGGGTCGGCATTGCACAGAACCAAATTTCCTTGAGTGTGATACATAAAGCAGGGACACGAATAAGAGGTCATAGCTCATACAGGTGGCGGAAAAAAACCGCTACATTTACACTGGAGGATCACACTATCAGTATCCTGTGGGGATGTGAAAGGACCAAAGAGGCAGGTCATGCTTGAGAGCCACCTGTTGCGAGGCTATGGTGTCAATACAAATTGTTTCTGGATCAAGGTGTGTGGGCACCAGGGCCACACCAGAAACGCCATATTAGATGCAGAGGTGGGACATGGGGGTCCTTGTGTCACAGAGGCCACGAGAATCCCCTTTTTCTTCGAGGACTACTCTTTGTTCTCGTCCTTACATGATTTCAATGTCTTCAAGGTCTTGTTTGCCCAGGTTTCGGGGACCAGGAGGGAGATAAAGTCCTAAGACCCACGACCTGCGGCTCATTCAACCACTGGCTGGCATATGGTTGCAGATCAGCAGATTCCTAGGAAGTGAGCGTCTGAAGAGATGACTTCCTGGTAATAGATGACAGAGGATGGCTTTTATTCTCTGTCTGGGGGTTGGAGACAGATGTCCCCAATGGGTAGGGAGCCAATTCTCCCAAAGGGGCTGTGGCGTAAGCACTAGGAAGGGGGAGGGGGTAACCGCCAGAGGAGTGCATGTAGTCGAGTGACTCCCAAGACCCGACATAGGAACGAGATGGTGATGATACAGTTACTAGGGAGGATAATTTCGTTATAGCTGTAATATTCGTTATCATACATATGCGATGCAAACTAACATTTTGTCTTGGCCTCTTGATATGTCAGTCACGAGTCTTATTTACTTGGATTTTCTTTTCCCTTTGGAAGATAGTCTGGTGAACAGTGGAAATGATGCTCCCTACAGTTGACACAGACAAGGGGAGGGGGTCGGGAATATTCGTGATGCAACTGTCATCTACGATACCTACAGGCAGTGCTGGTTTTACAACGTGAAGACGTGCCTTGCATTTGTAGCACTACATGTGAGAGGGAACATAAAGTTTCACATCACATTGATACACAATCACCTTGACCTTTTCAGGCAACGCGCCTGAGTCGCCTTCAGAACCCAAGATTAAGGCCCCAGTGTCCAACCTACTGTTCTTCGGTCCCCACTGGGACACTATCGAAAAAATGCACACCCCATCACTCCGAACTGGCATGTAAATTGTCATCAGTCCATAAAAGCAGATGGTGGAAGATGATACCCTGTATCATATGGAGCCTCCTATGGGGGGGGGGGGGGGTGATAGCTACAGGAATATCGCCCCTCTTGTTACAGGCGCGCGGCACCCATGACAGTGGGAGATGCCGTTTTAATCAGAACTTAACCTTTTTTATTCTGGGAAATTACTGCCACTTCCCAAACTTTTTCTCGAGGTATTCAACACAGGATAATGGCTGTGTAGCAAAAAAGGAATCCCATTGGTCCTAGAACGAACTAAATATTTGGTGGATCATTTCTCCCCTTTTATCTTAGCCCTATGTTCCTCCAAAGGCGTAACCAGTTACGGGAACATTTTGGGGTCATATCTCTGCACAATGTGATACGTTTATTTCAGAAGAGACTGCGGGGGCCTTGCGGGAGAAAGTTTAATTCGCTTCAGTAGAGAGTTATCTGCCATAAAACCAACCACTCCGAACCAGGGCTCTCCCCACAGGCACCACCAGCCACAGCAACGGTTACCTGGCCAGTAAACCGTTGCCCACAGTACCCGTTCTCCCGCCCCATACAGGGGAGCTTCCAGCTTAGGCACCAGCATTATAATACCAGCCTGGTGAGGGGGCTACCACGTTGCAAGTACTTGCCCGTCACTCACAACGGAATGGCTACCGTGAGCTGGATTTTCAGGTGTGTTACCTTTGCCAGAAAGGGAGGATGAAACGATAAAGCACAAAAGCTTGAATAATGTCGCTTTTTGGCAAAATTCCGTGCACGATCCGCACTTACATAAAATGTGAAAGAGAAATAGCAGGTCAAACCAAACAGTGAGGACCATGTAGTTAAGGAAAGTTGTAGAATGCTGAAAGGGAAGAAAGCGAGTGTGCAGAATCTTAAACCAAATCCAAGCATTGTCGGCACCAAAAAGACCATCCAGTCGAAAGGCAGAGGGGAAAGAATAGAAGGCTGCACTTGAAGCACAGATAATGGGTGGGGGCTCGCGAATGGAACTGGAATAAAGCCGTAACTGATACAGTGGGACGTACCCTCTGCCATGCACTTCACAGTGGTTTGGAGAGTAAATGTAGATCCTGAAACCAAGAAATGTTCGAGCACAGTCGGCGAGGTGGTTGAAGACTGGTGCCCGTAGCAGCCACGCTGTACCCCTCGAAGTTTTCCGTTTTCGGTTGTCCAGTTGATTCGCGAAAACGGTTCTCGCTTCCTTCAAGTTCATGATTCAGTCGATCAACACCTCGCAGTCTGACCGCAGCAATACAATACAGTGTCAATAGAGCAGACTTGTTTTACTTAGCTCAAGAGGTGGTTAGAGTTTAACGTCACGTTGACGCCGATCACATTAAAGACAGAGCTTACACAACAGGGAATGATATCTGCCATAGCTACAGATCTGCGGAGATACGCTATCCATATATACACCCACAGTAATATGTTTTGATCGAAAATTACATTAACGTTTAATTTTACTGTGGGATTTTTACATACATATCAGTGTACAAGATTGCCGAAAACGACACCGTCCATCTATTTCAAGACTCAAATTCAGTGAAAAAATACTTCCATTCTTAGGTTCTCGATCGAACTGCATTATCTGCACCTTTTTACTGTGTTGATAAGACCGTATATTTCATATAATCTGTCAAGCATATTCCTGAAAACATGTGTAATGATTAGTTACGTGAAATATACAAGCTGTGAACGTTCATTTACTTTACTTCAGCGCTGTGTAGTGTTTCGGCGTAAATCCAAGTTCTGAGTGCAATAATAAAATTAACTGCATTGACAAAAATTCATGTAGCCTTAACCAATGTGACTACACTTGAATGCAAGAAATCAAACGGGAATACACTATTTGGCACAAACAACCTGAGATTTCCAGTTTGCTAAAATATGCGTAGGATTTTGTGAAAAATAGAGCGGCTAGCTAGTTTAATACCAAGAGACGTCAAACATTTTTAAATCTGAGAATTTCAAGATTATTGCAAAAATAATTGTGATTAGTACTATCAGTAAAGATGTTTTGCGTTTCAAATGTGTGTGTGGACATGATTCTGCTGAAACACTAAAGTGCTGAGGAATTACGTGACAGAGGCAACGAACAATTCAGCCAAGGAGAGATTTTAAATAGTATGGTATTTTATATGGGAGTGTCAGCACATAGTAACAGTTATCGTAAAACTTCGGAACCGCATGTTGTACACTACAATTCAATGGTGAGACTGGTAATAGTTTTATGAGCGTCGGCGTTCCGTTGCCCCACATTTTCGTATAACAGGTCGTCCCAAAACAGATTTTTAATGAGTCAGTACATACAAAAGAGATTTTCGTAGCACACAGGGTTAAATAAGGTAATAAGTTATGGCAGTTTTGCTTTCCTGAGATGTAATGGAATATGATTGTGTGTTCGAGCTGCTTCTATTAGCCAGTCACAGTACAGGAAACGTGACGTCACGCACTTTGTTTCTGCAGTATGTTTCTGTCTGTAGAACAGAACAATGACACTTTGCGCCGATAGCATTTTTATTGTATCTTGAAGTAGTTGTGCCAAACTGATGAGTAGCATAGTCACAGGTCCACGTTATGTTTAGTCTGGTTTTGAATTGAAGATGTCATCGAATATTATCTCTTGGGAAGTTCGGCTGCAGTTACTTCCGTTCTGCTACATGCTGTAGAAGTGAAAGCATCAATACTTATTTAGGGTACTGCTTTCTTACTATATACACCATTTAAACGATTATGCATAACGAAGCATGAACAAAACTATTCCATCACTAAAGGGAGATGACGGAGTGACGCTTGCGTCACTTCTCGTATCCTGTGCTGTGATTGGCTGACGAAAGCGACGAGGGTACACCGTATTGAACTAATTTTCTAAGTCACTGTGGTATGAAGTCCTAATTGTCTTCGAGGAAACTTAAAAAATATATGGAAGTGAAGTTTCCTGATATGTACTGTGACCTCTTAAGGTTCTTAAACACGAAGATTTTCTCAGTGTACATTTATCAGTAATTGAGAAATAACGCACAAACTTGAAATTTCTTTGAAGTGTTCGAAATAAACGCGATACACGACGGTAGCAATTTTGTTTCGAGTCGTCAGTCTTGTCTCGTTTGCTTCGGCTCGCGACGAATTCCGCTCCTGCGCCAACCTTTCCATTACAGTGTAGCATTTGCAACCTAAGTCCTCTTTTCTGGGTGTATTCCAATGCCTGTCTTCCTCTAGAGTTTTTCTGCCTCTAGTACCATGAACGTTATTCCCTGATGCCTTGAGAGATGCTCTATCATCCTATCCCTTCTTGTCTGTGTTTTCCGTATAATCCTTTCCTCGCTGATTCCACGGATAACTTCCTCATTCCTTACCTTATCAGTCCACCTAGTTTACAACGTTCTGATGTAGCACCACACCTTAAATTATTCCATTCTCTTCTGTTCGGATTTTCCCAAATCCTATGTTTCAGTACCATACAATACTGCTCCAAACGTACGTCCTCAAATTTCTTTCTCACATTAACGCCTATGATCGATACTAGTACACTTTTTTCGGCCAGGAATGTCCTTTTTGCCAGTGCTACTCTGCATTTTAGGTCCTTGCTTTGTCCATCATGGATTATTTTGTTGCCTAGGTAGCAGAATTCCTTAATTTAGTCTATTTCCTGGTCCCCAATTCGGATATTACGCTTCTCATTGCTCTCATTTCTGCTACTTCTCATTACTTTCGTCTGTCTTCGTTTTTCTTTCAATCCATGTTCTGTATGCAAAGTGTCCATTTCATTCAGTAGATCCTGTAATTCTTTACTTTCAGTGAGTATAGCACTGTCATCAGCCAACTTATCGTTAGTATCCGTTCACCCTGAATTTTAATCCCACTCTTGAACCTATCTTTATTTCCGTGATTGCTTCTTTGATGTGTAGATTGAACAATAGGGGGGCCAGAGACGACATTCCTGTCCAACCCACTTTTAATCCGAGTACTTCGTTCTTTCTCTTCCATTCTTCTTGTTTCCTCTTGATAGCCATTATATTACAGTGAAGCACCTACCGGTCGAAGACAAACTACTGTATATGAACTACTTGCAAAAGAACAAAACCGTAATGCTTTATTCCAACGAATTTGGCGATACGTCACAAACTGCTTGATATAATAGTCTTGCGAAGGTGGCATTTCGATGTATATCAACGAGAAACTCCAACTCGTGGAGGGAGGTGAATTTTTTCATATTACCACGTTTTATGCGCTGCATTACAGCATTGTTGTATCTAGCGCACCTACCGTGAGGAGCTGCTCCGCTGCGGGACGGATAAAGCAACACTTCTGCAGCCAGAGGTAATTCATTTGTCTGATTTGCAACAAAATCAGACCGTTTTGTGGTACATGGGTTTCACTTTTTGTATGCACCAAACGTCACGCATTACTGGCCACTAATGCTGCTTCGTAAACAAAAAGAAGCAAAACGTGCATGACAAATACAAAGGGTCTTTTACTTAGTTATATTGACGGACATCACCAGGCAAATAATACAGAAACGGCTAAGGAATTCCAAAAAACAAAATTGAATATATCAGGATTTTACTGAAAACATCACTAGTGCTTGTAGACGGTGTTGCACTCTTCAAAAATGCATAAACAAATCCTTTCGACTGTATTTTCTGCGCTACACACATTTGATCAAATAACTATGAAGAAGTATTTGGCATTGTCTGGTTGCATGAAGATATTTCCTTATGGTCGATCAGATTCCTGCGCTGCTATTTGTGCGCACACCCGTTTCGAGATCCTTAAATGTCACTTTATGGTTAACTGTGAAATGCTTTAACTCTTCATTCAAGCATTTGTACGACAGAGCAGTCGGAAATTACTGTCGTTCCTGGGATGGTGTACCCTTTGATGATGAGCAGCACCTTCTTTGTACATCTGGGAACAACTTTGGAAAAACAAATGAAACTGTATGGTTCCAGATACCTCAGACGTCTTTGATGTCTATGTAGACTGAAGCGACGAATGAAAATTCGTACCTGGGGCGGGATTCGAACCCAGGCCTCCTGCTCACTAGGCAGATACGCTAACTACTAAACCACCCTGGCACACTGGCTATGCACAACTGCCTTGACTACCCTAGAACGCCTCCCTTCGCAACCCCAATTACCAGTCACACCTTAGGCAATTTGGTATTCCCCTAAACAGCATTGCAGAGGACCACTAACTATATTGAAATAGCACCTTAGCATCGAATGAAACGGAGGTTCCTGCCCGAAACCCATCCGTCCCTCCAGTCTGCATGTATACATCATAGACGTTTGATATTTGGAAAAGACTCTGGAACCATACCGTTTTATTTGATTAAAGCACGCATGCCCTGGGGTTTCAAGCAGGATCCCCTGTTTCGTTCGATGCTGAGGTGCTAGTCCAATACAGATTGAGAGCCTCTGCAATGCTGCTCGAGTTTAGGGGGAATACCAAATGGGCTGAGGCGTGAATGGGAATTTGGATTGAAAAGCGAGGTGTGCTGGGGTAGCCCGTGCAAAGCCCCTGTGCCAGGGTGGAGTAGTGGTCAGTGCAACTGCCTAGTGAGCAGGAAACAGGTTCGGATCCCAGCCTTTGTACAAGTTTTTAATTCGTTGCTTCAGTCTTCATAAATACGTATTTGAAGAAACAACTGTGGGTTTCTCTTTGGAGTCCTCCAAAAACCCACCCTCTTTTTTTGCCTCTACCGATTTTTTTCTTCCGTACATAATCTCGTCGATCTCCCACGCTGACTATCGCCACCAAATTTCCTACTTTTCTTAAAACATTTCAATGCACACTTCTCTGCGGAAGACTCTGCGATCCATAGCTGTCTTCCCGGATAACTGCAGTTGAACAGTTATAAAAGTTTCCTGATCTTTTCACCTTATACCAAGAAGTTTTCGAATGCTGCAGCTAACTATGATCAGTATTTTTGCACCTTCCATGCATTCCATATGTAGCTTTCGTACAAGTACTAAGGCTCACATCCCCACCCCACTTCGGACACTTCTACGAATGGCTATAAAACAGTGAGACATAACTAAATTGCCTTTGTGTTCCATTAGGACAAGGTCCTTATATGGCTGAAAACAATGGAGTGAAATCTAAATGTCCGCTCAGAATAGAGCGCTTTCTTAGGCCGTTTCGGTATTTCTCTCTGGCTGCTTACAATAATTCTAAGGAGATTAGAGAGAAACTCAGACCAGAAAATTAAAAGGTAGTGTCTGCGAAAATATATTCGCTATACGTAAAATTCTTAAAGAACCCCGTCTCCTTTCGATGTCGTCCGATCAAAAGAAACTGCTCAGCACATACGAAAGGTATTAATGGAACTTCCATTACTACCTATTTATTACTGGCAGTACTGTTACAGATTGAGACACCATACTTCCCTCGATCATGGGTTACGCTACAAGTCTGTCACCACAACTAGTTTTTCCCATTTCACATTCATTAGCTTCACTGACTCACAAAATTGTTTTCTTCTAACCTAGACATCGGGCTACGCTATATGTCAGTCTGTTACCACAGCCTTGTTTTCACATTCGTTGGTTTCGCAAACTCTCAACCAAACTGTTGCCTTCCCACGTAATCTAGTAATCGCTAGCGTACAGGTCATAATGGAAACGCCAAAACATTGTAATAGCAGGAACTTAAAGGCTGTCTACACAACGCGTGTAATTCACCTTTCGGCGGAACAATCATTCAGTACTGTATAAAACTTACGCTCACTGTCTCAAAACAAAAATTCCCGAAATTTAGGCAGATCCCGTAATAACTACAACATAAACGTCAGACTGCGTATATAAATCGACAACGTAAACGTCAAGACATAGTAAAAGTAGAACAAAAAGGGCCGTCCATAAAACGCGAGTAATTTCTACGTGTGTCACTAACACAACATTCCACATTTCAGAATAAGTCATTAGCAACATTTCACAATGCAAATTGCTAGATATCAATAACAGAAACGCCAATATGCCGTAATAGTAAAAACTGAAGAAAGTGTCTAATAGGACAACCTCAAAGTCGGACTTGCTAAATATTATATAAATTTGTAATGATAACTGTTATACGCCCGCATAAATATGCATGACAGTTTACTCGAGAACGCTTTTAACAATTAGGGTACAGTACTTTGATAAGTGAAATGCCGTAAGTTGCAGCCATGTAATAATAGTAGTAAATAAATTAGACCAGGAATGAGACAGGGCGATGGTATATTACCACTATTGTTCAACAGAGTATGAGAGAAAATTGTCGGAGTGGGAAAAACAACTGAAGATAACGGGACCTCAAATAAGTCAGGCTAGGCAGCAAAACCAAAGGACTGATTATATCGCAGTACTTACACATAACACGAACTGAAGTAAAACAAGTAGAGATCTTTAAGAAAAAAAAGGCTAAATGTAATTACATATATTCTCGAGGAAACAATATATGCCCAAGCAGAGAGATGCCCCAAAAAAGATAGGAAAAAGGTAGTGAGATCAAAGGTGTTCATAAATTCACGTATCTTGGGAAGACATAGGTAAATGGAATATAGAAAGCTCATGAACAGAGAAATAAAAGGAATAGAGTATTCTAGAAGAGTGGAAACATCTACAGTTAACCATGACTGTTACGTAATGTGAAACATACTATAATCCTGTCCTCAAACCGGAAATCTTATAAGCATCAAAAATGTTGGCCATTGACTGGAAAAGTGCACAAGAAAATATCAAGAAACTAGATAGAAGAATAATAAAAATCCTAGGGCCCAGTAAGACACGAAGGCTACAGACTGCGGAGTAGACAAGAGACCGGACAGACATCTAACATAGTACACGACATGAATAGTAGACTGAAATTTTACGGGCTTATCAAGAGAATACCGGACACCCGTCAGACCAGACAGATCTTTAACTACACAGAAAGCATTAAGAACTTTAAGCAGATCACCGAGAGAAGACCTGAAATATGCTGGTTCAAAAGACCCATATAGACGACAAAAAAGAAAAAACACACACACACACACACATTCAATTACAAAGTACTTAAGTGGAAAGGGAGCCAAGAGGTCAAGTAATTCAAGACAGGAACAATCGTTATTACCCGTTCGGCGCGTCACTTTTTGGCTCGAATGCGCAGTGGCCTGGGGACAGATAACAGCTTTGCCGCACGAGAGAGCGAGAGCAAATGACGACGTGAAGCGGTGGTGCTGCGCTGCAGTCGACAGCGTCCACGCGTTGCACTGCGCTCGGTAAACGTCGCTGTGACACGGTGTCGCCCTGCCTAACGACTCCATGCCTCCATTATTTACAGATGAATTGCTAAAGGCGACATGTCACTGTTCCTCGATTTATACGCAACTGTACGAGCATTATACTTGAGCTTCCTATGGGCAGCTTAGTCATTTTTTTGCATCGTTTCACGGCATCAGAACTCAAATACGGAAATACCGAAAAACAGCCACAAATCGGTATGCAGGATAGTCAGAAACAGTCTGAAAAGCTCGTAACGGTGTTGCGGGGTAGGTTCTGTTAAGAAATAACTGTATGAAAAAAATTCGACACCTTGCGTTGTTTCCGAGTTAATTGGCATTGAATTTAGCCATTGCTCTCGAAAATTCAAGCGGCCCTCCAGAGACGGTGTTGCCAAAGGTGTTCTTCCTTTGGTTTCCTAAAAGTGGTCAAGAGAGCGATGCAAAAATTGGACATGGGACGAAAGTAAAAATCGAACCCGAACCAAAGGCTGAGCAGCCTCGTGTGCTATCATTCTACGGTATGAGAACAACAGACACTAATTCTATCTCGTGGGCCGCTTGAATTTGCGCGCGCAACGACCTGATAGGCTAACGTCATGTTAGTTAACTCGGAAACGGCACAACGTACCAGTTTTTTTCTTAACAGTTATTTCACAACACAACCTACCCTGCAATACCCTTACAAGGTTTTCAGACTGTTTTTGTCCTCTCTGTATAGGGTGTTCGTGGCCGATTCCCTTCTCGGTGAGACCCCAGTTTGTGTATCACATACGACTTAAATAATGTTTAGTTTAAAATAAGTGCCTCTATACAGATTTCTCTAAAGTTTTCGTAGAACCTAACACTTGACAACATGCAGCAGTTGACGACAAATTATAACACGTGATCATAGTTTTCTGGTGGTACATGGAAACGGGCGCTTGATGCTGAAAGGCAACAGAGAAATCACTTGGGTTGTCCACCACTTAACAAAATCAATATTGCTATCAGTGTTCTTCAGTCGACACGATCTCTGGTAGCATAACAAAGTTCTGTGACTTCGTGACGTTTCCGTTACATAATTTGACCAACTAAAGTACCTAACGGCGTACTAAAAGCGTACTAACAATTTCGACGGAGGAAGTCGTCGATAATTCGAAATTGACAAATCTGACTCGCAATAACTCCGTAATTTACTTACTGAGCTATTAGACGAGGAAAGATTTTTTAAAAAAAATAGGATGCTTTGACAATCATATACGTGCAGCGTGAATTTGCAATAAAACTTGAAGGCATATTGTACTGACTTAAACGGATGAATAAATAAAGGCCTAATGCTAGCTGATCACCGTACTTCTGTCATATACAACGGGTTAAAGTAGGGTGTACGAGATCCTAGTTAGAGCCCTGCTCCTCCCAAATAATACGTCAATGTCTTAACCACTGTGTCACCTCGCTCGGTGTAAATTTGTATGAGGTGTAAAAAGGCAGATTACCTTGTGCTACGTTACTTATGTTACTTATGTGAAATTGAAATAACTCAAAAGTAATTTTACACCTCAGACCGGATTTTACGTGCACAAAAATTTAGCATATGCTTCAGTACCACAACATGAGGTTCACTGAACCCTTCTGATGATAAGGGAGACACTTTACAGCATATTTCTCAATGCTACGTCACTTAATAAACTACGTTTTCGCCTCACAACGGATATTATATGCTTATTTTACGTATACATGTAGGGTAACTTCGAACCTCTGCTTCTCAGAAACGGATTAAGATATCATAAAATTTTCAAGTTGGTCCGAGATCAGGAATCGTGAAAATTTCAGTCGTTTGCTGTATGTAGCCGTCTTGGAATTCGCGGCTCGGTTTTGAGACCCAAAAACCATGTTTTTTAGGTTTTTGTCAAAAAAATATGAATATTCTTGAAAATGGGAAGATGACAGTACTAGATACAGGCCTACAGAATATACCGTTAGAATTCAAGCAATATTATGCGATTAACTGTTATTTAGATTTAGTCTCACTCCGGATTTTACGTGCGTATTTTAAGTGTACAAGTAAGGTAACTTTGAACCTTTGTATCTTGGAAACGGATAAACATATCAAGAAATTTTTCAAGTTTGTTCGAAATGAGGCTCTTAGAAACATATCGTGAAAATTCCAGCCGTTTGTTGTGTAAGCAGTCTTGGTACCCAAAGCACGTTTTTTCTAGTTTTCTCAGGAACCGCCCATTTACTAAATAGTGCCTACGCAAATCTCTTAAGGCTTACAGTAGCTTACATATAATATAGAAAGAAGAAAACTATTTGCTCCATTTGCCTAAGCTGGAGGAAACGTGTAATGTTCAAATTTGTGCACTGTAGGATAGTTACAGTTAGAGAAACCTTCTGTTTGGTTTTCAAATGGTCCCTAGCCAAAGGGCTTTGCAAAACACCTTTCTATCACCAATAGAATCCGAGGTATGGGCTGTCGCGTACGTACAGATGTTTGATCATCGAAAGAGAAATGTACCGTTTTGCCATCCCTCTTGTGAGATTCAAACGTCTATTTTATCTTATGTGCGGAAGAAAAAGCTGGAAACATAAATTCCAAAATTAATATTATTTATCATATTATGTGATATTAGGAACGGACCGAAGAAATTTTTAGCGAGCGCTGAATGAATGTTCTGTGATGTGAGGCTACGGAAAGTATTGTGACAAACAATCTCTGCTCACAATATCTTATATTTCCACCAATTAGACGTTAGATATGCCGTGCTAGACTCTTATTTGATAAGATCGATGTTTCAAATTCCCGTCAGATACTCCGAGGTAGGTGCATCCTGATCTCTTCACATCATGCAACATGAATGCCGGATTGTTCCCTTCAGACAGACAATGCTGACTGCTTGTACAAATGAGATACTTTACGATCTATTCTGGCCTAGATTTGCTCGTAACGCTTACTTGTATTATCCCATCTGTGTGTTTCTTTATTGCGTTCCCACACAATGGCGCCAGAGTTTGTTTCAGCGTCGCGACCTCACTTAAAGGTTCTGCATGTAGGATTTCAGCTATCTCCTCATATATTTCATGCATAGCGGAAGTTTTTGATAGTGTTGTGGTTAGTTACTCTTTAAAAGCAGCCACCAGTCACTGCATCTTAGACGCTTACTGGCAGTTTGCACAAACTAATACAAATAAATCACGAGTTTGCGTTAAATATGTTTACAATAGCATAAGTTCATTCAGTCATGCTATTGAAGTTCCATTAAACGTGTACAAAAGGCTCGCGTTTATGCAGAGTGGTCAGAAACAGTCTGAAAGGCTTGTAAGGTTGTTGCAGGATAGGTTGTGCTAAGACATAATGGTTACGAAAAAAATTCAATACGTTGGGCCGTTTTCGAGTTAATTAGCATTGAAGTTAACTAATTAGGGCGTTGCGCGCCCAAATTCAAGCGGCGCGCCATGGACGTTGTCGCCGAACGTGCCCGTTTGATTCCCTGAAACCGTACAAGAAAGCACTACAAGAATTGGACATGTAACTGTAGTAAGGATCGAACCCGAGCCAAAGGCTGAGCAGTCTCTTGCGTTATCATGTGCGCAATGAGAATAAGTGACAGGAACTGTATCTGGTGGGCCGCTTGAATTTGCGCTTGCAATGGCCTGATTGGCTCACTTCAGTGCTAATTAACTCGGAAACAGTTCAACGTATTGATTTTTTAAAATAGTTGTTTCTCTGCACAACCCACTCTGTGAACACGTTACAAGCTTTTCAGACTGTATCTGACCACCCTGTATAGTGCAAAAATTAAGTAAAGGGACAAACTTCCTGAGGTGGTTCATGACAGGAGCTGGAACTAAAAAGTTCATATCAACGTATGTCCAGAAATGGACGGTGAGTCGGCAGTGAAGCAATTAGTACTGGTACATTACATGGTATTAATTAATCATATACCTACTCAGTCGTCATCTGTGGAATACGGAAAACTTTCGCGGAATGGTGGAATCCTCCATCAGCTTCGGTTTACCATCAACGTTTGAGCAGGGATTATTTTCGACTTCTTACTAGGACCATTAGCCTTTTTTTTAAAAAATGGCTCTGAGCACTACGCGACTTAACTTCTGAGGTCATCAGTCGCCTAGAACTTAGAACTAATGAAACCTAACTAACCTAAGGACTTCACACACATCCGTGCCCGAGGCAGGATTCGAACCTGCGACCGCAGCGGTCGCTCGGCTCCAGACTGTAGCGCCTAGAACAGCACGGCTACTCCGGCCGGCTTAGCCTTTTCACAACGCCTTAATGGTCACACGTATGTTGAACTGGAGCAGAACACAGCGCTTCTTTTGCTGAAGAATCTGCCTTTAGCAACACGACGGGTAATATGACTGATGTATGACGGAGAGCTAGCGCACTTCCGCATCATCGTTCGCCAACACCTCAACAGAATCTTCTCCAGGGGATGGATGGGCCGAGGAGGCCCTTCTGCCTAAGCACCTCAACCACTGAGCTAAACCTCCTTGACTTTTTATTTGTGGAGGCATCTTAAACGTGTTGTGTACGACGAACCAGTTACTGCTGTGCACATCCTTGAATTCCGTGTCCGTGTAGCCTGTGATGTTATTTGGTTACTGTCTGGAACACCAGAAAGAGTGAAGCAATTCATAATGTGGCGTGTGAACGCTTGCATTGCATCCCATGATGGCGACTTTGAACACGTTTTGTAACACTGAAGAAATTAATACTATGTTATGTGTAATGTAATGTACCAGTGCTAATTGCCTTAATGAAGGCTCGCTGTCCATTTTTGGGAATCGAAACTGCGCACTGCTAGGAAAGGAGCAATGTTCTGTAATTGGTACACATTATTAAAGCTTACAACGAAACGAATAGTAGGCACTAAATGATAAGCGGCGCGGTTTGGGCGCCTTGCCACGGTTCGCCCCCACCCCCTCTGCCCCTTCCCCTTCGGGCGTGGCTGTATGTGTGTGTCGTCCTTAGCGTAAGTTAGTTTAACCAACTGCGACATAATCGCGTATACAAACAGTGATCCAATACTATATAATGCTTTTTTATTTCAGTCTCTGATCACAATATGAATTCTTTAGACGATGACCGGTTTCAGTCTGTAATGACCATCCTCACACCTTTTTTACACCGTGTCCTAAAGTGATACTGCCATAATGGCATCGTCAAAACATATAAATATAATCAGCATAGCATCGTCACCATGTTTTAAATCTATGTGACGATGCTGACTATATTTATATGTTTTGACGATGCCATTATGGCCGTATCACTTTAGGACATGGTGTAAAAAAGATCTGAGGATGGTCATTGCAGACTGAAACCGGTCATCATCTAAAGAATTCATACTGTGATCAGAACTGAAATAAAAAAGCCTTTTAAGTTAGTTTAAGTTAGATTAAGTAGTGTGTACGCCTAGGGATCAATGACCTCAGCAGTTTGGTCCCATACGAACTTATTACAAATTTCCAATTTTTTTCCAAATGGTAATATAAGGCACATAATCTAACATAGGCTTTGCTTTAAAAGTCTCTTCTTTCATTTGACCATTCTCAGTCGGGCGTTGCAGAGCTGACTAAAGTCCAAACGATGTGAATAAAGAAGCTGTGTTATACGTCGTACAATACTCACGCCAAAGAAACACATGGATTGAAACTTCCTGGCAGATTAAAACTGTATGCCAGACCGAGACTCGAACTCGGGACCTTTGCCGCACTCAGGTTACCGCTGAACAAATTCAGCTCAGTAAGCATTTATCATTGAACATCGCGAACTTGAAAGCATCATCAAGTACGCTGTGCGAACGCTTTCCGTAATATGGCGCGTCATTGTATGTTAGATTAGGGATAACATATTGAAATAAAGTATAGATACTCTTACAATGCTATAAATATAAAAAAGTTTCAAGTTGAAACCTCACATGGCCTAGAATTCGGTTCAAATGGCTCTGAGCACTATGGGACTTAACTGCTGAGGTCATCAGTCCACTAGAACTTAGAACTACTTAAACCTAACTAACCTAAGGACATCACACACATCCATGCCCGAGGCAGGATTCGAACCTGCGACCGTAGGGGTCGCTCGGTTCCAGACTGTAGCGCCTAGAACCGATCGGCCACTACAGCCGGCGCCGAGAATTTGATTTGATTTCTAAAAATCAGAACTTTAGGCGTCCTGACAGAACCCGATGGGGACAAGACGACTAGTCTCCAAAAATTGGAACTGTCCTGGCCAAATCGGGACGTCTGGGCACTTTACATGATACGAACTTTCTTTGTCCTTTTTTTTTTTTTTTTGTAAAGAGTAACCGCCGGGAGTTTGACCCCTTACTTAATATTCACCCTCGTATAAGAATTTAGTACGACTCATTGTCATACACGGCACACCGCTAAAGTTATGTGCGTTTATGAAAAATTCATGGCTACGTGAAACACTGGCCGGGCAGCGCGCGGCAGACAGAAAAGAAGACTAGGAGTGCGCCGTGAGCTGTACCTGTCGCCCGTGCAGTCTCGCCGGCCAGAGTGCAGCACTGCGCTGCAGCATGCAGGCTGCGCGCCACGTTGCGGACCGGTTTGCACAGATCATAAGCCAGATCCAAGGACGCGCTCAATGGCCACTTTTCTTTTTCTCCGCCTTGCAGCTTAGCGCTGTGTCGGCGGCAAGATCGTCGGAGACAAATTGATTCTGGCAGACAATACCGGATAAAAAAAAGCGGCACGCTGCGAAGAAAGCTTAAGGAGAGCCTGAAATTATCACCACATTCCACAGTGGGTGATGAAATTAAATGATGGTGTGGCGTTATTGGCCGTGAGACCCCGTTCGGGGCTGTTCGGCCTCTCGTGCAAGTTTTTTCTATTCGACGCCTCTTCGGCGACTTCACGCAAATTACAACGAGACGGCACGACCGTGGGGTCGGGGATCTGTCCGCAATTTTGTGTGGTGAAAGAGAACCCCTAACACTTCACGTGGTTAAAATATTAGGACGCACTACTCGGGAAAATCCCGAGAAAAATCGATCCAAAGTATCTTAGGTGCCTTATGAGTATAAAATATGTATCCCTTGCCGAACCGCATTCTGGCCTACATGGTTAGCGCTCGCACCTTTACGCCAGAGGTCTCAGGTTCGGTTCCTCCTCCGGCACTTTTTTTTTTCTTCTATTGCATGCAAATATGCAGCGCATTGTTGCAGGAGAATCATGAAATTAATTCCCGGGAAGATTTTATAAAAATTCATTCTATGATTCACCATCAATATTCTGAAACATGATTCAATATGCCTGGTTTGCCTCAAAATTATCAGAAACTCGAAACGTTTTCGTAAATGTTACTGGGGAATGTTTTGGTACATATTTATTGCAAACGCCCTGTGATTGTAAAAAAATACGCTTTTATATGTTGCGCAAGTAGTCGCAAAAATATTTGCTTCGTTTGTGGTTACGATAATTACCACTGCGCTTTTTGTTTATAATTATTATGTGTATAAAAATTGAATGTTTCCGAATCGACTTTGTTATTCTGATTAAAAAGGCAATGTTTCTCCTCATATACTTTACAATGAAAATGGAAAAGCCACCGACATGAACTGTGTTGTTGGACAAAAAGAAAATAATTTTTATTCAATACTGTAACTAATTTGTTAAAGATAATGTAGGTTTGGGAAACTTTCTGAATAATTGTTGAAATAACCAAAGAAAATTAAACAGAAGAAAAACGAAAGTGCAGGAGCAGGAATCGAACCCGAGACCTCTGGCGTAATAGTCCGAGAGATAAACACTTAAAGCACTTAAAACATTAACTTATGTTTTTTTAGTATAGAGGGCAGCTAACCTTCTGACCGAACACGCTGAGTTACCGTGCCAGCGAACACCTAGGCCAGCCGGCGGTCCAGCAGCAGAATAACATTTTACATTTATAAGGCACCTAAGAAACTTTGGATCGATTTTTTCCCTGGATTTTCCGGGTAGTGCGTCCTAATATTTTAACCAGGTGAGGTGTTAGGGGTCCTCTTTCACCACACAAAATTTCCGACAAATCCCCGACCCCACGGCCGTGCCGTCTCCTTGTTAGTGATGATGACGACATGAAATAATTAGGGCAACACGAGCACCCAGTCTCTGACCGAAGAAACTCTTCGTCTCCACCTGGAATCGTACTGAGGACCTCGCGAGCTGGAGACTGCGACGCTAACAACTTTCTTCCATGTAACTATCTCTTTCTTCGCCATTTGTCGTCAGGAGTTCTGTGCGGTTGTGGCATCGCACCTCTCAGATTCCATCGGTGAAAACTTCACTCAGTTTTTTCATTACAGACGGTAGCCAGTCCCCTGACCGAACACGCTGAGCTGCCGTGCAGGCTTTCCACTACATCACGAGCTGATGAAATAATGGGTGGTAATTGTAAGCGATGAAAACTTTTACTAATACCATGGTAATACTTGACAAACCAGTATTTTGCGGATCTGCCAAGTGCTGTGAGGGGGACCACCTGTACGTCCGAGACGTAGATCTGTAGTACAGTAGAGTCTCGAAAGTTCGAAGTGAACGGGACCGCAACCAACTCAAACTATCCAAAACTCAGACTATCGAAATTTAAATTGGAAAAAGAAGTCTGGCATACTTTCCTGTAGAATTTTCCTCCATGACTTAGAAATTGCGTCTGACTTTATTTCGCTCCAAGATTCGCTAATCCAGTACACGACGTCCTTCAAAGTCACTTTCTTCAAAGCTCCTACAATGCTATGTTGTCTTCGGAATGCAGGAGTGACTGTAGCAATCACCGTCGATACTTTTTTTACTAGACATTCCAGAACGCCCTGATCCATGGGGTGAATGAGACAGGTAATGTTTGGTGGGAAAAACAAGGCGCGGATACCGTCGCACTGCAGTTCTCCTGCACTTGGATGTGAGGACGCATTATCCATGCGCAAAATTGCTTTACATGGCAGGCCCCTTTCTTTTAAAAACTTCTTGCAGTCTGATACAAATGAGTTGAAACACCACTTCTTGAAGATTTCCTGATTCATCCAGACATTATTCTGATGTGTATAGACAACCGGAAGAGCTGAGATGGATACATTCTTGAATGCTCTTGGCTTGGCAGACTTCCCAATCACAACTAGTTTTAGTTTATGGTTTCCAGTTGCATTTGACGCTGCCATAAGTGTGAGCCGCCCTTTGCTTTTTTTGTGCCCAGGAGCACTTTTTTCTTCACAAGAAGCAAGTGTTCTCGCTGGTAACATTTTAAAATTTAGCCCAGTTTCGTCACAGTTATATATTTATTCATTAGATAAATTATCATCAGTTATGATTTTTTTAAACTCTACGATAAATTTTGAAATGGCCTGAGCGTCACCAGAGAGTTTTTCTCCACATACGTCTAGTTGACGCTCTCCATACCTCTTCTTCCTCTTGTCGAGCAAGCCCTCACTAGCGGCGAAATTGTTATCTCCTTCCTGCTGCTGGTTTCTGAAAAATAAAGCTTTCTCTTGCAAGAATGGACCAAAAATCGGAGCACCCTGCTGTCTCTGTTGGGTAAACCACATGAACAATGCCTCACTTGTGTTTTCGAAGTCTGACTTCTTTATACCTCTTCGACTGAGAGATTCGTGTGAGCATTTCTGTGAAGAAAACTGTTCCAAATTAAGTCAATTTCTTCGCCAGTCACGAACAGTAACTTCACCGACAACATATTCGAGAGTAAGTTTTTTTATTGTTTCTCCTTTGTCAAGTCGTCTTAGTGCTTCTAATTTTAGATGCAAAGGCACAAATTTCCTCTTTTTTGTTAGAGCATTCATCTTTTTAAGGTGTACAACGGAACACACAGTCAACAAACAAAACGACATAGAACACTGTACAGCACAGGTACTGGGAACTACAGCAGCGTATGAACTCCCCAGTTTTGATCGGTAGCAGCCGGCAGCAGTCGGGGTATTTCGTGCCATACTGACAACAGATGTTCGTGCAACAGGGCAGCGAGCTAATCGCCGGTCTCGATTGCATTTCTGTCTGCTTTGTCACTGAGCTGTGCTCTCCCTATCTATCTTTTGCAATGATGGTTCAAATGGTTCAAATGCCTCTGAGCACTATGGGACTCAACTGCTGTGGTCATTAGTCCCCTAGAACTTAGAACTACTTAAACTTAACTAACCTAAGGACATCACACACATCCATGCCCGAGGCAGGATTCGAACCTGCGACCGTAGCAGTCGCACGGTTCCGGACTGCGCGCCTAGAACCGCGAGACCACCGCGGCCGGCTTTGCAATGATGTTTTCATTATTTATTATGTCAGTAAAAAAAATAAAGTAGATCGTTGCAACCTTTTTTTTTAATTAAAAAGAGACTCGGATTATTGGAAACACGAACTATCGAGACTCTACTGTATTCGCTACCAGGCTTCACAATCCAGGTGCCTAGCGTTGCAGACAATTATTAGAGAGTGAATATATAGTGTTGAGAGAACCTCACAAAAAGAGTGATCGTAGGACAATGAAATTTTGTGAAAATATTTGTAAGGGCATGCGGAAGAGAAACAGCGAATAAACCGTTGAAAGAGAAACCATTTTAATTTCCACATGAGAGGGCAACACTTGTTATTTGCGTACTAGGTTTACTTTCCAGGTTACAAACGTTGCTGAGTGTGAGGCTCATCTGCATTCTCGACAGCATGGAACCACACTGCGGATATCATTTCACAATTGTTCGCAACACGTTTTGAACGGTGGACCGTGGACGTTTCAGCTATCGTGACACAGCTCGTGCACTGCTTGACGGTCGCACATTGCATACAGCATTCTCAGCCATGGCAACAGTAACCACTTCAGTAATCTGTGGCGCAATTATCCGTCCGCCTCTCCCAGGAGCAATTCACAAATCGGCAGTTAATTCGAACTGGCGAATCATGTTATTCAACTCCACTGCGGAAGGAGAACTTCCCCGAATTCCTTAATTGCATCGATACTCGCGAGAGCAGCGGCGCTATTGCTGTTTTGATAAAACAGCTTTACGAGTAAAGCTCTGCTCACTTTGTCTAGACCAATGTTGACTGTCTGCAACTTTAATGCCCTCTGATACTTGTGTTTCTGTCCTACGTCCCCGTACCATTTCCGGCTCCTAAAGGCAAGTCATAGCACTAACGCTACTAACAACGCAAATCCTGCAGTGCAGAGTGTGAACAGCATTCCTGTAATGTTGGGTACCCTACGCTAAATACACTCCTGGAAATTGAAATAAGAACACCGTGAATTCATTGTCCCAGGAAGGGGAAACTTTATTGACACATTCCTGGGGTCAGATACATCACATGATCACACTGACAGAACTACAGGCACATAGACACAGGCAACAGAGCATGCACAATGTCGGCACTAGTACAGTGTATATCCACCTTTCGCAGCAATGCAGGCTGCTATTCTCCCATGGAGACGATCGTAGAGATGCTGGATGTAGTCCTGTGGAACGGCTTGCCATGCCATTTCCACCTGGCGCCTCAGTTGGACCAGCGTTCGTGCTGGACGTGCAGACCGCGTGAGACGACGCTTCATCCAGTCCCAAACATCCTCAATGGGGGACAGATCCGGAGATCTTGCTGGCCAGGGTAGTTGACTTACACCTTGTAGAGCACGTTGGGTGGCACGGGATACATGCGGACGTGCATTGTCCTGTTGGAACAGCAAGTTCCCTTGCCGGTCTAGGAATGGTAGAACGATGGGTTCGATGACGGTTTGGATGTACCGTGCACTATTCAGTGTCCCCTCGACGATCACCAGAGGTGTACGGCCAGTGTAGGAGATCGCTCCCCACACCATGATGCCGGGTGTTGGCCCTGTGTGCCTCGGTCGTATGCAGTCCTGATTGTGGCGCTCACCTGCACGGCGCCAAACACGCATACGACCATCATTGGCGCCAAGGCAGAAGCGACTCTCATCGCTGAAGACGACACGTCTCCATTCGTCCCTCCATTCACGCCTGTCGCGACACCACTGGAGGCGGGCTGCACGATGTTGGGGCGTGAGCGGAAGACGGCCTAACGGTGTGCGGGACCGTAGCCCAGCTTCATGGAGACGGTTGCGAATGGTCCTCGCCGATACCCCAGGAGCAACAGTGTCCTTAATTTGCTGGGAAGTGGCGGTGCGGTCCCCTACGGCACTGCATAGGATCCTACGGTCTTGGCGTGCATCCGTGCGTCGCTGCGGTCCTGTCCCAGGTCGACGGGCACGTGCACCTTCCGCCGACCACTGGCGACAACATCGATGTACTGTGGAGACCTCATGCCCCACGTGTTGAGCAATTCGGCGGTACGTCCACCCGGCCTCCGGCATGCCCACTATACGCCCTCGCTCAAAGTCCGTCAAATGCACATACGGTTCACGTCCACGCTGTCGCGGCATGCTACCAGTGTTAAAGACTGCGATGGAGCTCCGTATGCCACGGCAAACTGGCTGACACTGACGGCGGCAGTGCACAAATGCTGCGCAGCTAGCGCCATTCGACGGCCAACACCGAGGTTCCTGGTGTGTCCGCTGTGCCGTGCGTGTGATCATTGCTTGTACAGCCCTCTCGCAGTGTCCGGAGCAAGTATGGTGGGTCTGACACACCGGTGTCAATGTGTTCTTTTTTCCATTTCCAGGAGTGTTGTTTTCCGTCTGCACTGGCTCATTTAGTGGAAGTTTAATTATAATTGAACTTCCGCTACTTGAGCCAATGCACCCTGTACATCATATATCCCCATTTGGTGTTATATTTCACAGATAAGCAAGGAACGTTTTCCGTTCACTATGAAGGATACTTGAGCATGCTGCGAAACATGGCCTTCTTGGATCATAGGACCGGTGGCACTCGTATGCTGTAAAAACCGCCACACTGTGAGCCCCACAGTTTCGCCAGTATTGGCTGCTATTGTTGCCTGACCTGGTTGTCACTGATAGCTGATGGCGCCCGAGTGAATAGTGCCTACAGTTTCTTACAGCGTGATATTCTACAACAGACTCTAAGACCATCCTGAATCGTTGAAACTTGTAGCTACACGCATAAGGAGTATAAAATACAGCTAATGAATTGTGAATTAGGCTACTGGTGTTTCTGAAACTTGTAGCTACACGCATAAGGAGTATAAAATACAGCTAATGAATTGTGAATTAGGCTACTGGTGTTTCTGCACCACCGTGAAGCTCCGTACTGAAAGACTGTGTGGTTCAAGTCCTGACATGCAAATACATGACTTATCTTTGGACTGTTACCGTTTATCAGTAAGAGCATTTCATGAAGATCCTTTCAGACATGTGGAACCGTTGTAGGTAACACACACCAATCTCCCCATATATTAAATAATTGTGATGGTATATACAAATTCTCCGCAAGTTGTTATTACTATTATTATCATAATTAAGTAATTAATTCCTGTTGCTCAATGGCGGGATGCAAGTCTTTCAATTCGACGCCACTTCGGTGACTTATGTGTCCCTAATCTATCCGTTATCCAACTGGGATAGAGAACGCACAAGAAGAGCGGTTCTAGGCCCTTTAGTCCGGAACCGCTGGACTGCTACGGTCGCAGGTTCGAATGCTGCCTCGGGCATGGATGTGTATGATGTCCTTAGGTTAGTTAGGTTTAAGTAGTTCTAAGTTCTAGGGGACTAATGACCTCAGATGTTAAGTCCAATAGTGCTCAGACCCATTTGGACCATTTTTGAACCCACAATTTACCGTGGAATCCAAACTACGTATCGTTCTTGGTGACTCCTCACATCGTTGAGAGGTAAAAAGTAAAGTCGTGTGGCATTGTTGTTAGCTGAAAAGGTTTTTCTATTCTTCGTGCACAATGACATCTGCCCTTCAATCATTATGAGAGTTGTGTGGTTAAGTGCATCTGATAAGTGTAGGTGACCGTGAGATATGTAGGCATTGTTTTATGATGCTGAGAGAAGGGAAAAGGTGCATAGTTTACTTTCCTTGAATGGCACCAAAGGGGCCGCCAAGCTTAACATTCCCATCTGAAGGACGGGTCACCGTCATCATGTCACCTGCCTCACTTCATGAGACACGGGGGGGAGGTTTGGAATTTAATCTAGGACACTGGTGCAAGGACTGGTAAACAATGATTTACGGCGCCGTTCAGACGTGAAGGCTAGATTAAAGGCGGGCTGAAAATTCCCGTGGTCCATCTGGGATTCGATCCCGTGACTTCGTAGGTATCTAGGCACGCACTTTGTTGCTAGACCGCCTGGTCCGGCATCATCGTCATGATTATAACAAAAAACTATACGTATTCTGCCAAGCACCAACGGAGAAATCAGTTAATGTACTCGCGTTGTTATTTTGCGAAATTTGTTGTACAGTTTGACTTTTCCCCTTGAAACAAAATTACGTCATACGAATTCTCGCCATCGGAAAAAGAAACAGTGAGAAGATGCGAGGCAAGCCGGCTGGGAGAGACGGCAGTTTCATTGCAAGGCCAGTCGGTGGCTGGCTCGCCCAGGTTGCGGCGCGAGACGCCAGACTCGGCTGCCGAACCGGACAAGCTGAGTCACGCCATGTGGGTCATTACTCCCTGCGCGCTGTCCACGTGCTGACTCCCATGTTAAGAGATAGCAGAATTTTATTAATTTCGAACTCGGCTTGTCATGCTTCTTACAACGAGCCAACGCCTTATAATCTCAAATGGTTCAAATGGCTCTAAGCACTATGGGACTTAACATCTAGGTCATCAGTCCCCTACACTTAGAACTACTTAAACCTAACTAACCTAAGGACATCACACACATCCATGCCCGAGGCAGGATTCGAACCGGCGACCGTAGCAGCCTGTAATCTGACAAATAATGAACAGTTTCACCGCCGAATCTTTATTCTGATAGTTACAGAGAGTGCACTTCGGTTACTTGCATCTCTCCTCCCCCCATGCTCTCACTATATTGCCCAAAATGTACCGTAGTGTGTCCCGCCTTCGTGTGCCTGACTTGTTCTGACATTCACGGGAACGTTATTGTCTTCCGGTTTTCGCGGGAGGGGGCGACGAGAGAGCACTAAATGTGAATGACTGGAATTACCGCCAGCTCATTAAGGGCTGTGAGTGGTCTTAGTCATACCGTGATAGCGAGCGCGTCAAGCGAGAGTTTCTTGGAAGTGGCATACGCTGTTTATTTCCGTTCTGACGCGTTGTTCCGGCTCAGCGTGGGACAGATGTTGAGGAGCTAAACTGATTTCGGTGAGAAATTACCAAAAGTTTATTTACACGTGTGTGGAGATCCTTCCAGAACTCAGCATAGCGGTGGCAGTACAGAGTCCAGCCTATCATCGTGTGGCCTTTCCGTGATTCACGCATAACATTCTACATGAATGTCGGAATTTTGTTTACTTTTGTGTGATCGTGCAGGGCGACGTGGTGATAATGACACTTGACTGCTATTCAGAATGAGAAGTTTTCAAATTCCGGCGTCGATGTAGAGGACTCTTTAAATTCTAACCTCCCTTCCTTTCTCTCTTCCTTCATGTGCAGTGTCGTCCGCATCGTATTCCTATTCTCTGTCCTTATCAAAAAGGCAAATGTTTCTAACCTACTGTCTACACTTACAGCTAAAAGTTGCACCCATGCTAGCGTCTGGGTTAACAGACTTTTTTTTTTTAATCAACCTTCTGGCGGGTTTGATACGACCGCCACGAGTCTTTCCCACGTGCTAATCTCCTCACCTGAGAGTAACACTTACATCTAACGTACTCAGTTTTTTGTTGTAGATACTGTATTCCAAGCTGTGTCTACACTCATACTTGCCAAGGAAGTTATTCTGTGATGTCTTACGTCCTATCATACTGTCCCTTCTTCTAGTTAGTAAGGAAGAAGATTGGAGTTTAACGTCCCGTCGACAATGACGGCACTAGATACGAAGTTCAAGCTCAGATTAGGGAAGAGTGATGAAGGAAATAGGCCGTGCATCTTCAAGGGAACCATCCCGGCATTTGTGTTAAGAGATTTAGGGAAATCACGGAAAACCTAAATCTGGATTATTGGGTCGGGATCTGAACCATCATCCTCCCGAATACTAACCACTGTGCCACCTTTCTCGATCTATTCTAGTTAGAGTTTCGTAAATTTATTTCCCAAATTAAGATATACGTTTGATACTAGTAGACTACTCTTGGTGAGCAATTCTCTCTTTACCTGTGCTAATCTGTTTCCTATATCCTAACAGCATGGCCTAGCGGTTCTAGGCGCTTCAGTCTGGTCCGACGACCGCTACGGTCGCAGGTTCGAATCCTGCCTCGGGCATGGATGTGTGTGATGTCCTTAGGTTAGTTAGCTTTAAGTAGTTCTAAGTTCTAGGGGACTGATGACCTCAGATGTTTAGTCCCATATTGCTCAGAGCCATTTGAACCATTTGAACCTAATTGCTTTGCCCGCCAAATGTTACTTTGCTTCGAAGCTAACAGAACTCCTTTACTTCGTCTACGATGTTGCCCTCATTTTTATTTTAAGTAAGTAGCTAGTCTCGTGTTTACTGTTCTTCAGCACTTTCGTTTTGTTTAGTTTGCTCTTAATCGATATTCTGTGCTCATAGACTGTTCATTTTGTTCAACAGCTCATTAGCCACTTTCACAGAGGATAGTAATGTCGTTAGCTAATTTTATCACTGATATCCTTTCACGCTGAGTTGTAATCCCACTTCTGAACTTTTTTTTAATTCTCTTTCTTGGTTCTTTGATATTCCCTTTCTTACTGTTTCCTGTTGGTTCTTGCACATATTGTGTATTATCCTTTTTTGTCTGCAGCACATACCTATTTTTCTGACGATTTCAAACAACTGTATCTCTGGTGCCTTTAGCTTTCGAAAAGTCAGTCTGACCAGAATCTAACACAGCTTCACTTTTTTTTCCATTCTTATGCACATTATTCTGGTCGGCAACTTAGATGCGAAGTGTCACGCTAATAGTACGGTATTTCACGCATTTGTCTGCCCTTACTATATTTGGAATTGTGTGAATTATATTTTTTCGAAAGACCACTGGTGTCTGACTATTATCATAGAGTCTACACACTAATTTAAATATTCATTTTGTTCCCAGTTCCCCCCAATGAGTTAGGAAATTCCGAAGAAATATTAGCTATTCCTTCTGTTTTACTTGATCGCAAGTCTTTCATAACTGTATCAAGCTCTGACGCAATATTGGATCCTCCGTGTCCTCCAAATCGATGCTATCAGGTAGTTCCTCCCCCTCGTAGAGGCCTTCATCGTCTTTTGTATATGCTCAATCTGTCTTTCTGAAAACAATTTCTTTTTCGTTCCTTTTTTAAAATGTCTCCTTCAGCCCTTTCGCTCTAGACTCGTATTCATTTCATTTCTAAGTTTTCTAAATGACATATTCCTGTATTCCTTTCTTTTTCTGCAGATCTTTATGTTCCCGCGGTTCACAGATTACGTGAAGTACTTCTTCAGCACCCACAATTTCTTCACAGTTACATTTCTTCTACCTACATTTTCCTGTCTGCCTTATGTTGTTACCATTTTTAGAGATGTCCATTCATCCTGAACTGAACTGCCTTCTGTGGTATTCACTATCACAGTATACACACTATAAGACAATTTCGAACTCACATTATCATTCCTCAATAATTCCTCTTCCCTGAGCAATGATTTTTCCTGACGATAACCTTAAACGTCAACGTATTCTTCATTATCATTAAATTATGATCTAAGTCTGTAGTTACTCGTGATAACATATTACAATCCAATATTTGATTTCATAATCTGTAACTCACTATGATGTATCTTTTTGTGTCTCCTGACCGTTTCGAAGTATACATCCTCATTCTTGTGATTTTTGAGCAGTGTATTTGCTACTACTATCTGGAAGTTATTGCAGAACTCAAGGAATCTTTCTCTTTTGTTATCCTTTTGTGGAGCCTATGTCAAGATGCAACTCTCCCCTCTATTCAAAAAAAAAAAAAAAGTGTCAAATGGCTCTGAGCACTATGGGACTTAACTTCTGAGGTCATCAGTCCCCTAGAGCTTAGAACTACTTAAACCTAACTAACCTAAGGACATCACACACATCCATGCCCGAGGCAGGATTCGAACCTGCGGCCGTAGCGGTCTCCTCTCTATTCCTTTCCGTTTAGGAAACCATACTTTCTTTCGCACATCTGGTGATTTTAATTATTTCTGGTTTCTTTTATCCATTTGTAGAATAGCAGTACGTTGCCATGCGCAGTTCTGCCAAATAATTACGGCATTAAAGTTAAGTCAGTGAATGATTCATTTAAGTTTTTCAGATCTGAAAATACAGGGTAGTGAGGAGGAAAGGTACAGGCTTTGAGGGGTGATAGTATTAGTGATTCTGAACAAAAGACTTTGTATGGACAAATGCCCTATTTCGTATGGTTTCGAGATAGAACACATTTAATGTACATTCTTTTTTTTGTGCTATTCGAACATTATGATTGTTTACAATGTACCACAGTAGTGCAGACGAACAACTTGATACAGGCCACTTGTGGCCTATCATGTCGAAATACTACCTCAAACGGCCCAACAGAAAATACATAAGCTACAGCGCATGCGAGTCGCCCGAGATTTTCAATATTCTCGCGCTCCCGTCACAAAAATTCTCGGTCCTATAGAAAAAATGAACATGACATTTTTGTAGGTATTTCACTGTAGTTTAATTTTGCACTGCTAAACGTTTTCGCCGAAGGGTGCGGATTTCGAGTTGTTCAAGAAAATGGTATTAAAAGTGTTTCAGAATAGGGTATACGTCCGTATGAAGTCTTTTGTTCAGAATCACTAATACTATCACCCCTGAAAGCAAGTACCTTTCCTCGTGGCTCACCCTGTATACTATAATAATGGCACCAGTGACGTTTATTAAAGAAATATCTGAAGAGTTCCCCGTGTTTCTTCCACCACTTGCGTCAAACTATTGAGATTCGGAACTGTAGCTGCAGAAAACTAGATTGGCAGTTTGCGCTGGAGCGAAATGGCTGGTGTTTATTACAAACCGAATAGAAATCCCGAGAGATTAAAAAAGGAGTGCTTAACCCTGGAACTACTAGCACTACGTAGTCAGTGCGCGTTTCGCAACGCTAGCCTGACTGCGCCTGCAGTTAAGTTGCGACAGTGGCCAGAATCGTGCTCCATACACTTCTCGCGACACATTATACTCGCTGGCGCCGCGCCCGATACCAGTCGCGATAAATCTTAACGGCGGCCGACGTGTCTAGAGGCCAGCAGACAACCGCTACGCAAGTCTCACTGTCTCCCGAGGCACTGCCTCTGTACACCCGGCGTAATAACGCAACAGGCGCACAAATTACACGATGATCCGCGTGTGGGCTACGGAAGAGTAGATTCGAGGGCTGGATCCTTGACCTGGGCTTGAGGAAGCTCCTAATACCGCAGTGACCTATCTGCCCGTGCTTGTAATTAACAATTCGTGTACGTGAAGTTCACTGCTTCTACTGTTTCAGTGGACGTTAAGTTAAGAGTGACTGTTTTTGTAAGTACACTACTGGCCATTAAAATTGCTACACCACGAAGATGACGTGCTACAGTCGCCCAATTTAACCAACAGGAAGAAGATACTGTGATATGCAAATGATTAGCTTTTCAGAGCATTCACACAAGGTTGGCGACGGTGGCGACACCTACAACGTGCTGACATGAGGAAAGTTTCCAACCGATTTCTCATACACAAAAAGCAGTTGACCGGCGTTTGCCTGGTGAAACGTTGTTGTGATGCCTCGTGTAAGGAGGAGAAATACGTACCATCAAGTTTCCGACTTTGATAAAGGTCCGATTGTGCCCTATCGCGATTGCGGTTTGTCGTATCGCAAGATTGCTGCTCGCGTTGGTCGAGATCCAATGACTGTTAGCAGAATATGGAATCGGTGGGTTCAGGAGGGTAATACGAAACTCCGTGCCGGATCCCACCGGCCTCGTATCATTAGCATTCGAGATGACAGGCATCTTATCCGCATGGCTGTACGGATCGTGCAGCCACGTCTCGATCCCTGAGTCAACAGATGGGGACGTTTGCAAGAAAACAACCATCTGCACGAACAGTGCGACGACGTTTGCAGCAGCATGGCCTATCAGCTTGGAGACCACTTCTGCGGTTACCCTTGACGCTGCATCACAGACAGGTGCGCCTGCGATCGTGTACTCAACGACGAACCTGGGTGCACGAATGGCAAAACGTCATTTCTTCGGATAAATCCAAGTTCTGTTTACAGCATCATGATGGTCGTATCCGTGTTTGGCGACACCTCGGTGAATGCACATTGGAAGCGTGTATTCGTCATCGCCATACTGGCGTATCACCCGGGGTCATGGTATAGGGTGCCACTGGTTACACGTCTCGGTCACCTCTTGTTCGCACTTACGGCACTTTGAACAGTGGACGCTACATTTCAGATGTGTTACGACCCGTGGCTGTATCCTTTATTCGATCCCTGTGAAAACCCTACATTTCAGCAGGATAATGCACGACCGCATGTTGCAGGTCCTGTACGGACCTTTCTGGATACAGAAAATGTTCGACTGCTGCCCTGACCAGCACATTCTCCAGATCTCTCACCAATTGAAAACGTCTGGTCATGGTGGCCGATGAACTGGCTCGTCACAATACGCCAGTCACTGCTCTTGATGAACTGTGGTATCGTGTTGAAGCTGCATGGGCAGCTATACCTGTACACGCCATCCAAGGTCTGTTCGACCCAATGCCCAGGCGTATCAAGGCCGTTATTACGGCCAGAGGTGGTTGTTCTGGGGACTGATTTCTCAGGATCTATGCACCCAAGTTGCGCAAAAATGTAATCAGATGTCAGTTCTAGTATAATACATTTGTCCAATGAATACCCGTCTGTCATCTGCATTTCTTCTTGGTGTAGCAATTTCAATGGCCAGTAGTGTAGATTCAAGGGCTGAATCCTTGAACTGCGTTTGAGGAAGCTCCTAATACCCTAGTCATGTGTCTGCCCGTGCTTGTAATTAACAATTCGTGTACGCAAAGTTCACTGCTATCATTGTTTCAGTGGGCGTTAAGTTAGTGTGGCGGCTTTTGTAAGTAGACACAGTCTTTAAACTGACTGCGAATGTTAATGGGTGCTATGCGGGAACCTTACAATATTCCTCCGGATCCCGAAGTTGCAGACTTTCACAGTAATTGTCATAAGCACTGTATATATTCTCTAAAGTTATTTTGTACTTTTTGCTGGTAAACTAATCAGGGAGTAACATCCAAGGAGTAAAATTAACACATCAGCGACATGTACGCTAATTGCAAGAAAGACATGAGACTATTACGCGGGAAAAGTAAAAATCTTTCCGCCGGTAGTGGAGGTATTTTCGTGTGAGGAACGCTTACATGGGATCGTCTGTCTCTGATGAACGGTACAGGAACCTACTGACCGATTACGTGCATCCGCTGTGCGCCCACGACAGATCACAAGCGACCTGTGCCTTCGTCGTAGAACTGCACTATCCTATCGCCTTCGAACAGTGTCAGAATAGTTTGAGAAACGCTCTAAGGACATGAGAGTGCTATTTTTTATTCTTGTGACAAATGTGGGCTTTGGTACTTAAAACGTTGACGTTTTTGCACTCTTCGGTTGCAGTCTGTAACGCAAGCGTTGTGTTTTGTTTTATAGACTTCATTTGTCAGTGTGGTATGTTTATTTTACGGAACATATGAAGCTAATTAACGGGGAATTAAGATTAACAGAAATTTCGGCTTGAGTTGCCATTTATTGACAGATAATCCAAAGAGATTCAGGTCTTACGTGAAGTATGTTAGCGGCAGGAAACAATCATTGCCTTCTCTGCGCGGTAGCAATGGAGATACTATTGAAGACAGTGCTGCCAAAGCAGAGTTACTAAACATAGCCTTCCGAAATGCCTTCACAAGAGAATACGAAGTAAATATTCCAGAAGTCGAATCGAGAACAGCTGCCAACATGAGTAACATAGAAGTAAATATCCACGGAGTAGTGAAACAACTTAAGTCACTTAATAAAAGCAAGTCTTCTGGTCCAAACTGTATACCAATTAGGTTCTTTCCGGAGTATGCTGATGCATTAGCTCCATACTTAACTTTCATATACAACCGTTCGCTCGACGAAAGATCCGTACCCAAAGACTTGAAAGTTGCACAGGTCACACCAATATTCAGGAAAGGTAGTAGGAGTAACTCACTAAATTACAGGTCCATATCGTTAACGTCCATATATAGCAGGAGTTTAGAAGATATATTGTGTTCGAACATTATTAATTACCTCGAAGAAAACGGTCTATTGACACACAGTCAACGTGGGTATAGATAACATCGTTCCTGTGAAACATAACTAGCTCTTTATTCACATGAAGTGTTGAGTGCTACTGACTAGGGATTTCAGATCGATTCCTTATTTCTGGATTTCCGGAAGGCTTTTGACACTGTACCACACAAGCGGCTCGCAGTGAAATTGCGTGCTTATGGAATATCGTCTCAGTTTGTGACTGGATTTGTGATTTCCTGTCACAGTTCGTAGTTATTGACGTAAAGTCATCGAGTAAGACAGAAGTGATTTCTAGCGTTCCCCAAGGTAGTGTTATAGGCGCTTTGCTGTTCCTGATCTATATAAACGATTTGGTTGTTTTCAGATGACGCTGTCGTTTATCGACTAATAACCTCATCAGAAGATCAAAACAAACTGCGAAACGATTAGGAAAAAATATCTGAGTTGTGCTAAAAGTGGCAGTTTACCCTAAATAACGAACAGTGTGAGGTCATCCACATGAGTGCTAAAAGGAACTTGTTAAACTTCGGTTACACGATAAATCAGTCTAATCTGAAAGATGTAAATTCAACTAAATACCTAGTTATTACTATTACCAACAACTTAAATTGGAAGGAACACATAGAAAATGTTGTGGGGAAGGCTAATCAAAGATTGCGTTTTATTGGTAGGACACTTAGAAAATGTAACAGACCTACTAAGGAGACTGCCTACACTACGCTTGTCCGTCCTCTTTTAGAATACTGCTGCGCGGTGTGGGATCCTTACCAGATAGGACTGACGGAGTACATCGAAAAAGTTCAAAGAAAGGCAGCACGTTCTGTATTATGCGAAATATGGGAGAGAGTGTCACAGACGTGATACAGGATTTGAGCTGGAAATCGTTAAAAGAAGGGCGTTTTTTGTTGCGTCGGAATCTTCTCGCAAAATTCCAATCACCAACTTTCTCCTGCGAATGCGAAAATATTTTGTTGACACCGACCTACATAGGGAGGAACGATCACCACGATAAAAATAAGGGAAATCAGAGCTCGTACGGAAGGATATGGATGTTCATTCTTTCCGCGCCCTTTACGAGATTGGAATAATAGAGAATTGTGAAGGTGGTTCGACGAACCCTCTGCCAGGCACTGATTTGCAGAGTATCCATGTAGACGTAGATGTAGATTACTGGCAGAGAATGAAGATGATCAATAAAGGAAAATACATTTATTAGGTAAGATTTCTTAACAGTACCATTTAACGATTTTGATTGGCAATAGAACAAGGAAAACGTTTTAACTGTTTAGGTTACCAAATTAGCAATGCATAAAAAATAAAACGAGGGAACAAACAAGGTTGAATTTTATGAGACAATAATAGTTCTAATTCTTTTTTTACGGAAGTGAAGCGTGGGTTGTAAGTAAACATCAAGAAAGTCCCATACAAGCAACAGAGATAAGATTTATAAGAGCAGTAAAGGGAGTTTCGGAAACTGTCGACAAGAGTCGACAGTTTTCGAAATTCAGGAATTAGGAAAGCACTTAAATATTTAATATCATCAAGGAAAATATGAGAAAATGGAATGAACATCTCGAAAGAATGAGCGGAGAAAGATTACCTCTCCAGATGAGAGAAACTGACTGTGAAATTGGTTAGAGGAGTGATCAGACTGTTAAGTCCTTGTAGAGTTACGCAATATTGCACGTTAACGGGGAACATATGAAGTTAACTCAGTACGGAAGTGCACAGCTGCTGCTATCACAGCCTCATGGCACGTGCGCGTAACACCGAATCGACAACGTCCATTTCCTGTCCTTCCATGCTAAACTGACAATCTCGTGGTTATTCTGGTCCCTTCCATGCTAAACTGACAATCTCGTGGTTATTCTGGTCCACGCATAGGTAGCAGTATCAAGTCCATGTGTTCATGAGTGTATTTTCGTTCCATTCAGTTATCGCTTGACAGGAGTATTGACAAAGACAAATCTCGGAGAGAAATGAGAATCCAAGGAGGTAGAGTTTAACGCCCATTAGAGATGGACATCTACAACTACATTTATACATACATAACTACTCCCCAAGCTACAGTACAGCGCGAGGCGAAGTTACTTCTCACCGAAGTTTGCGTCCCAAGCGACGAAAAAATGACTTACGTATATGCCTGTAAGCGCCCTAATCTCTCTTATTTTACTCTCATGATCCCTCCGCAAGAGGCAAGATGGTAGCAGCAGTCTTGTTCGAATACAGGTTCTTCAACGCCGTCCTTCTTCAAAAGGTCCCCATTTAAGCTCGACGAGCATCTCTGTTAGACGTTTCCTATGGGATATACCGGCTTAACTGCGTACCTAACAGCGCGTCTGTGAATTCGTTCTACACTACCTGGTCAAAAGTATCCGGACAACTATTAGTGGACGTTAATATAAAGTGTGTCCACCGGTCGCCTTTGTGACGGCTTGATCTCTGCTGCGGACCCTTTCAGTGAAGTGTCTCAACGTCTGTAGAGGAATGGTAGCCCGTTCAACTTCAAGAGCTGAAGCCAGAGAAGATAGTGGCGCTGGACGCTGGGGTCTGGACTCCGACTCACCCCAAGGCGTTCCTATGGGGTCAGTTTGGGACTCTGGATAGGCTAATCCATTTCACGAGTCTAACTGTCCACCAAATAATGTCTCACAGATGCTGCTTTATGGTTGGGTCCACTGTGATCCTGATGTAGTCAACTGTAGTCTCCAAAATATTACTCTGTTGCATGCAGTACACAATGCTGTAAAGTGTATCGGTATCCTTCCGTATTTAGCGTATTCTTAAGCGCAGTGGACAACACCCTAGCCGCGAAAAACACACCCATACCGTGGCACAACCTCCTCTGTCCGTGCTTCACTCTTGGCATTAAATGTGATAACAGGTAACATCCTCTAGGCATTCACCAAACCCAAATTATTCCATCGCATTGCCACAAGGTATAGCGTGGTTCATCACTCCAAATCAATAGTTTACAATCAGCGACTGTCTAATGGTGTTGATCATTACGGCACATCAGGCGTAGCTTTACATTGAATACAGAAATATGTGAGTTATGAGCAGCTCCTCGACCTTCTTAGCGCATTCATTTTAATTGCCCACTCACTGCCATTGTGTAGCTGGAGTGCTGATAATAATTTGAAACTAACAAGTGGTTTTTTCCGTTGATTTCACGCGATTTTTTGCAGTTATCCTCCTCAATGCTTGACGATTCCTATTCGTCAGTACATGAATGTACCTGGTCTTGACTTAGTTGTGGTTGTTCCTCCGCGTTTCCACTTCACAATCACATCACCATCAGGCGAGTTGGACTGCTTTAGAAGGTCTGAAATACCCCCTATGGCCGGCCGCTGTGACCGAGCGGTTCTAGGCGCTTCAGTCCGGAACCGCGCTGCTGCTACGGTCACAGGTTCGAATCCTGCGCCGGGCATGGATGTGTGTGATGTCCTTAGGTTAGTTAGGTTTAAGTAATTCTAAGTCTAGGGGACTGACGACCTCAGATGTTAAGTCCCATTGTGCTTAGAGGCATTTGAACTACACTCCTGGAAATTGAAATAAGAACACCGTGAATTCATTGTCCCAGGAAGGGGAAACTTTATTGACACATTCCTGGGGTCAGATACATCACATGATCACACTGACAGAACCACAGGCACATAGACACAGGCAACAGAGCATGCACAATGTCGGCACTAGTACAGTGTATATCCACCTTTCGCAGCAATGCAGGCTGCTATTCTCCCATGGAGACGATCGTAGAGATGCTGGATGTAGTCCTGTGGAACGGCTTGCCATGCCATTTCCACCTGGCGCCTCAGTTGGACCAGCGTTCGTGCTGGACGTGCAGACCGCGTGAGACGACGCTTCATCCAGTCCCAAACATCCTCAATGGGGGACAGATCCGGAGATCTTGCTGGCCAGGGTAGTTGACTTACACCTTGTAGAGCACGTTGGGTGGCACGGGATACATGCGGACGTGCATTGTCCTGTTGGAACAGCAAGTTCCCTTGCCGGTCTAGGAATGGTAGAACGATGGGTTCGATGACGGTTTGGATGTACCGTGCACTATTCAGTGTCCCCTCGACGATCACCAGAGGTGTACGGCCAGTGTAGGAGATCGCTCCCCACACCATGATGCCGGGTGTTGGCCCTGTGTGCCTCGGTCGTATGCAGTCCTGATTGTGGCGCTCACCTGCACGGCGCCAAACACGCATACGACCATCATTGGCACCAAGGCAGAAGCGACTCTCATCGCTGAAGACGACACGTCTCCATTCGTCCCTCCATTCACGCCTGTCGCGACACCACTGGAGGCGGGCTGCACGATGATGGGGCGTGAGCGGAAGACGGCCTAACGGTGTGCGGGACCGTAGCCCAGCTTCATGGAGACGGTTGCGAATGGTCCTCGCCGATACCCCAGGAGCAACAGTGTCCCTAATTTACTGGGAAGTGGCGGTGCGGTCCCCTACGGCACTGCGTAGGATCCTACGGTCTTGGCGTGCATCCGTGCGTCGCTTCGGTCCGGTCCCAGGTCGACGGGCACGTGCACCTCCCGCCGACCACTGGCGACAACATCGATGTACTGTGGAGACCTCACGCCCCACGTGTTGAGCAATTCGGCGGTACGTCCACCCGGCCTCCCGCATGCCCACTATACGCCCTCGCTCAAAGTCCGTCAACTGAACATACGGTTCACGTCCACGCTGTCGCGGCATGCTACCAGTGTTAAAGACTGCGATGGAGCTCCGTATGCCACGGCAAACTGGCTGACACTGACGGCGGCGGTGCACAAATGCTGCGCAGCTAGCGCCATTCGACGGCCAACACCGCGGTTCCTGTTGTGTCCGCTGTGCCATGCGTGTGACCATTGCTTGTACAGCCCTCTCGCAGTGTCCGGAGCAAGTATGGTGGGTCTGACACACCGGTGTCAATGTGTTCTTTTTTCCATTTCCAGGAGTGTATTTTTTTTTTATCCCTGATGGATTTGTTACTGTGGTCAAATACAATGACAAGTCCACGTTCGAAGTCATAGAGGTCCTCTGCCCTGTCCGCTCTACTGTTGCTGTTTCTCTATTGACAACACAATACTTCCTGCCACATACCGTGGTCAATTCCGCATTCTACTGGGATGTCCGCGTAGTTTTGATTAGGTAGTGTATGTCTACTGTCTTGCCTACGCTGGATGCAGACTGAGATTCATTGGAAGAATCCTAAGGAAATGTAATCCGACAACAAAGGAAGTAGGTTACAGTACGTTTGTTCGCCCAATGCTTGAATACTGCTCAGCAGTGTGGGATCCGCACCAGGTAGGGTTGATAGAAGAGATAGAGAAGATCCAACGGAGAGCAGCGCGCTTCGTTACAGGATCATTTAGTAATTGCGAAAGCGTTACGGAGATGATAGATAAACTTCAGTGGAAGACTCTGCAGGAGAGACGCTCAGTAGCTCGGTATGGGCTTTTGTTAAAGTTTCGAGAACATACTTTCACTGAAGAGTCAAGCAGTATATTGCTCCCTCCTACGTATATCTCGCGAAGAGACCATGAGGATAAAATCAGAGAGATTAGAGCCCACACAGAAGCATACCGACAATCCTTCTTTCCACGTACAATACGAGACTGGAATAGAAGGGAGAACCGACAGAGGTACTCAGGGTATCCTCCGCCACACACCGTCAGGTGGCTTGCGAAGTATGGATGTAGATGTAGATGTAGATCATTCCTCTAGAATTGCGTGCACATGTGTCTTCTATGCGATTTCACTTACTGATGCGCTGGACTTCTTCAAAACACTTCCAACAAATCGGTGTCCTCCATTCACCTTCCCTAGTACTGATGTCTCATGCTTGTCTCATTTCATGTCGCTTCTTAATATTAGGGGCAGGGGAGGTTGGATAATTGTAGGCAGCACGTAATAGTACGCTCAATATTTGATGCTCACGGTAAACATGACGACTTCCGACTATCGCTGGCCTATTCTGATTCCCATAAGCAACTATCAAGAGCAAGAAAACAGGCGCAATTTGAGCTGTGGAATGCGCGAGCGTGACCCAAATAAAATTGGCCAGTTTCTTAGTTTCAGCCTACAGAAGGTAAGTAAGATTACTTTCATCTTAATACGTTATTAAAACCTGTATTTCACCCTATCATTACACGGATTTTTTTTCTTAACATAATAGCTTATCGTACGAGGGCGCGCTGAAAACGAATGCCTCCAAATTGTTTGTATGTGAACGCTCTTAAAGCTTTGTAAATGAAACAAATGTCATTAATATTCTGCAGCCTTATTCTTCATGTCTTCATATTTATTTCTGAACATAGTTCCCTGTCGACGAACACATTTCTCCCTACGAGAGACCTGTTTGTTGATATCGTCACAGTATAATTTTTGACTACTGGTGGAGCCACAACTTCCCCTCTGCATGCACCGCTTCATCACTATCAAAGCGAAGTCCTCGAAGGTGTTGTTTAACTTTAGGAAACAGCTGAAAATCTGGCGTGCTGAAGTGGAGGGTGTTCCATATGTGAACGAACTCTTGGAATTCGAAACTCGATTACAGAATGCCCGTTCTCACTCACCGACATAGATACGTTAGACACCACCATGTTATACACTCCAATTCGGAGCCTTCTAGCGGCAGAGAGTTGCAAATACGTAAACATGAAGAATAAAAATGTAGAATGTTAATAACTTTTGATTTATTTAAAAAAGCTTTATGAGTTTTCTCATGAAAGGTTGTGAAGCATTACCTTTCAGTACACCCATGTATGTTGTGGTAGACTAGGGCAGTTGTGCTCAACCGGTGTGCATTTCAGTGAAAAAGACGCTGAAATGAAGGATAAAGTAACGATTGAAAAGAAACAACAGACTCTTTTGAGGTACAATAGTGGGAAAGCTGTACGTAGTTGCTTTATTGAGCAGCCAGAAAAGAAGGAAAAAGAACATCAGAAGTAAGGAGGAAACACCAAAGTCATCGGAGGTATCGGATGCTTCCAGCATACCAGCATTTGGTATGAGGGCGATGACGATGATTGTGTTAACCAGATTACTGGTGCACTGAAATATCTGCTTCCACGCAGTAAAGAATCTAATAAATTATTTTGCATTTGTGGAGATGTAGTAAATACAAAGAATTGTGTAACACTTGTGTGTGTGCTATTCTTGGACCAGAGAAGACACCCCAAAACTATGTTTATGATGACTGCTTATGCAAGAAGTAGACATTCAAAAACCTATGAAAGGAGAAAATGAAAGTGATTACACACCCTACATTACTGATTAACTGCGTTTCATCCTTGTAATTTCCTAACGGAAACTGACAGATAATTTAAGTGGGGTAGGGAATCGTGTGCAGTTGCATCTTTAGATTAGCAACTGACTTTACTCTGCTGTTTTTTACAATTAAATTGGTTTAGTATGATAAAAGAAGGGAAACTACAAGTATCTGACGTACAGTGGCTTTTAGCATACTTACTATGATAGTGTTAAAATAATAACTTTGGGGAAGTGCGGGCTAATTCCCTACTTTCTCATACTCCAAAGTATTTACATTATGTGACGTGCTCCAGATGTTCGTCACCACTTTTATTATCTGATAATATCGTTTTCTTTGTGTTATCTTATTGTCGAATTCTTGTTTGTGGTATTTCGTGGTCTTAATGTGTTGTCAAACAGTCGTTTTCAGTGCTGAAACTTTAGTAAGGATCTTAACATGCAAGGTGTGTGTTTGACACACTCGTGAGATGCACACACGGGAAGGCATGTGGAGTGGAGGATATCTGCCCCGACGTCCGCTGTGAGGCGTTCATTCAATTAGCAGGGGTCGCCGCCATAACCCGGCCGAATTCGCAGCCTCGTGCGGCAGGAGTATAGTCTGCCTTCGTCTGAAACCTGAACCGCTTGCGACAAACGCACACTCCCTTTACTTTGTGAAATATTAAAGCATAATTATATAATTCCAGCAGCCTATTCCGGCCGTAGCTTTCGCACAGTTGATTTTTTGTGTGCCCCTCGATAATACTATGTTTTTTTATATATTTTTCTTGTTATTTTACATTTTTTCTTACGTTCGTTTGGACTATAACGTGCAGTTACTATGGGAAGATTATCTACGTTGCCAGTTTAATAAATATAAGAAATATAAATAAACACACGCGTATTTAGTGTTGTTGTTAACTATAAACTTTGCACTCGATACGTTGTAATATTTTAAGTTCATGTGCCGATAAAACTGGAACTGCGCAATTCCAGTGGGTTATTGCACTCCAGAGCGTACCTTCCAGTTAATGGGTTCCAAAGCACTCCTCTACAAAGATGTTTTTTCGTATCCCGGTAAATCCGTGCTGGAAGATGGCTTCTCATCCAGGTTTCTAACTACGAACCCCTATGTAGCCACTCATGGAACATTATGTGGACTCTTATCTCTGTGAGACTAGAATCTTACAGGCTGCCATGTCTTATCTTCGGTTGAGGTTGTTGCTCGCCGTTATTCATCTGCATTCCGAGGCATTTTTTAACTAGCTGAAAGAAGGCATAACAAATTTCTTTTGCGAAATTACGATGTGCACGCATTTGTTTAAACTGCCTGAGCACTTGAGAGGCATCAGTGTTTCTTGACTTCCGCAAGGCGTTCGATACAGTTCCCCACAGTCATTTAATGAACAAAGTAAGAGCACATGGACTATCAGACCAATTGTGTGATTGGATTGAAGAGTTCGTAGATAACAGAACGCAGCATGTCATTCTCAATAGAGAGAAGGCTTCCGAAGTAAGAGTGATTTCAAGTGTGCCGCAGGGGAGTGTAGTAGGACCGTTGCTATTCACAATATACATAAATGACCTTGTGGATGACATTGGAAATTCACTGAGGCTTTTTGCGGACGATGCTGTGGTATATCGAGAGGTTGTAACAATGGAAAATTGTACTGAAATGCAGGAGGATCTGCAGCGAATTGACGCATGGTCCAGGGAATGACAATTGAATCTCAATGTAGACAATGGCTCTGAGCACTATGGGACTTAACTGCCGTCCCCTAGAACTTAGAACTAATTAAACCTAACTAACCTAAGGACATCACACACATCCATGCCCGAGGCAGGATTCGAATCTGCGACCGTAGCAGTCATGCGGTTCCGGACTGAAGCGCCTAGAACCGCACGGCCATCAATGTAGACAAGTGTAATGTGCTGCGAATACATAGAAAGAAAGATCCCTTATCATTTAGCTACAATATAGCAGGTCAGCAACAGGAAGCAGTTAATTCCATAAATTATCTGGCAGTACGCACTACGAGTGATTTAAAATGGAATAATCACATAAAGTTGATCGTCGGTAAACCAGATGCCAAACTGAGATTCATTGGAAGGATCCTAAGGAAATGCAATCCGAAAACAAAGGAAGTAGGATACAGTACGCTTGTTCGCCCATTGCTTGAATACTGCTCACCAGTGTGGGATCCGTACCAGATAGGGTTGATAGAAGAGATAGAGAAGATCCAAAGGAGAGCAGCGCGCTTCGTTACAGGATCATTTAGTAATCGCGAAAGCGTTACGGAGATGATAGATAAACTCCAGTGGAAGACTCTGCAGGAGAGACGCTCAGTAGCTCGGTACGGGCTTTTGTTGAAGTTTCGAGAACATACCTTCCTACGTATATCTCACGAAGAGACCATGAGGATAAAATTAGAGAGACTAGAGCGCACACTGAGGCATACCGACAATCCTTCTTTCCACGAACAATACGAGACTGGAATAGAAGGGAGAACTGATAGAGGTACTGGAGGTACCCTCCGCCACACACCGTCAGGTGGCTTGCGGAGTATGGATGTAGATGTAGAAACCACATCCCCCTTAATATTTTTCTATATTCTTATATTCCTGCAGAATCTCTGTTTCTAAGCATTTCTCTAGTCTGCAAGATGATATATTGGGCATCAACAAACTATACGTTAAAGTGTGTTGTCGGCAGCAACTCGTCTGACAGAGTTTTTTATCACATCCTCACTGTATCTTAAAAGATCCGTAGAGTTCTCTTAATTGGAGTCCATGTATTCTTAAGCTGCTACGTTTGATGATTCTTCTTGCGGGGGATCAAAGAAGATAATGTTTATATTCAAAAAATTTCATCCCAACGACTGAAATATAAGATGAGCATGCGTCTGATACATTTTCTTTTTTTATGGGTGCAAATCAGAGGCTTTTGTCTCATATGTTGAAGAACGCTTATTTCATCCATGCCACTGTATCTGAATATGAAGAAATGTTTTTCCGCTATGTGATGACACAGATAAAATGCTCGATCAAACACCTTGTGCAAGTTTGTATTAAAATTCATTGCGTACGCGATGGGACTTTTATGCCAGGTGATACCTAATATTATTTCCATACCTATCTACAGCTACTACTGCAGCAGCTGTCCGTATAAAATTTTAATGTCCGCCAAAAACTAGCTACATATAGGACTAAATCAATAACGTTTCGAGTTCTCAAAACACAACCACTAGAACGCGACACTGAAAGCGGTATTGTACGACAATTACCGCAAGAAGAAAGTAACTGAGAACTGGTGAAACTGTCTGATGAATTGAAATTTTGTATTGGATCAGGATGCGGTCTTGGACCTTTACTTTTGAGAAATTCGTTCCTGAAACAACCATGAGGCTGTAGCTAAGCCATTTGACGCCGTGCTTTCACGTCATCTGTATTGATTCACCAAGGTACTGAATTTGGAAAAGTATGAGAGAGTTATTGGCAGATTCAAGATTCAAACATGTCACTGAGGCACCCTCATTGTCTCAGTTCGTAAGTGTTTTGCCTAGTTAGGTCAGTGGTCCTTATTCGGCCTGTGATACGACGTATAGTTTAAAACTATCAGGAAGTTTCATTCCAGGCTGCACCATGCGGCACTGCGAAACAGCTTTAATTCTAGACGTAGAATCTCTCTCTCTCTCTTTCTCTCTGATTTAATCACACGTACTCCTACACACAGCATACTGCCGAAGAACAGTGTGTTTGGAAGTTAAACAAAAATAAAAAATGTCAGTAGAAAATTTATTAACCTGTGGTTAGCATTAAAAGAACTGGTTGAGACTGTATAGTGTTTAAGACACTGGATTCTTATGGTGACCAAGGCGCCGACGGACCACTAAATTACAGCCTTCCTATCTTGTTCGAATCCAATGCGTACTCTTTGAAGAACCTGTAAATCCATAAAGTAAAGCTGTTCTCAAGCTACAGTTGCTTTCAACATCACAGTGCTTAAACAGGCATAATATCCCTTTGCTTTCATCTGACCTATGTACTAACATTCCTAGAAGCTTTACATGAATATGTAGTTTAAGATATAAACTGAACCAGGGTACAACTTGGCACTTTAAAATTACGCAAAGCTTTGCTAAAAGTAAAAGAAACAATAAGTTAGAGAGAGACAAGAAAATCTGTGGACTATCCGGAGATCGACCTGAATGTTTGGATTTATGGTCCGTCATTTATGCACTAAGCCATTACAGATTTTGTCGAAAAAAGTCTCCTTTAGGCTACTTAACACGTTGCTATCAAGCCGACGTTGTCTCTATCTATTATTCGTCTAATGTTTATTGTTTCTTAATGTTTTATTTATTTATTAGCTATTTTCTTTTAGGCCGTTATCTAGATACAAGAGCAGACCTAATGTTGCGTATGAACTTGGCATTAGCATAGCACATAATATTTTAACATAATTCCAAATGTAGTGAAATAACTAAGCATTTTGATGTTTAAGGGGAAAAAATTACGTAAAATATTTAGAGACGAAGAAAAATTAATAATTTTTGAAAAACAAAAAAGTTCACGTACTCCATTTGGCCATCTGGCGTGCAGATATGTTCATTCAGAATCCAGATGGTACGTGATACTGGTCTGCTGCACTGTGCTGCATTGCTGGATCACAAATTTTGTAATTTACAATTCTGGGCTACACTGCTATATCGAGTAACACTACACAACACCGCACTATTCTATACTACTGTACTTGGTAGCAGAACCAAGTTAGAATCCTAATTTGTCTGGATACTTACCCCCAGTGCGCTGAGGTATAACACGGGATTCACAGGGGCCGTGCTGCTGTGCCACCCAAGCTTTAGAGATTGGGAGATGGCTGTCAGGGTCTCAGGAAATCCTTCCTGGTCCTCCCCGAGACGGATCTGTTCATTTGCTTCCAGAAGGTTGTCGTAGGTGGATGATCTGCGGTGGTGCGTCTCGTTATCATGATGTATGGCCTTTTCAAGGTTGCCTCGGCCATGTAAGCTTGCAGTTCATTCGCCGATATTTTAGCTGTGACTGTGTTCAGCGTATGCCACAGTTCCTCATCCCTTACTATGTTATAGACTGTTGTATTACCAAAGACGTTCATGTCCTGGTCTGTAACATCTTGTCTAATGGCGCATTCCCAGACGATGTGGTCCAAGGTGCCCATTGCTCCACATTCACAAATGTCTGTGGTGCGTTGTCGTATTTTCAGGAGCTGGGACTGAACTGTGTCCTGACAGGTAGTGTATAACTCCCTTGGTCTGAAGGAAGTATGACGTTCTTGATCTTTCTTTTAGGTTTTGAATGAACTGGTGAGTTCTCCTCCCTATTTATGTCCTGTCCCAGATTCCATGCCACTCTCTATCAAAGCATGCCTTTATTTCCGTATGCTATGGGGCTGCTCTGTCCAGTATCTCCTTTATCTTATCCTATTTGCCCTTTTTGAGCCAATATCGTGCACCTCTTCACTCTTTCGGCTAGGTCCAAAGGTAGCAAGCCTAGTATTACCAACAGCCTTTATGTTACCCATAATGAACACTACTATAGCAAAATAGCCATTAACACACGTCCACTAGCACGAAAATCAATACAAAATGTTCAACGCCCACGCCGAAGCGCTTGTGACTAACAGAAGATATTGGCTGGTACGTCCAATGATGCACTGCCTCTTGCTTCTTGCGTCGTCCCACATCCTCCTTGTTAGCTTCATACGGCTCCAAAAGAAGAATGAGGCGCACCTATCCTCTTTTGACTATATATTTTCTTACCACTTGTATACCAATACGTAAGTGTTTCTCAGCGGCAGACTGTGTTACCACGTACAATCATTTTCGTGTCCCTTCACTACCAGAATAATTTCTTTATCTCCTCGTACTTTTCATCAATTTCTTCATCATCTACAGGGCTAGTTGGCATATAAACTTGTACTACTGCAGTAGGCGTGGGCTTCGTGTCTGTCTTGGCCACAATAATGCGTTCACTATGCTGTTTGTAGTAGCTTACCCGCACTCCTATTTTTTTTATTCATTATTAAACCTACTCCTGCATTACCTCTATTTGATTTTGTATTTATAACCCTGTAGTCACCTGACCAAAAGTCTTGTTCCTCCTGCCACCGACCTTCACTAATTCCCACTATATCTAACTTTAATCTATCCATTTCCCTTTTTAAAATTTCTAACCTACCTGCACGATTAAGGGATCTGACATTCCACGCTCCGATCGGTAGAACGCCAGTTTTCTTTCTCCTGATAACGACGTCCTTTTGAGTAGCCCCGTCCGGAGATCCGAATGGAATATTTTACCCAAGAGGACGCCATCATCATTTAACCATAAAGTAAAGCTGCATGCTCTCGGGAAAAATTACGGCTGTAGTTTCTCCTTGCATTCAGCCGTTCGCAGTACCAGCACAGCAAGGCCGTTTTGGTTTGTGGGCATACTATCTGCTTCAATGTCGATTGTGAACTTGAACACACATTACATTATTTTTCCTTAAGTTGTATTTATTGTTTCTGTTATAGCGCAGATAATTACAATTATGGCTTTTCCCTCCAGAATCTAGGATGCTTTCTCTGTGACCCTGTAAATACCAGAGCTAAACAATGTAGAACAACAACGTACTTTACAATTGTAGCATTCTGTATTACTTCATTTCCTTATTTACAACATTTTAAAATTGTACGTCGACTTTAGGTGACGTGTCAATTATAGATGTTCTTATCTCTATTTAGTGAACGTGTTTTCAGTTATGTTTTGCACTTTGTCCCGCTACACTTTATTAACTAATGTTTTTAGAGAGTAAATTAATATGGAGTATGTCGTTCTTCTTTTCAAACATTTACATGCCCATTTATTCTTTCTTTATTGTCTTTTGGGTATGTAGTTGTAGTAATTAAAGTAGGCACAAATGCAGTGATCAAAAAGAAAGGCCGGCCGGTGTGGCCGTGCGGTTCTGGGCGCTTCAGTCTGGAACCGCGTGACCGCTACGGTCGCAGGTTCGAATCCTGCCTCGGGCATGGATGTGTGTGATGTCCTTAGGTTAGTTAGGTTTAAGTAGTTCTAAGTTCTAGGGGACTGATGACCACAGATGTTAAGTCCCATAGTGCTCAGAGCCATCTGAACCATAAAAAAGAAATGATTATCGTACATTCGAATTCTTGTTACATCGTTCCTTTCTTGTTGCTCCCATGGCGATAGACTGTTTCTATTGCAATCAGTGAACGTGAAAGGAAGCTACCGTACAGACAGGGGGATCTATATTTACACTTGGCAGAACTAATCACATATTGACACAATCATCGGTATTGCTTTCGTTTCCCAAAAGTTATAAATATTTCGATTTCGGAATAGAAGCTCTGTATTTGGCCAAGAGGTCGAAGAAGAAGGTCCCTTACGTACTGGTTGTATCGAGTAAGATGTGGAGACGGCGGTTTGAAAGCGGACAGCAGTAGTACGAGGAAGGGCGTCCCTTACCTGAGGGATCGCTACCTGTCGAAGGGGCAAGAGTGGCAAATGTCCGACGTGGCAAATGTCAGGCATTCGTTTTTGGTGGTCCCTTTATTTCGCTTAAGAAAAACGCTAAATTCTGAAGGACCTGAACACATCTTACAGCGTTGTGTACTGCGTACTGTAGGGGAACAGTTCAGAGACGATGGTTGTTTGTACCAGTATGAGAACGCACCCAGTAATAAAGCAGCATCTGTGAGGCAATGGTTTGTGGGTGGTGACATTCCTGAAATGGATTGGTGTGCCCAAAGTCCCGACCTGAAACCGTGCAACACTTTTGGGATGTTGGTGACGGGGTTTGGTTTGTGGGGCGCTCAACTGCGGGGTCATCAGCGACCATAAAAAGTTCTAATTTTTACACAGCCCAATTTTTTTACAAAGTCCAGTACAATCACTGTTACGAATGATGACGATGATGAAATAATAGCCGGCCAGAGTGGCCGAGCGTTTCTAGGCGCTACAGTCTGGAACCGCGCGACCGCTAGGGCCGCAGGTTCGAATCCTGCCTCGGGCATAGATGTGTGTGATGTCCTTAGGTTAGTTAGGTTTAAGTAGTTCTAAGTTCTAGGGGACTGATGACCTCAGATGTTAAGTCCCATAGTGATCAGAGCCATTTGAACCATTTTTAAAATAATGAGGACAACACAAACACTCAGTCCCCGGGCAAAGAAAATCCCCAACCCGGCCGGTAATCGAATCCGGGACCCCGTGATCCAGAGGCAGCACTTTTGGGATGAATTATAACGTCGACTTCACTGCAAATCCCAACATCCAAGATTACTACCTTGTCCAGTCTTGAGAAAGGATGGGTTGCCATTCCCCCACAGTCATTCAGACACCTCATTGAAAGTGTCGCTAGCAGAGTTCAAGCCGTCATAAAGGCGAAGGTTGGACACATCTGATATGACTGCCCACTAACCGATGTCCGGATACTTTTGATCAGATAGTGTGCCTTTCATGTTCAACTATACAGAGAATGAAGAATGCAGGAAATTTTAAAATTTCCAAATATGTACCTACAGTGCTGCAATAAAACAATGACTCTTGTTTCTCCTATTTTACTGATAAATTTGTGTACGTCCAATACAAAATTGAGATACAGACTCAATTTGTTTTGTTATACTAGGCTTTAATGTACTGTACTGGTCTGTTCTGATCTTGCTGTGATCCTGTACATATCACTGTTCCTCATGTGGAGATTGCTGATCATCTGATGTTTAAAATTTTCGCCGATACTATTCCAACAACACATTTGTTATTCATTTGGCTGTAATCACACTCCGTCAGTAAGTACAGTGGCGCTGTATAAGACGGAGGCACTGCTGGCAACTGTAACGGAGCGAAATAGTTCTGCAGAATGCGATATGTACTGTCCAATGCCTGGCATCCATTTTGTTTCGTATAATAGTGAATGGTCTCAACAGATGTGTTCGTTTGCGTGTGCCAGTACGAGTAAAGTAGTAACTTCAGCCAAACTTCGAAAATAACATACCGATTAATTGATTTCTCTGTGGTCTCAACGCAGGGTTTGTCACGTCTTACCGATTGCTGCAGACGCTGTTACGTCAGCGTTGGCGGTAATACTTCCGGGGTGGTCGAACGCCAGACAACAGCCTGCCAATGCGACAAAGACGCCATTATAAGCTCCGGAGCACGCCGTCTCTCGTTCCCTGGAACCCGCCTTCCGTTAGGTGCACACACGGTGCGAGAATGTACGGAACCCGTTGTCTCGTGTGCCAGAAAGCACCGTTGATACGCTTCGCTCTCAGTAACATAAGTGACGGAAAACAGTTCCACGTGAGCGCGAATCACGGAAGCATATCAACTTAGGCCTCAGATAATGACGGTGATACAAGAAGCGTAGTCATCTGTGACACATGAATTACCTTTCCAGAGCAGGCTAAAATAAACTTCGTACAACACTCAAACATTGGTACTAGACTTTAAAATTAGGTGAATAAAGTTTCAGTCATTATATGCCAGCGATGGCAGGTAACATCTTCACCGCTATTAGGATGCTTAAATAGCCCTCAAAGATTTCCGTAACGACGAAAGTACAATTACTTATGCAAAATTCGGGAGGACGACGGTTCAATCCCGCATCCAGCCATCCTGAGTTAGGTTTTCCGTGATTTCCCTAAATCGCTTCAGGCAAATGCCGGGATGGTTCCTTTCAAAGGGCACGGCCTACTTTCTTCCCCGTCCTTCCCTAATCCTATGAGACCGATGACCTCGCTGTCTGGTCTCCTTCCGCAAAACAACCAACCAACCAACTTATGCAAACATTTACTCGTATTAAAAACTGACGCCATTGCGCCCAAACACTAAAACAAGTTATATTTACTGAAGCAGCTGACGCGATAGGATTGAAATCTTTTTTTTTTATTTCACCCCCGTAAGGTTTAGGGTACGGTTTCCTCCTATAGTTTGTCCTAGATGGTAGTGGTGCTGGTAGAAGTAGTAGTAGCAGTATTATGAACCACAGTTACGTAATATTTATATAGCTTTCTTGAGTTCGACTTGACCATGTATCTAATCGATATTGGCAATCATCATCGACTGCTTTGTATTAAAGTAACAGAAAGCACAAGTATAAACACATACATTAAATAATTACTGTACTTTCATTTCGCTTTGCGTGATTACTTTTATACATATTACGGAAAAAAAGGACGCACCAAGAAGGAATTTCAGAAAGGGGATGGGAATAGGCAGATGTGATCTACATGTACAGGCAAACAAACGATTACAACTTCGGACAAACTGGATGATTTGAGAAAAAGAGCTTCAGAAATTGAGCAATTCAATAACGCGGTAGTCCACCTTTGGTCCTTATGCAAGCAGTTGTTCGGCTTGGCATTGATTGCTGGAGCTGTTGGATGCCCTCCTGAGAGATATGAGATATCGTGCCAAATTCTGTCCCACTGCACATTAGATGTGTTAGATGGGTTAGAGAGCACAGCCCATAACGCTTCGGCGACCTTGCTGGCCAAGGTATGGTTTGGCAAGCACGAAGGCAAGCAATAGAAGCTCTTGTCGAGTGCGAGCGGGCATTATCTTGCTGAAATGTGAGCCCAGGATGACGCGCCCTAAAGGGCAAGAAAAGGGGGCGTAGAATATCGTCGACGAACCTCTGTGGTGTGAGAGTGCAGAGAATGATAAACAAAAGGATCATCCTATGTAAAGGAATGGCACCCCAGACTATCACTCCAGTCAAGTTGATATCCCACCGCCATTCGGGGCGTCTCCAGACACGTCTTAGCGGGTAATTGGGGCTCAGTCCGAAGCGGGACTCATCACTGAAGACAATTCTACTCGAGTCCAAGAAATTCCAGGCCGAAGACATATCTGGAGACGCCTCGAACAGCGGTGGGGAACCAACCTGACTGTCGCTCCCCAAAGATGGGTGGTCAAGGGTGACGGTCTAGGGTGCCATTTCTTTTCATAGCATGATCCCTTTGATTGTCATCCGTGGTCCCCTTACAGCACGGCGGTTCGTCTACGATATTATACGCCCCCTTTTCTTATGCTTGTTGGCGAGTCATCCGGAGCTCACATTCCAGCAAGATAATGCCCGCCTGCACACGGCGAGAGTTTCTACTGCATGTCTTCGTGCTTGCCAAACCCTACGTTGGGCAGCAAGGTCGCCGGTTCTCTCCCTAATTGAGAACGTTTGGAACACTATGGGCAATGCCCTCCAACCAGCTTGGGATTTTGCCGATCTAACGCGCCAATTGGGCAGAATTTGGCACGACATTCCTCAAGAGGGCATCCAACAACTCTGGCAATCAATGCTAAGAGGAATAACTATTTGCATATGGGCCAGAAGTGGAGCAACGCGTTATTGACTTGCTCGATTTGAGAAGCTCTTTCTCTTGAATAAGCCAGTCAAATTTTATGAAATTATGGTTCAAATGGCTCTGAGCACTATGGTATTTAACTGCTGTGGTCATTAGTCACCTAGAATTTAGAACTACTTAAACCGAACTAACCTAAGGACATCACACACATCCATGCCCGAGGCAGGATTCGAACCTGCGACCGTAGCGGTCGCGGGGTTCCAGACTGTAGCGCCTAGAACCGGTCGGCCACTCCGGCCGGCATGAAATTATGGTCATTTGTTTGTCTGTACATGTACAACACATCTACCGATTTTCGTCCAATTTGGAAATTCGTTCGTTGTGCGTCGGGTTTTTTTTTGTCTTATAATGTATATTAAATCGTGTAGTGATACCCGTCCGGATAGTCGAGAGCATTAATATTCTGCTTCCAGGACCCGGGGAGGTCAGCCTGAGCAGGGCCGAATACGTCTCGTGGGTTTACGACGAGGGCTGCTGAGCCAGACAGCCTTATTGCCGCCTTAAAATCATCCCCTGACCCAGACGGAAACCCCTTCTATGCTTTAACGTTGGAGATGCACATTGGTGTAACATTCGTTCACCTGGCACCCGCGAACAAACTGGCCTCGGTTTGTGCCAAAGACCCTAAAACTTGATTTCGTCAGTGAAAAGTACCTTTCTCCACTGATTTACTGCCCAAAATTCATTTTGTCTTGCCCAGCGAAGCCTAGTCTGCCTATTAATAGCCGTCAGTAACGGTTTCTTAGCTGCCACACGTTCGTTAAGGTTCACTGCCTGAAGACGTCTTTTCACAGTACTTACGCTCATCAGCTTTTGCCTATCATGGTTCAGTTCTGCTGCTAAGACTGGCGATGTTTTGAAGCGATCACGCTTACTTAGGACTACTACATATTTGTTGTCCTTTTTTGATGTGACTTTTAGCCTAGTCTTTCGAGGTCGATCTGTATTGTGGCCAGTATCCTCATACCTCTGCAAGGTATAATGGACACATCCCAAGGAAATACGTTCCTGACGTGCTGTTTGTCGCATAGTAAGATCGGCTGCACGTAACGACAGAATTGCAGTACGTTTTTCTGTTGAATGTTCCTTTTTTCTTCCCATTATCGATGTTTACACTGAGAACTCGCTGAAGTTCACTCTTTCACATCTCGTACGTAACTACATGCCCCTTTCTTACTTACCTCTAGCCGCGCGGTCTAAGGCGTCTTGGACGGTCCGCGTGGCTCCCTCCGTCGGAAGTTCGAGTCCTCCCTCAGGCATGGGTGTGTGTGTTGTCCTTAGTGTAAAGATTATGTAGTGTGTAAGCTTAGGGACCGATGACCTCAGCAGTTTCGTCCCATAAGATCTTACCAAAACATTTCCATTTTTTTTTCTTACCTGTAGCCATGTTTACAAATTTTTTATCTTACTTTCAGGGCATTGGAAAGCTTTTGAGCGATAGTGTAGATTTTCCGTCACATTCAGATTGTATTAAATCTTCCGGTCTAACGTCGTGTGTAAAGAAATGAAAGAAAGAAAGCATGAAGATTAATATCTGAGTAAAAATAGTTGGGTAAGAATAGGCAACGAAATCAGCACTGGCCATGTCGAAGGAACCATTCCATCATTCAGCTATAGTATTGCAAAGAACCTAAGCAAAATCTGAATCAAAATGGTCATACGAGGAGTTAATAACCGAGTTATGGTTCGAAGTTCTAAGCACTATGGGCATCTAAGGTCATCAGTCCCCTAGACTTAGAACTACTTAAACCTAACTAATCTAAGGACATCACACACATGCATGCCCGAGGCAGGATTTGAACCTGCGACCGTATCAGCAGCGCGGTTCCAGACTGAAGCACCTAGAACTACTCGAGAGGCAGTGAGGTACTGGCAGGTAACCGACGGGGACTGTAGCCGTGCTGACTCCAGTGCTGCCGTGGCCAGCAGCGCTACGTCTCTCGGGTGAGGTTCCATGACGCGAACAACTCGATCGAAGTGGTCCCACAGATGCTCGATTGGTTTAAATTTGCAAGCTGGCGGGTAGCCAGGAGAATACGATAAATTAATCCTGGTGCTCTTCGAACCACACACGTACACTGCACGCTGTGTGACACGTTGCTTTGTCCTGCTCGTAAATGCCGTCACGCCGAGGAAAAACGAACTGCATGCAGAAGTCAACATGGTCCCCAAGGGTAGATGCAGACTTGTGTTGATCCATTGTGCCTTCTATAATGACGAGATTACCCAGGGAATGCCACGAAAAGATTCTCCAGACCATAACGCTCCCTCCTCCAGCCTGGTCCCTTCAGAAGATTGTTCCAGGACCGTACACGCCAATGTCTACCTGTCCGATGGAGCATGAAACGCGATTCATCGGAGTAGGTCACTTCCCGGCGGTCTACGCAGTGAACACCTAGTTGCAGCAGTAGCGTGCAAATTCCAGCCTTCGTCGCCGATGAACAGCATTCAGCGTGCGTGCACTGAAACTGGCACCTTCTGCGGAGGTCCATGCGCAGCAACGTTCGCTGAACGGTCATTGAGGAGACGCTTTTGGTAGGCGCTTGGTTTATCTGAGCGTCCAGTTGCTCAACAGTTGAACGTCTATTCGCCTGTTCACATCTCCGCAGCCATCATTCACACCGTGCCCACTGTGCACCACAGTTGCCTAAGGGCCGGTTTCTGATAGTGCCATTTGCCATACACGGTATACTTTAACCACGGCGTCGCACGAAAAGTTTACAAACTTAGCCGTGTCAGAAATGCTTCCACCCTTGGCCCGAAAACCAATGAAATGCTCTTTCGGAAGTCAGATAAATCGCTCCGTCTCCGCGACCACGATTGCAGCACTGTTTTCCGCGTGTCCCCCCCCCCCCCCCCCCCCCCCCCAAAGCGCTTTATGCCCTGCACTGCTAGGGCTGCCACCTGCCGCCTGTGAGTGATTATTGCACGTTAGTGTCAAACATAGGCGGTGGTCACATTAACGTGACTGGACCGTGTAGAACTTTGTTTCGTTGTTTTTCTTTCGTCGTTGTCTGGTGTATGGATAGTGAACTCCAGCACCGTCATGGATTCTGTGTTAAGATTTGGCAGTTCAGCATAACTGCGAAACCTTTCTTTGAGCCCTCAGCATCTTAACTACGTAGTGTGAGACATACTTGGAATACATGTGAAATACAACGCCTTTTATTTAATCGCTTTGGATATTTCACCTTAAGTAATTACCGAGCGAAGTGGTGCAGCGGTTAGCACACTGGATTCGTATTCGGGAGGACGATGGTTCAATCCCGCGTCCGGCCGTCTTGACTTAGTTATTCCGTTATTTCCCTAATTCGCTTCAGGCAAATGCCGGGATTGCTCCTTTGACAGGGCACGGCCGACTTCCTTCCCCATCCTTCCCTTATCCGATGAGATTGATGAGCTTGCTGTCTGGTCTCTTCCACCAAATCAGCCCCTCAACCTTAAATAATTCTGATTTGGATTTTACTTTAGTTGTTTTGTTAGGTCTGCATTCTGCATAAATTGTCACTTGCATACCATACATATTTATAGTTCATTAGTTGCTGTTCTTATGCCTGTTTATTTTCTCTGTCTCGCGTTTTTCTTTTTTTTTGTGTTGGCAGTTCTCGCTTTTTGCTGCAATATTTCTCGTATTTACGTTCAATGGTGTTTTCTTCTTCACCCGGTCAGTAAACTTGGGAAAACTTGGTGTCATATTTGACATCTTCTGTCCATTTTCTTTCCAGCTACTCGTTAATTTTCTGCCGAATGCAGTCCAGTAGGATTTTATCGCGTTCTGGTGCCGTGAATAGACCTCGGGTGCAAAATCCGAATGTAAGGGGATCTACAGCTGCAAGTCATTCGCTACGTAACATATCGCAGAAATACCGCGCCGCAAATTACTGCAGAAACAGAGGAGAACCTGTTTTGAAACATGTGCGTTTATTTGCGTCAGATCCGTAAAGCTGAGCAATACCGAAGCAGATGACGAAGTTTTCCTAAATCGTAACGCACAAATGACGGAATGCCTCCTTTAGCAAGACCACTCCTAGTTCATCACCTTCTTCGTGTTCAAGTGATCAACTTCCCTGTGAAAGCACTCTGCTAAAAATACAGCGAATCCAAAGTAGCTTAGGAAATATTCTGCTAAGACGACAATTAATTTCGAGTTAATTGTCACGCTGTCGAATTTATCCTGGAACTCAATTCACCGAAGCAATTGTCATGATCGGGATTACGAGGATGTGCTGAAAAGTGATGCCTCCGAATTTTTATGCGAAAAGTCTTAAAGCTTTTAAATAAAACAAACGTCGTTAACATTATACATTTTTGTTCTTCGTATGTACATACTTGCAGTGTTGAGTTTGTGGCTCCGTCAACAAAGTGAAACATTCTAATGTGACGGTATCAACAAACTGGCCTCTCGTTGCCAGAAATATGTTCGTCGCCAAGGTGACTATACTGAGAAATAAATGTGCAGACATGAAGAATAAAGATGTAGGATCTATTCAAAAAGTTTTAAAGATTTTTCACATTTAAAAATCGGAGGCATTACTTTTCAGCACGCTCTTGTACGTGCCGTATATTGTACACTGAAGCGCCAAAGAAACTGGTGTAGGCACTCGTATTCAAATACAGAGATATGTAAATAGACAGAACACGCCGCTGCGGTCGGCAACGCTTACATGAGACAACAAGTGTGTGACGCAGTTGTTAGATCAGTTACTACTTCTATAATGGCAGGTTGCCAAGATTTCAGTGAGTTTCAACGTGGTGCACGAGCGATGGGACACATCTCCAAGGTAGCGATAAATTGGGAATTTTCCCGTACGGACATTTCACTGTGAATATCAAGAATCTGGTAAAACATCAAATCTCCGACATGGCTGCGACCTGAAAAAGACCCTACAAGAACCAGACCAACGACGACTGAAGAGAATCGTTCAACGTAACAGAAGTGCAACCCTCCCGCAAACTGCTGCAGATTTCAATGCTGGGCAATCAACAAGTGTCAGTGTGCGAACTAATCAACGAAACATCGTCGATATAGGCTTTGCGAGCCGAAGGCCCACTCGTGTACCGTGGATGACTGTACGACACAAGTCTTTACGCCTCGCCTTGGCCCGTCAACACCGACTTGGACTGTTGATGCCTGGAAACATACTTCTTAGTCAGATAAGTGTCGTTTCAAATTGTATCGAGCTGATGAACGTGTAGGGGTATGGAGACAACCTCATGAATCCACAGATGCTGCATGTCAGCAGGGGACTGTTCAAGCTGATGGAGGCTCTGTAATGGTATGTGTGGCGTATGCAGTTGGAGTTATATGGGACTGTTGACGCGTCTAGATACGACTCTCACAGGTGACACGTACGTAAGCGCCATGTCTGATAACCTGCATCCCTTCATGTCTATTGTGCATTCGGACGGGCTTGGGCAATTCCACAATTCCAGCAGGACAATGCGACACCCCACACGTCCAGAACTGCTACAGAGTGGCTCCAGGAAAACTCTTCTGAGTTTAAATGCTTCCGATGGCCACCAAGCTCCCCAGACATGAACGTTATTGAGCATATCTGGGATGCCTTGCAACGTGCTGTTCAAGAAGAGATCTCCAGCCCTTCGTACTCTTACAGATTTATGTGCAGCCCTGAAGGATTCATGGTGTCAGTTCCCTCCAGCACTACTTCAGACATTAGTCGAGTCCATGGCACGTCGTGTTGCGGCACTTCTGCGACCTCGCGGGGGCCGTACACGACATTAGGCAGGTGTACCAGTTTCTTTGGCTCTTCAGTGTATATATTCATTTAAAGTCGCTCGAGTAATCAGTTAACTGAAGATGAGATTTATAGTTCGACCATCAGTCTTCACCAGGAATTGAGCAGCGATGTAATAATATATGTGACAAAGCCTCTGGTGTATCAGGAATGAAGAGCTATACGAGAGATCGACGCCAGAACATTATGCTCTGTTAATAGACAACATACCTGCATAATAGGAATCACATTGTTGTATCTATTGTATTCCAGATACTAACAATGTTTTTAAGTACGAAAATGTAAGAATAATATCTTCAGCGCAAGGATCGGTTACAGCAGACTGCTCAGATGAAGATGACTTATCATCTTTTCCCTATAAATACGGATCTGGTTTTGGAGCCTGTGACGAAGCGAAATCGAGTCAGTTTTTCGACAGCTTTTTCTGTTAGTTTTATTGTATCGTTTGGGGGCCGCTTCCTAAGCTGGACAAGGTTAAGAATGTTACACCCGTCACGGTCTGTTTGAAAGAAACAGCTCTGCATCAGCCTCAGCGATTTAGGAAAGCAAAGGGAAATGTAAATCGGAATGGCAGGAAATGGATTTGAGGTGAAATAATGTAATCGTTCATCTTCTCCTTCGACCGGACCAATAGTCTGAAGTGATCTAAAGACGTAATATGTGCGAATAGGAGACATGAAGATCTGCCACTCGTTTGCTGTCCACTACTAATCGCAGTATTAAAGGATAAATGTAAGTGTACAGCACTGTACATCCAATCATCAGATCTACATTGCAACATTTTTGTTTTTTGTCGTATTTACGTACACTTCCAGAATATTAATGCTGCTGCTGATAGCAAGACTTGCCGACAGCTGACCTCCTTTCTCCCGCTCAAAGCCATTAACGAACGAGCCCTAGATATCCGTGCGACCTACGAAGCGGCGGTATCGCAGCGGATACAGCCGCGAAACGGCTCATTCTGATTCATTCCGCCTGTTGCGCGGCGCATTGGCACCGGATGCGCCGCCGCGGTCTGCACGTCGCCGCTGACGCTACGAGTTCCTCCGGGGAAATCTGCAATTCCAGCATGCCCAGTTCCACAAATTTGCGATCTTTTTTGAGTCAGCAATCTTCTGACTAGTTTGACGCGGTCTGCCACGAATTCCTCTTCTGTGCCAACCTTTTCTTCTCAGAGTAGCACTCGCAGTCTACGCCCTGAATTATTTGCTGGATGTATTCCAATCTCTGTCTTCCCATACAGTTTTTACCCTCTACAGCTCCCTCTAGTACCATGGAAACTATTTCGTGACGTCATAGCAGGTGTCCTGTCGTCCTGTCCCTTCTTAGAACTGTTTTCCATATATTCTTTTCCTGGCCGATTCTGAGGAGAACAAAATGGGTCTCAGCACTATGGGTCTTAACTTCTAAAGTCATCAGTCCCCTAGAACTTAGAACTACTTAAACCTAACTAACCTAAGGACATCACACACATCCATGCCCGAGGCAGGATTCGAACCTGCGACAGTAGCGGTCGCGCGGTTCCAGATTGTAGCGCATAGAACCGCTCGGCCACCACTGCCGGCTCTGCGGAGAACCTCTTGATTGCTTACCTTATTAGTCCACTTAATTTTCAACATTCTTCTTTAGCACCATATCTCAGATGCTTCGATTCTCTTCTGCTCTAGTTTTCCTACAGCCCATGTTTTGATACGTATTCCTAAACTGGATATGGAAAGGAGCTAGAATGCTGTAACATGAAAGACTTGTGAGACTTGAGTTTCTCCTGGCGTATACAACTTCCAAATAAGTTCCGGGACTTCAGCCAGGTAACACTTTCAGCGACCGCCGATATTTTGGCGGGAGAACACCCCGCCATTTTCAAGTGTAATGTCAGTTATGATGACACGAACGTACTGACAACGCAACTTGCTGTCCCCGAACGGAGAAAATTTCTGGCCTGGTCGGGAATTGAACCGAGGTAGTATCTTGTTGTTGTCGTTGTCGTTATTTTCGTTGTTGTTAATATCTTCCGTCCGAAGACCGATTTGATGCAACTTTCCTCGCTGGTCTATTCAGTACAAGCCTCTTCTTGTCTGCACAACTACTGCAGTCTACTTCTATCTGAGCCTACCTTCTGTAATCAAGCCTTGGTCTCCCTCTACAGTATTTACACCCTGCCCACTACACACACTTTCACCCATAATCAAATTGACAGTTCCCTGATGCCTCAGGATGTCTGCTATCTACCGATCCCTTGTTTTTTTTTTTTTTTTTTTTTTTTTTTTACACATAAATTTATATTCGATGTTAGTAAAGTTCTGTTTCTCAGAAACGCGTTTGTTGCTGTTGCGATTCTTTATTTTGTATCCTCTCTATTTCAATCATTGTCAGTTGTTTTGCTGCCCACATGACAAAACTTCTATTACTTTTAATATGTCATTTGATAATCTAATTCCCACAGCATGGTGCGATTTAATTCGACTACATTCTGTTATCTTTGTTTTCCTACTGTTGCTGTTCACCTAATAACCTCTTTTCAAGACATTAACCAACCGCTCCAACTGCTCTTCCGAATCACTTGCCATCCCTTCCAGAATTACAGTGTCACTGACAAAAGTTGAAACTTTCATTTCTTCTCCCTGGCCTTCAGTTCCCTTTTCAAATTTCTCCTTGATTTCATTCAGAACTTGCTCAATGTACATATTAAATAACAGCGGGGATAGGCTACGACCTTGTCTCACTCCCTTCTCAACTGCTGGTTCTCTTTCATGTCCTTCGTCTCTTACAACTGCAGTCTGTCTTGTATAAATTTAAAAGTTTGAAGCACACTAACTAAAGTTGTTTTACGCTAGAAAAGAGCAATGTGGAATGTTCGCGAATCATTGAACTAGCAACGTCCTTCAACAACTCTCATACGGGTGACCGGTGTTGTCTCTGTTGTTTGCAGGGTCTTTAATTGAGATTAATTGTTCTCATTTGTCAGTGCCAGTCACGGTGGTTCGGTCGAGGGCTTTGTATGATGAGCCTAAGAAGGAACTTGGAAGAATGAACCATCTCCTAAAGTATTATAATACTTTGAGCCCGCAATACGGAAATGATTTTCAGAATAATGTCTTACAGAGACTGTATTATTTTAGCAACTGGAATAAGTAGGATGTTTTCGGATTAGTGAACTTCCCCATTTTTGTCTTATTGAACATAATCGATATACACCTGACAATGTGCTGCAGTACTTATTAGGTTTGGATTTTGTATCGTAAAAGACTATTTGAGCATCATCTATCCGACAGCTGTATTCTTACGCTATGATAATGTAATAAATACAGTCTTTCAGAATACGCCCAAACAGAAAAAGTGTCGTTACAGTTTGAGGTACTATAGAACAACGAGGTCATTGGGGAGGGCAGAAGCTCCGATTGGGCAACGATGGAGGCAGGAAATAGGCTAACCTTTTCACAGGAAACGTCTGTCATTAACGTTATGTGACTTAGCGAAATTGCAGAAAACCTAAATATGCTTGGCTAGATCGAGATATTCACACACCTCCCAGATAGATAATGCTGAATTATGTAATTTAGACCCTGCCATTGAAGCTTGCCTTTCCTCACTGAGGATCGAAATTACCCTCAATGGACTGAGAATTATTTTTAACCACTATTGTTGCCTTAAATTTCATACACCAAACAAATCATATGCAGAATCAATTACGCTGTATAATTGGGATCCAGTATCCATGGAAAAGAAATGAGATTTATAACGAACTGTTGAACGGAACGACGAGCTTATTATTCTTCGACACATACAGTTGAATCCCAAAGTGCAGAAAATTGCAGTTGTACAAGAAGCTCTAAAATTTCGTTGAATTGATCGCTGTCTAAATGACAATGTTTGTGTAACTGCTTTCATGCTCATACACGTGGAGCAGGATGTCGATAGGAGCGCCACGTTGTGTCGAACACACTTGCTACCGTGGATTTACGTATTACAGCCAATACAGTGTAACGGCCAGCCGAACATAGCTTCCGCAATTTATGATGAAACTTGCTGTGCTGATGCAATATATGCAACAAGAGCCGTAAATGGAAAATGTGTTTACGACTGGTTGAAACGCTTTTAGGACGGAAAGGAAACGTGTTTCCTTACGTTACGTTCAGATCGATCATCAACAAGGACGACAACAGCCCGCACCGAGAAAATACGACAGAAAATAGCATAAAATCATTGAGATTAACTTCGGAGAAATTGGGTGTTGTCAAGGACAGTGTTAAATCCATGTTTCACAAACATTTGGATGAGGGGAAGATATGATTCCAGTTTTAACGGCAAAAATTGAACTGATAAACTATAGGAAACATGGATGGGGGTTTCTAGAGATGTTGATATGTGCGATCGTAATCCATTTATTCTGCAATGCTGCATCGCAGAAATGAGACCTGTGTTACCAGTTCGATTCAGAGCCCAAGCGACCGTCAGTGATATACTCTTACCGATTTACCATCTTCCAAGAAGAGTCACCTCCAAAATCCCCAAAGTAAGATACCGTAGATCACCTTTTTCGAGGTCAGTGGCATTACGGAAGGGGAATTCGTTACTGGATTTCAAACGTTCAGCCGCAAATATTTTGCGGGGTAGGCTACTTTGAAGTTGTACACGGGGGAAAACGGGCTCTACTGCACGACAACGTCTGCACGTTGGGATGCAAGTTCTTGCTTAATCGCCGCGTACTGTTCTCGAATATCAACCGCGCTCCCCGGCTCGAGCACCTGCAGACCTGTCTTTTTCTCTGGAATTCTGAGAGGTGCACAATTTTCAGACATCCAAAGACTTGTGGCGACACTGCTTCTAACTATTCCTAAAGAAGCGCCGACTGACAGTTTCCGAGTTTAGAATCTGCTCTAGGATCCTTCAGTACTGATATGTAATTCTGCGCTTCTGTTCTTTTACCAGTCTTGTAAACTGAAGTTTCCTGCGCTCTTTTCCATTGCGCATACACTATTAGGGTTTCATTATAACTTTTCCTATGCATATTTTTAGCATGGTGCAGCAGAGTCAGCAACTGTAAAGTGTAATTATATTAAATTTCAGCCTCCAGTTGCACACGCAAAGAAACTTCACCTAGGTTTCGGCTATAATAATGTAGCCTTCTTCAGAAATGTCACAATATAAAATTAAATTAACACGTGCCAGATATTGGCTTTGTCAAACTTAAAATATTAGAACTACAGTACAGTCATAAGACTGCGTCACTTCTACTAATGTTTTGCCGTTCAAATCAGAACAGGTTAAATTTTTCATTTTATTAGCTAAGTCCACCGAGTTTTTAACAGTGTAATTTTCCCTAAACACAAAATTCTGTTTTATTTTATGATGTAAGGACCTGGCTAATTTATGACACGCACTGTTGATACTATCCATAACAGGACGGATGGGGCGATGAATCTTGTGAACCTTAAATTGACTCCTCAAAACAGGTGGATTAGGGTTCATATTTAAAAGCCGTTTTTTTAAAGAAATTCACCGATTAGTTTTTAATGTTATGGAGTCTTGATCTAATCTCTTTTTGCAATGCGGGTGTGCGGCTTATCTCAATCGGCACGATGCCAATGTCTTCGAAAAATTTTTCAGTTTTCTCCACGTATTCAGTTTTACTAGCAATAATTAAAGAATTGCCCTTGTCAGCTTTTGATATTAGGGTGTCACTATTTTTCACTTTATGATTATGCTTTTTAAAGTTTGGCGTATATTTGAAACTGTTTCTATAGTAGAACATTATTTTACGATCATTTTACAAGCGTCGTAAGCTATTATAGTATGAACATTTTTTTTTTTGGACTTCTAGTACATTCATGTTCGAACGAAAAAAATGTTCGACCGAGTGTTTGAGACTAGCCGTGAATTCGAGAGCAGCGGCATTCGAATTTCAGGTGGCCCTCCAGAAATAGGTTTTCCATAGTTTCTCTAACTAGCTTCAGGAGAATGCCAGAATGGTTAATTCGAGAAGGGTATGACTGATTCGCCTCCCCATTACTGCTCCACTGAGTTTTTGCAACGTTTCGAACCACCACTGTGTCAACTCTGACCTACAATTTTTGTGCATACTGAGTCTTCACTACGTTACACACAGTGACGAATTGAATATTTTGGTCTGCAAGTATCATCGACTGTTGTTTCAATCTCTTTCAATTCCTTGGCAATATACATTTCTATAAAAATGGAATAATATATATACAGGTTGAAGAGAAAGTGCCAGAATTGGCGGTCGGCATACGAGTCCTCATCCCAATTCAAGACAAAACTGTATCTAGCAAAAACCTAGCCCTAGCCTCCGCGCTGTCGCCAAACACGGATGCGACCATCATGATGCTGTAAACAGAACCTGGATTCATCCGTAAAAATGACGTTTTGCGATTCATGCACCCAGGTTCGTCGTCGAGAACACCATTGCAGGCGCTAAAAATGGTTCAAATGGCTCTGAGCACTATGGGACTTAACTTCTGAGGTCATCAGTCCCCTAGAACTTAGAACTTCTTAAACCTAACTAACCTAAGGATATCAAACATATCCATGCCCGCGGCAGGATTCGAACCTGCGACCCTAGCGGTCGCGCGTTTCCGGACTGTAGCGCCTAGAACCGCTCGGCCACGCCGGCCGGCCATCGCAGCCATGGTCTCCGAGCTGATAGTCCATGCTGCTGCAAACATCATCGAACTGTTCGTGCAGATGGTTGTTGTCTTGCAAACGTCCCCATCTGTTGACTCAGGGATCGAGACGGGGCTGCACGATCCGTTACAGCCATGCGGATAAGATGCCTGTCATCTCGACTGCTAGTGATACGAAGCCGTTTGGATCCAGCACGGCGTTTCGTATTACCCTCCTGAACCCATCGATTCCATATTCTGCTAACAGTCATTGGATCTCGACCAACGCGAGCAGCAATGTCGCGATAGGCTACAATCCGACGTTTATCAAAGTCGGAAACGTGATGGTACGCATTTTTCCTCCTTACACGAGGCATTACAACAACGTTTCACCAGGCAACGCCGGTCAACTGTTGTTTGTGTATGAGAAATCGGTTGGAAACATTCCTCATGTCAGCAAGTTGTACGTGTCGGCAGCGCACCTTGCGTGAATGCTCTGAAAAGTTAATCATTTGCATATCACAGCATCTTCTTCCTGTCGGTTTTATTGGGCGTCTGTTGCACGTCATCTTCGTGGTGTAGCAATTGTAATGGCTAGCAGTGTACATTTATTTAAACATTAAGACATAATATGAGCTTCTTAGAGACGTAAACGACCACTTTGTTTCGTCAGTAGCAGAAATAAAGCCAACAGAAAATAATATTCGGTACAGTAATATCATCTGTATCCTATGAGCTACAAAAACCACAATAGGTAGGCTATATTAGATTGCACATTAGGCTACGCACAATAATTACACTCTGTAGCTTGCATGTGCAGGCTTATCTTCACAGAGTCGGTACTCACACGTACGAATAGGGTTTGCTTTTTTAAAATAATTCTTCATTAATATCAATGTCGATTACATATCAGTAACCTGCTACCTAAGTAATTACTGGGACCTACGAATTTACAATAATGTTAACATGCAGCTAATGTATGACGGTGTTAACACAGTTCATTCTAAATGGGCAAGCTACTACTTTTACTTTAGCAAAGATGGTCAAAGCGATCACCTTGTATTTGCAAACACTTCGCCACTCGCTGAATCCTACTGCACTTTTATTCCAAAGTGTGACGGTGGGCCATCATGCTGAAACCATAGCTGTCGTCGAACACCATGTGGAACGCTTTTTAATGCATCAGAAAAAGTATTGCAATGACAAGTACGATACAGGGGTGCTTTCAACTTGTCCGGCAATAGGTAAGGGCCCGAAAGTACTCCTCCCACAGGCTTCTGCTAAAGCATGCCTGAAAGCCACGTTCACAGGTGACATATGGGTTGTGTTCCGACCAGTAATGGCTATTGTAGAAGTTGAAAATGCCTTCACGAGTGAAGCTAGATTCAGCTGACCATAGCACGTTATTTATAAAATTTTCATTATCTTCCACTTGGTGCAAAAGCCATTCACAAAACTGTACTCGTCGAATGCGGTCTTCTGGTCGCTCATGTTGAGTTAACGTGTAATCATACGGATGGAGATCTTCATCTTGCAGCATTTCAACAACCAGTCTTTGATATATCTAGAACAGTCGTTCAGCATCATGGGTTCCTCTCTGAGGTGGCTGGTGAACGGTTTCAAGAATGGCGTTCTCTGTTTATAGAGTACGTCTAGTCCTGGGCGAGGCTCTGTCCGTTACTTGCGGACGAAATTACCGGTTTCCCGAAGGTGCTGTTTCAGGAGACGAAAATCAGTCTTGTCGGGGTGCCGTCTTTCAGGGTACCGTGCAGAAAATTCACGAGCAGCAGCACCTTGGGGGGATCGGATGCACCGAGCACCAAAAGGATATAGACGTATTCATCGTTTGTGTACTCCATCGAGAAGCCGCCCTAAATGAACGTGACGGGACCAAATACGATTGTGCACTACGCGGTTAGTAGACAAATGCATGTAGTTTAATAGATCTCACTATCATGTAATAGGATATTGTCATGTGACAAAATGATGGCCTGCTTACGAATGACGAGAACTGTGGAACGGACGTAAAAAAAAAAAAAAAAAAAAGTAGTCTGGTGAGGATTCGAACCATCGCTCCATGGCAGGTGTGGGTCCCAGCAGTCTACTCAGTTAACGACGACGGCTGGTGTGGTAGCGGAGGAGTTGGGGGGAGGGGGGGGGGGGGGGTGATACACGTTCCTCCGTACCTTCCGTTGCGCTGCACGATGTGATACTGTTGCCAGCTCTTCGTTTTCATTCATGTGTTTCCAAAATGCACCCGATCTGATTTTGCCAGATAAACTTTTGTCTTGAAACTGTATGAGGAATCTCGTGCCGACCTCCAAGTGAGGTTTTTTTTTCTGCACTCTGTCCGAAAGCATAGACATTAGTTGCTAGTGGGCATTGAAATTAATCGATGGGTTAAGTTGAAAATTTGTGCTAGACCGGGAATCGAACCCGTATTTCTCCGTTTCTCGCGAAGCTTCTCTTTAGCCCCCTCTGCCATCTGGACACAGTCCCTGCTCGACCCAAATTTACAACTATCCACACACTACTGACACAGTGCCGCTTCCCATTTCCCTCACTACTCGCATCGATCGCTGATTCATGTAGGAGTTTGGGCTTGTTTGTGCATCTGTACTGAAAGGATCGTTGGCCGTCTTATGGCGTCTGTTCTTTCGGACCTTTCCGAAAGAGCATACATTATCGTTGATCCTGGAGCAAGAGAAAGAGAGAGAGAAATATACTATTACTACAAGTTATTCGCTATCCTAGCCAAGGTCGCTAGCTTCTTTGGTAGCGTTCGATTCGGAAATAAGTCGGTGGTGGTGGTGGTTAGTGTTTTAACGTCCCGTCGACAACGAGGTCATTAGAGACGGAGCGCAAGCTCGGGTTAGGGAAGGATTAGGAAGGAAATCGGCCGTGCCCTTTCAAAGGAACCATCCCGGCATTTGCCTGAAACGATTTAGGGAAATCACGGAAAACTTAAATCAGGATGGCTGGAGACGGGATTGAACCGTCGTCCTCCCGAATGCGAGTCGAGTGCGCTAACCACTGCGCCACCTCGCTCGGTGAAATAAGTCGGTTCGAGGCCTGGTGGTGGTGAAGTTTTCACTGTCAGTATTTGGTCGGCAAAGGGAGGTGAGATGGTGGCATAAAGTTCCTGATCAGCAATCTTTGTTCCTATATTCTGTATTAAATTCCAAACCTCTTCGCAGTGTCTCATGAAGTGAGGGCAGGTTACACTGTTCGTTTATGGTGATCCGTTCGTCGGGTGGAAACATTAAGCTCCGCCACCCTCATAGTGCTATCTGAGAGGACTGCTAGGTTTCACCCTCTTCCTGCTCTCATCATCATCATTATGTAACACTGTATTATACAGGTAGGTCTATCCATTACACTCACCTACATTCTACAATTAAATATACGGCACAACTCTCACATATCCACAAGGGAAGTGGCCAACGTACGCGGAGGAGGAACACTCTATCCGACAGGCAGCTGAACCCATCCCGTAGGATATCCCAGCCAACAATGCTGGACGACCATTTTTTTTAGTGTGACTTCAGTCAGTAGTATGTTGGTGACCAGATGCCTGATGCAGCAGCAATGTCCAGTGCTAACCGGTGCTATAGTTGTGAAATGGACTGCAGACCATCAATGTAGCGAAGAGGCAGTGAGTGTGTGATGTAGCTCTTGAAAACGGGCATTTTGTGTGTACGTTACAGTGGACATTGTAACTACAGTAGTTAGTTGGGTACAAATGTAAAAAAGTCTGCCGGCCGTAGTGGCCGTGCGGTTCTAGGCGCTCAGTCCGGAACCGCGTGACTGCTACGGTCGCAGGTTCGAATCCTGCCTCGGGCATGGATGTGTGTGATGTCCTTAGGTTAGTTAGGTTTAAGTAGTTCTAAGTTCTAGGGGACTGATGACCTCAGAAGTTAAGACCCATAGTGCTCAGAGCCATTTTTAAAAAAGTCTAGTTACTGTGGTTTACTATCTATCCTTACCCCAATAGAAACAGGAGATAGGAACACATTGTTTCAAAGGGTTTTTCCTGTGGTACGATAACAGTTCGTCACCGACATTCAAATCATTATCGATCTCGCCCTCCGTACTCGTCCTATGGGGTGCAGGGAAAATTTAGAAAAAAACTGCATGGACAGGAGTTAATAGTTTTCTTTTTCTCCTCTTCCTTACGCTCTTTGTGACATCAAGTCCTGTTAATGGTGACACAAGTTTTCTAATCTTATGTAGTGGACAGATCATGCTGCTACATGTTTATCAAACATTTTAGTCTGGCGAAATGTACATAGCTTTGCGTAAATTTGTGAGTGCTACAGTGTGGCCGAAACTTAGGATTAACCAAACATTCAGCCGGACTAAAGAAAATGATCTGACACATGGTTCCTAGTCTCTCAAGTCCACGGGTTCCAACAGGACTGCTGCTCACTTCCCCATATCTGGCAAACGTCCTGCGCTTAATGCGTGCCACTAAGCTGCCCGTGTCAAAAGATAGGCTGCTGTAACCTTATCTGCCAGTGACACACCTGAACTCATAAACCGCACCGTAAAGTCTCTAGGTGAAGCGTCGCTGAGAACAGCCCATAAACGTCGGTACTTCGCGTTTCTATTTTAAGCTGGCATTGCTAAATGAGATGTCCCTTCTTGCCGTCGTAAATGTGTCCTTACGTATTTAATAAGCCAAGTGATCATTCCCGCTGGGGATAAAGTGATTTTTTTCCCTAATATACTTGTTCATGCTCAAATCCTAACGTGACTTGTGATGGCAAAGCCTGTTTCCTGCTAAACAGTTTTCTACATTTGATGCTGAGCTGTTCTCAGCTTTGATCCGAAAGACTTACACGTAAAACGGGACGGACTCATAATAAAAGATTATCATAGTCGCAAGTAGATAGCCACACCTGCCTTCCTTTCTTCACCTGTAACGAGTAAGTCACCGCAAGTTTCGATTGCGCTCATAACGCCAAGTTTTGCAGACCATTTGTAGAAAATATGGTTTGAGGAATCGTAATAAAATAAAATGCTGCGTTCCTACATAAGAGAGCAAGTACGAATGAAACAGTACAGTTTCTTATTAGTTGAGAACTCTTGGGAACTCATAGCGTGTTCAGCGTTCCTATTTTATGAAATGTCGACCTTATCACTACTACAATACAGCATATTTATATATAAATTAATAAACTGCTATCTACCTACGAAGCCGTCCAGTTCAGTATCAAGCTTTCGACGTACAATACATTCTGAATTCCCATCTTAGGCAACTATCGTCACTTTATTTCCAACTGAAATGGACCTATTAACATTGTGAGACAATCTTCAGCACGATAAACTGCTGTGTTATGGTTATAGTTACAACAATTTCGTGTGCATCAATGGCATTAACTTCATTTAGAGTTCCAACATCTACAATCACTGATACACATTATGAAAACGACAGTTAAGCTTGTTTTGTGCAGCGATTGTCGTGTCAGTCAGACTTTTTGTTAATATCAAATTAGTGAATAGAGGAAAAGATATCTTACTCTAAAGTAAAGCAGAAACCGATTGTGTCTGTTTCCCGTTACTTTTTCTGACATTAGATATCCACTGATATTACTGATCCGAACAGGAAAGTGATACTGTTTCCAAGTGACATTTCTTTGTCAACATTTGTCATGAAATGTAAAAAAAAAAATAAAAAAAATAAAAAAACTCATTGCATATAACATGACATTCGCTAACGAGAAAAATTGATATCGCCGTTTCGTAACCTCGTTCATCGCCAGTGCGTGAAAAAATCTTTTTCGCATGATGTTTGACTGCCAAATAATATAGGTCGATGAAACTTGGGCCAGACATAGAAAGAACCGCTAACGCGTAGCACAGAAGGTAACTGAAATAAATACGCAATGAGACGGGCAGTATTGACACTTTTATTCAGAGAACATAATTACACTGAAGTCACCGCAGTTTATAATGGTCCCCTGGGCATTACGAAAGGCGGCACATGGTTCCTAATGTCCGCCTCAATAACTGAATGGTCAGCGTGACGGACTGCCCTCCTCAGAGGGCCGATTTCGGCTGGGTTGGGGATTTTCTCCGCACAGGGACTGGGTGTTGTGTTGTCTTCATCATCGTTTCATCCCCAGCCGGCGCGCAGGTCGCCCAATGTGGCGTCGACTGTCATAAGACCTGCACCAAGGCGGCTGGGCCTGCCCCGTTAGGGGCCTTCCGGCCAAAGACGCCAAACGCTCATTTCCTTTTTTCCGTGGTTCCTAATACTGTGTGTGATCACCACAGACGGCAGCGCATGCTTTGCAACGTGCTCCTATGCTGGCCACCAGGGGAAGAAGGAATTCTTGTGGTAGAACGTTCCATTCCTCCAATAGCATGGTTGACAGTTGCTATATGGTCGTTGGTGTATGTGGACGTGCTGCAATACATTTTTCTAATGCACCCCACACTTAGTCTATGGGATTTAAGTCGGGGGAACGGTCAGGCCAGTCTATTCGCCCAATATCGTAGAGCTCCTCGACATGCGCAGTTCGATGCAGCTGCGCATTGTGATCCATAAAAACGAAGGCAGGGCCGAATGCACTCGTGAGAAGATGCACATGGTGAAGGAGTACAGTGTCATAAAAACGTTGGCCGGTGAGTGTAACGTGTTCAAAGATTTGGAGGCCAGTGCGTCTTTTGCAACTGTATGTCTCTGCACACCATAACACCTGGACCACCAAAACGACCATGTTAGATATTTCTGGGCGTATTCTCCTCTGGCGAGAGATGGGAACACTTAACGCACACCGGAACACTCTCTAACATTATCGTTTTGGTGGTCCAGTTGTTATGATGTGGGGAGGCATAACTTTGCATGGGTGTGCTGACGTCCAAACCTTTGAACTAGGTACGCTCACCAGTCAACATTATTGTGACACTGTACTACGTTCCCAAGTGCCTCTTTTCAGGGGTACATTCGACTCTGATTTCATTTTTATGGATAGGAGTGCCCGCTAGCCTTGAACAACGCAGGCGGAGGAGCTCTTGGAATCAGAGCGTATTCGGCGAATAGATTGGCCTGCAGTTCACCTAACTTAAATCCCATCGAACATGTGTGGGATACGTTGGGAAGACGTACTGCAGTACATCCAGATGCACCATCGATCATCCAGCAGCACTCAACCGCGCTGGTGGAGGAATGGAACGCCCTACCGCAAGAACTCTTTGCCAGCCTTGTGATCAGCATGGGAGCACGTTGCAGAGCTTGCGTTGCCAGCCGCAGTGATCACACACCCTATTAAGATCATGCCCCGCCATTTGTAATGTCCACAGGACAATCATAAATCGTAGTGACTTGAGTATAATTATTGTCTTTGAATAAGAGCGTCATTTATACTCATCTCATTGCGTATTTCTTTCGATTACTTTCTGTGCTGAACTGTACTGTACTATATTGCTGCAGTTATTTTTATGTCTGGTCCAAGTTTCATCGAGTTATGTTACTCGGCAGTGATACACCATGCAAAAGTTATTTTTATCCCTAAGTTTTGCACACCACTATACTTCGCAGACGACTGAAAGTTCTTGACATAGCGATTGTTACAGTATAAAGGATTATTTTGAAGTCATGATCACAACAATGTGATAATTACAAGGTGTGTTCCATAAGTAATGCTACCAAATTCATAAAAAAATAATTTATTGGATATATTCGTACAAATACTCAAAAATTTTCCAAATAGCACCCTCTTCCGTCGATACACTTCTGGAGGCAGTGTTTCTATGTCTGGATGGCATCCTGGAATGCCTTTTTCGGAATGTCCTTTACAGCTGATGTAACATGAGCCTGGATGCTTTCAGTCGTGTCCCGATGTTTTTTTTTTTCATGACTCCTTTTAACGGAGGACACAACAAACAAGTCAGCGGGAGCCAGGTCAGGACTGTAGGGAGGCTGGGGAACCAATGGGGTCTTGGTCATGGCCAGGAAGTTGTTGAAAATAAAGGTGCAGTGACTCGGCGCGTTGTCCTGGTGAACTTTCCACGTGTCCTTGATGTCGCTTTGCCAGCGCGAGACCCTCCTTTTCAGTCTTTTGAGCACTTCCAAGTAGAAATCTGAGTTCACTGTAGTCCCGGTAGGTACGAATTCGTGGTGGACAATGCCTCTGACGTAAAAGAAGACAATGAGCATGGTTTTGATCCTCGACTTGCTCATGCGTGCCTTCTTGGGACGGGGCGACGATGGGGTGTGCCACTCTGAACTCTGCCTTTTTGTCTCAGGGTCTTACTCAAAACTCCAAGACTCATCACCAGTAATAACCGAGTGTAAAAAATGAGGATCATTTACGCACATTTCCAACATTCCTCGGCACCGAAGCACTCGCATGTGCTTGTGTTCGTCGGTCAAATCTTCGGCCACAATGCGGAAAAGGTTGTTTTTTACATGTTTGGAGTTTGTGCTATCAATTGATGGCTTAGCCGTTTGTCAGAGTTCAAACAATCGCGCACACGCGTCACATTTTCGTTGACTCGTGCGGTTGATGGCCGTCCACTTCGAGGTTCGTCGGTGATCTCCTCTCGCCCTCCATGAACGACTTGTGCCATCGGAAAACTTGTCATTTGGACAAGCAATCGGTCCCAAAGGCATTCTGAAGTAATGGAAACGTTTCGATGGCGGACTTCCTAAGTTTAACGCAAAATTTGATAGCGTACCGTTGCTCTACAGAATGACCCATTGTGCCGCGTTACATAAACTCAAAACGGGGTTGACGGAAACTCACGTCGTGACTCTCCGGTAGTTCGCAGCCGAATGAGACAAAGAGCGTTTTGAAGCTAACATCCCCCTCCACTTAGCCCAGCCGGTTACAGCAAGCTGTGGTGTACCATTGCGTCAGAAGAAAATTGGTCGCATTACTTACGGAACACACTCTGTATGCGTTACTGGGTTGTAAGGATTTTGCCGTGGCTTTCATTCTAGCGACATTAGGGATGCGAGCGGGTCGCGGAATGATGGAAGCTTCGCTATTGAATTATGTTTTACGCGTGAACATCGACCACTCAGATTTACCCCAAATTTCTGAGATGAATTTTGGCTATAATTATAGAAACATATCGAACACTAACATGCAATAGTAGAGTATTCCTATGGGTAATATAGATGGCAAGTTAAATGCAGGCGGAGATACGTATAGGCCGTGGTGTTTTTGGCGTGTTTATTGCTTCGAAAATATCGGCACGTATTTGCAAATAGGCAAGCATTTGCAGAGGAGTATTTACATAGATGAAAAACAAACTCAACATTTATTTGTGCTTTTTCATGTGTTTATCTAGGTACTGGCTTCACTTTTGTTATCTCATTTAGTATAACTACTTTACTATACTTTCTTCACCGATGTTGCTTCATACCTGAATGTACTATGTAACGAATAATCAGGGGAGGAACACACTACGTATTGTTTAGAGGCGAAAAGAAATTTAATGTTTCCGGCTTCGATGGGTCGTAATGCGTGTGGAAGAAATAACTATCTTAACTGGATGCCGGCAATATGGAGGAATCTATCAAACATGGTGGTGGCGTTATCGTGCTTGTGTTGCAAGTCGCCAAATGCCGCCAGAAAGTTATCAGTCTCGTCGGATTAGGGAAGGATGTCGGCCGTGCCCTGTCAAAGGAATCATGCCGGCATTTGCCTGTAGCGATTTAGGGAAATCACGGAAAACCTAAATCAGGATGGCCGGACGCGGGATTGAACCGTCACCCTCCCGAATCCGAGTCCAGTGAGCTAACCACTGCGCCACCTCGCTCGGTAACCTCAAAGGAATCAAGTAAATGTAGCCTATAAACCTGTAAGCCGGTTCGTTACTCGAAATTTGGACCAGAATCGTGCAACACACGAAGACTTTCTTGTTAGAAGTAAGTTTTCGATTCTGGGGTACCTTTTGTCATTTCTTTATGTTTGGTTCGTTTATTTTAAATAATGTGGCAAATTCTTACTTCTTTTTTGGTGATAAGTGTGAATGAAACATTTCTATAATCATCCATGCCTATTTCCGCTGGTATCCTATCTTCGCATAATTCGGAGAGCTTGAGTACAGGTAATATTCATTCGATAGGAAAATACGTGGTGTAAGCGTGTTGCCGCACATTTGGCGTTGTTTGAAATGGCAGAGAGCCACACCTTGCCGTCCCTGCCAGTTGAGGTAGCTTAACCGCAGTGGGCGATGGAAGGACGGGTGTCGCGTTCCACTGTAGGAGTAGCTTCGGAACTGTCACGTTGGCACCCAGAACCCGCCATCATCCGCACTAACCGTACGCCTCCTTCTTATTTTCAGTTGTATACGTGATAAACAACTTCTGTGTGTTGATTGCTACTGTTGACATAATTGAGTTGAATTTTATCTTAAATTAATTTCTATCCATTATACCTTTCGAACTACGTGTCAGAATTCAGGCATACGTTCGATTATGTCGTTTTAATTAGTGGCTTCAGCGCCCTGTAAGGTGGTTTTCAAAGCAATACTCGGACGGAGATTCCTTTCACATTACTGTAATTTGAATGCATCCCGTAAGAGAGATAAATAAAAGCTATTAGAAAGATCACATAAACCGTAAAAGAAGCAACATGTCTACTAAAGAGACTGGCTACACTATGCTTGCCCGTCTTCTTGTGGAGTAATGCTGCGCGGTGTGGAATCCGTACCAAGTATAATTGACAGAGGACATCAAAGAGATTCACAGATGGGGAGCACGCTTTGTCTTATCGTGAAATAGAGTAGAGAATGTAACGCATGTGATAAACGAGTTTGGGTTCCAATCATTAAAACAAAGGCGTATTTTCTCGCGGCGAGTTCTTTTCACGAAATTTAAATAGTCAACTTTATCCTCCGAATGGCAAAATATTTTGTTGACTCGCATCTACACAAGGAGAAACGACCATCGTGATAAAATATGAGAAATCAGAGTTCTCACAAAAAGATTTAGGTAGTAATTTTTCCTTTTTTTCCTTTGTGATGACCGATGTGGCCGAGCGCTTGTAGGCGCCTCAGTCTGGAACCATGCGACCGCTACGGTCGCAGGTTCGAATCCGGCCTCGGGCATGGATGTGTGTGTTGCTGTCCTTAGATTAGTTAGGTTTAAGTAGTTTTAAGTTGTAGGGGACTAATGACCTCAGATGTTAAGTCCCATAGTGCTCAGAGCCATTTTTTTCCTTCGTGCTGTTCGAAAGTCGAACGGTTAAGAAACAGTCTGGAAGAGGTTCTATGAATCCTGTGCCAAACACTTAAGTGTGAATTGCAGGACCAATCATGTAGGTGCAGATGTTGATGTAAGTGTTTCCAATACCTAGCTATTCATTCGTAAGAGTACCTGCGTCATGACTTATTATCACGGGCGTCGTAGCATACTGCAGAACTGAGTTAGTGTCCCTATTCTGCCCTTTAGCGCAATGAGTCAAGAATCGATCTGGGTGGTGTGGACGACTGTGAGGAGAGCTCGAACGGTGTGGTGTTGCGTAAGCATTTCCAGTGACATCCATAACATCACAACGAAGTCAGAGAAGCCCAGTGTTGGATCATTGCCCCCTCCTCGCTCCCACCAGACAGATCAGCATCAGCAAGGGCACGGGCTCACATTCCATGAGACTTTGTGGAGAGGTTTAAGATTTATCGCGGGCCATTAGCGAAACGTAAGATGATCAATAGCTGTACGCTACCATCTCTCACACCCCCACTAGCTAAATATTGACGAAGAAGCGTGTTCACATCTGTGAGTGTAGTATTTGACGTAAACTGTTTGATGATATGTCGGCGTGTAAACAGTTGTCATATGTGTGCCGCGTGTGTTCCGTTACTTGTTTTGATGTCAGCCCTTGGCTGTAGAGGCGTCGCGTCTCTAGACTTTTTTGCAGGTTCTTTATTCGCGGCCCCCTACCTGAACTGTGGCAAACTTTTAAGGCTTTACTCCCCCTTCTGTGGAATCGGTTGCTCGGCTACAGAAGCCTAGCTGCAGAAGCCGCAGCACGTGTACTAGACGAGAGATTATTACTGCCTGATGAATGACATCTTGCCGAAGAAATCACCACAAGCTGCTACTTCAGAAAACATTTTACTTATGGACAATGTTCGGTCTCAAAAACATACTCTGGTGTTGGTCGCTAAATTCTTTTTATCGTGACTCCTCATAAGGCGTTCCGCTTTACATCATCATCAGATCTTATGGATACGCAGTATCTATCCGAGATTAAACATCTTACTCAACATCAGAGGGCAGTCTTTTGCTTTATGATGCGCCGCACGGCCAGAGCCAGAATGGCTATGATGTTGAGAAAGATGTTCAACTTTGACTACAGACTATGTATTCACAAGATCTGACGATACTGTAAAGCGAAACGCCATATAAAGAGGAACAATAAAAAGAATTTAGTGACTACGACAAGATTATTGAGCCAGACATCGTCGCAGAACCAGCGAAAGACGTCAAATCCAAAATAATGAAGTATGTACCACACCCGAAAATCTCATAGCAGTATAGAAAATCTAAGCACTGTATAAGTCCAAAGCGCTTTCGAATCTTCATTGTTAGATACGGTACACTTACTGAGGAATAAATTTAAAAAAAGTTAATTAACTGTGCACTTGGGCGTATTAAGGAGAGATGGTTCTGAATGAAAGTAAGCCACATATTTCCTGGATGGCCGACTTTACTCCTTCACTTACAATTCTAGCGCTGACTACCTTAGTTGCTTATCACCTACGATTCCTAGCGCTTCTGTCCTCTGTTCCGAAGAAATTCATTGCATATTAGTGTGTGTGTGTGTTCTTGTGTCAGATAAGTAATATTCGCGATTGGAATTAAACTCGTACTGCAAGAATCTGTCAGTCGGTAAGAACACAAGCGGGGGGCTCTTCGGACGAATCTTTTGTGATTTCGTGGCCGTTTCACTCCCACATCTACATACACACCTATTCTCCGCAAACCACCTTGCAGCGTGTGGCGGAGGTACTTTATGTACCACTGTCACTCCCCCCCCCCCCTCCCCCCCCTTCCACCCTTTTTTTCCGGTTTCGGTCGCGAATGGTTCGCACGAAGAACGATTGTTGGTAAGTCTCTGTGGGCTAGGTTCTCTAAATTTTTATCTTCGTGGCCTTTTCATGAGAGGTAAGTAGGAGGAAGTCATATATTTGGCGAATCATCTAGAACATACGCTCTCGGAACTTTAACAGTAAGCCACACTATAATGCAGAACGCCTCTCTTGCACCGTATGCCACTGGAATCGGGTGGTCATTTCCGGGACACTATCGTGGAACCTGCAACAAAGCACGCAACTCTTCTTCGGATCTTCTCTGTCTCCTCTACCAATACTATCTAGTACGAATCCGACAATGACGAATAATACTCAAGTATTGGCTGAATGAGGGTTTTGTAAGCTACTCCCTTTGTTGACGAACTACATTTCCCGAGGGTACTTCCAGTGAATCTCAGTCTGGCAGCTGCCTTTGCTGCAATTAGTTTTATGTGGTCGTTCCACTTAAAATCACTCAGTACGCATACTCCTATATATTTTATGGAAGTTACTGCTTCCACTGATTGTTCTGCAATCGGGTAATCGTACAATAATGGGTCTTTCTGTCTATGTACACGCAATACATAACATTTCTTTATGAGGGTCAGTTACCTCTCCCTGCACCAAGTGTGGATCCTCTGCTTGTCATAACTGCTAACCGAGTTCATACTTCTCTGCTTCATTTCCCGGTAAGTGCTTCAAACCCCACACTGAATCTTCCTGATAGATGAAAATAGTGTGCCAGATCTGTGTTCGAAAGAGAACTTTGGCTTTTGTTAGCAAGGACCTACCAGATGAGCCATAGGCAGACGCCTCACGGAGCAGACGTGTCTTCACTGTCAGTACTGTATATGGCTTAGTCTGTCAATAACATTGCGAGCCGTCCGCTGTGACCGAGCGGTTCTAGGTGCTTCAGTCGGGAACCGCGCTGCTGCTACGGTCGCAGGTTCGAATCCTGCCTCGGGAATGCATGTGTGTGATGAACTTAGGTTTGTTAGGTTTAAGTAGTTCTAAGTCTAGGGGACTGATGACCTCAGATGTAATGCCACATAGTGCTCAGAGCCATTTGAAACCAGTTGAATAACATTGCACCTGAGTGTACGCTCAAGTTAGAGTGTAAGTGTAAGCGTGTAGAGTGTAAGCGAGCAATATACTGCTTGACTCCTCTGTGAAGGTATGTTCTCGAAACTTCAACAAAAGCCCGTACAGAGCTACTGAGCGTCTCTCTTGCAGAGTCTTCCACTGGAGTTTATCATCTCCGTAACGCTTTCGCGATTACTAAATGATCCTGTAACGAAGCGCGCTGCTCTCCGTTGGATCTTCTCTATCTCTTCTATCAACCCTATCTGGTACGGATCCCACATCGGTGAGCAGTATTTAAGCAGTGGGCGAACAAGTGTACTGTAACTTACTTCCTTTGTTTTCGGAGTGCATTTCCTTAGGATTCTTCCAATGAATCTCCGTCTGTCATCTGCTTTACCGACGATTAATTTTATATGGTCATTCCATTTTAAACCACTCCTAATGTCTACTCCCAGATAATTTATGGAATTAACTGCTTCCAGTTGCTGGCCTACTATATTGTAGCTAAATGATAAAGGATGTTTCTTTCTATGCATTCGCAGCACATTACACTTGTCTACATTGAGATTCAATTGCCATTCCCTGCACCATGCGTCAATTCGTTGCAGGTCCTCCTGCATTTCAGTACAATTTTCGATTTTACGACCTCTCGATATACTACAGCATCATCCGCAAAAAGCCTCAGTGAACTTCCGATGTTATCCACAAGGTCATTTATATATATTGTGAATGGCTACGGTCCTAAGACACTCCCCTGCGGCACATCTGAAATCACTTTTACTTCGGAAGATTTCTCTCCATTGAGAATGGCATGCTGCGGTCTGTTATCGCCTGTGGGGAACTGCATCAAACGCCTTGCGGAAGTGAAGAAACACGGCATTTACCTGGAACCCGTGGTATGGCCCTCTGAGTCTATTTATGCTTGTGACGAAAATGCGGACACGTAGTAACGACGACACTCCACAGTCGCTTCTTGTGTTCGCGGGAGCGGCTGCTACACGGCTGCCGTACAAAGCACCGGGAAATCCCAGCAGTCCCCGTGACGTGCAGCCTTTCAGAGAACCACCTTTCTCCACGACAAAAGGATCTCGCAAACTTTTTCTCTCAGAGGATAAGAAACAGAAATATCAGACAGTAAGTACTAAAAAAGCCATAGTGGTAACACAGGTTACCGTCGGATCACCGAAGTTAAGCGCTGCCAATCTTGGCTAGTACCTGGATGGGTCACCGTCTGGGTCTGCAGATCGCTGTTGGTAAGCGCGGTGCACTCATACATTGTGAGGCCAATTGAGGACCTACTTGATTCAGAAGTAGCGGCCGGGAGAGCAGTCTGCTGTCAAACATACCCCTCCATATTCGCCTCCAGTGACGTCTAACGGCTGCCGATGACACTGTGGTCGGTCGGTACCGTTGGACCTTCCGAGGCCTGTGCGGCTGAAGTTTTAGGTACTAAAAACAAGAAATCAGGAGTGTTCGTCACAAATCGATTTAATGCTGCATGTCTGCCTTGTGATCGTGGGTAATGCCCGAAACGCGGAGCAGCTGTACCTTCACGTATGTCCATGCTTATCTAACAGCATTTTACAGTTCACAGTACTGAATTTGAGGCAAGCTGCTATTGCAAAGCAAACGTCGACTTGCCAGCACTGGATCTTGAACTTTGGACTGAGTAGCAGCTGGTCAGTTGCTCACTTACAGACGTGAAAGCAGCTTCTGGCATACCACAGTGGAGTGTTATAAGATCATTAGTGTTCACAGCATGTATAAAAGACTTAGGGGATAACGTCCGAATCTTCAAGAGGCTGTTTACGGAGCCGACTGGAGTGGCCGAGCGGTTCCAGGCGCTGCAGTCTGGCACGGCGCGATCGCTACGGTCGCAGGTTCGAATCCTGCCTCGGGCATGGATGTGTGTGATGTCCTTAGATTAGTTAGGTTTACGTAGCTATAAGTTCTAGGGGACTGATGACCTCAGAAGTTAAGTCCCATAGTGCTCAGCGCCATTTGAACCTGTTTACGGATGATGCTGTTGTGTATAGATAAGTCACTACCCTGGAACATTACAATGAAATGCAGAACACCTGCAGAGGATCGACGATTGGTGAAGAGGTTTGCAGTTCAACATAAACAAAAGTTGCTTTTTACTTGAAAATTGCCGAAAAAGCTAGTTAGTTTTTGATTACGCAGTTGTTGGAAAGTCACTGGTAGTAATAACATTCATTAAATATCTGGAAGTATACGTACTGAGCGGCCTAAAGTGGAACCGCCACATGAAGCTAGTGGTGGAAACACCAGATGCCGGATTGAGAGTCTTTCTAAGAATCATCGGGATGTAAAGTCCACTCAAGAAGAGGTACCTCACAAAAACCTCGTTTAACCGATACCTGAGAGTTGCTCCACCTGCTAAGTAAGACTGATGAATAGAGTAGATCCAAAGAAGAGCAGTGCATTTCGTCAAGGATTTGTTCAGTAAGCATGAAAGCTTCATGGAGGTGCTCATCCACCTCCTGTTGCAGACGCTACAAGAGAAGCATTGTGTATCACCGTGGGGTTTATTGGAAAATCCCACATGTAGAATATTCAACCAGCGAATTGTTTCATTATATATGTATCTCGCAAAAAAGACCATGAAGATAATCTACGTCTACATCTACATGGATACTCTGCAAATCACATTTAAGTGCCTGGCGGAGGGTTCATCGAACCACCTTCACAATTCTCTATTATTCCAATTTCGTATAGCGCGCGGAAAGAATGAACACCTATATCTTTCCGTACGAGCTCTGATTTCCCTTATTTTATCGTGGTGGTCGTTCCCTACTATGTAGGTCGTTGTCAACAAAATATTTTCGCATTCGGAGGAGAAAGTTGGTGATTGGAATTTCGTGAGAAGATTCCGTCGCAACGAAAAACGCCTTTCTTTTAATAATGTCCAGCCCAAATCCTGTATCATTTCTGTGACACTCTCTCCCATATTTTTTGATGTACTCCGTCAATTCTATTTAGGATCCCACATGGCGCAGCAGTGTTCTAAAAGAGCACGGACAAGCGTAGTGTAGGCAGTCTCCTTAGTAGGCCTGTTACATTTTCTAAGTGTCCTACCAATAAAACGCAGTCTTTGGTTAGCCTTCGACACAACGTTTTCTATGTGTTCCTTCCAACTTAAGTTGGGAAGATTCGAGCTTACTCTGAGGATTAACAACATTAGTTGTTGCCTCGCACCATCCGGGACTGGGACAGGCAAGGGAGAAGTGCTGCGTCAAATTCACTGGGCCACACACCTTAAGATAGATTGCGGAGCAAGGACGAAGATGTATATGTTAATGAAGAAATCATACACAGAAGTGTGAGTGCATGTTTGTGCTACAGAGAGGCGTAATATGGGAACCAGGCTGGTCTTTAGCTATCTTGTGTCAGTATCATCTGTTGTTGCTGCGACATTTGCACCAAATTGTATAAATCTTCTACATGCAGCTGCGTCTAAAACGGCCACTGGCTATCTGGCGCATGTGCATCAGAATTTCTGTCAGCAGCGAACTGCTCAGCCGTTTTCTTTCCACGGTTTTCGAACAATAGAGACGGACAGGATTTTATTTCAGTCAAACAATAGGGAGTTACAAGTTTTTATTCCAGCTAGGGAGAACGCGTGACGCCAGACAACAGGTTACGTAACGTCTAGTAGGTATTTCTATTATTATTGTAAGTGTTAACTTACGTGTTGTAGTGATTAGGAAATGACTGCGGTGATACCAACTAGGAGTTCATCGTTAGTTTATCGCTGATGTTCTGGGTCGCGATGCGGTGTCCTTATCTTGACAAACCCAAATAACTATTTGTCCAGAAGCCAAATAAAAAAAAATGTATCAAGCAAATGTTGTTTAGCTACCAAGGGGTCATTATTAAGTATGACTGATTTTCTTTTAACTTTGTTCGTTACGATTATATGAACTGTGGTATATCTTTCTTAAACTCCGCTCCATACTCTTTATTCGGTAATCCACCCCATCTCTTCAAGGCCTGTTCAGAAACAAATTACAGTATACTATTCACATAAACATGACGTTATTAAAAGCGTGACACAAAACTGACTTATACTCTCCAGTATTACCATACAGTGCTTGTAACCCGGGTAAAATAATTCGTCCACTTGCTGGAGTCGACATGAAACAAATGAAAACAAGAGGAAAATGCATAGCGATCATTCAGTCAGCCGTCTGCAGCCAAGACGGTTGACCGAATTACCCGAGTGGGAGCTATTTAAAAAAGACGTACTACTGTTCACATCTGCATAACTAACAAAGTTGCACAATGGCAGTCATGCTGATAAATGTCATCCTGGTAACTAAAAAACATTTGCTTGAAACATTTTTTTATTTTGCTTCTGGACAATAAGTTATTTGGGTTGATCAAGACATTTCCTATATCCTTGTGAAACGATATTTACGGATGAATAAAGCTGCTGCTAATACTACTACCACTACTATTAAATTGGACAGCATGTATAAAAGTTGTACAGGCGTGGATTAGGATTAACCAACATTGAGTGAGCAAGCTTTTATCGTTACGAATGCAGTTGTTATTAAATTGTTGACGATGTACAGCAGCCTGCCACAAATTTGTTTTAGGTTATTTTACTTAAAATGTACCGTTCAAAGTTTCGAATTTTTCACAATTCATTAGCAGACGATTTTCATGCTTTCGTCGAAACAAGTTATACATTTATTTCCTGTGAGTTCCTCTAGGATAAACAATAATTCGCAATTATAAACGTGCGATACATATTTGTGTTGGAATGCAAGCATCAGTGATTCTGTGTACGAGGAATCCGATAGTTTGATGTTAATGTTGTGGAGGTATGTAACATTAGATATATACGCACAGATAATGAAATTCGCGTAAATAACGGGGCGCTGATTTCCGTACGCGGTGATGGCGCCCGATAGCGACCAAAATGGGTTCCACAGGATTTACATCAGGCGAATTTGGTTGCCGAAAGTTCACCATAATGCTCCTCAAACCACTGTAACACGGTTCTGACTTCGAGACACGGACGATTATACTGATGAAAGATGACATTGCTGTCGAAGAAAATATCAAGCATGATGATATGCAGGTGGTTCGCAGCTGTCAGCGTGTTTTCGATTACTACCACAGGTCTCCTGCAAGCGCAGGAGAATGTCTCCCATAGCATAACACTCCTCCCACAAGCCTGCGTCCGTGGCGCACTGCACTTTTCGGACCGCCGTTCACTTCGATGACTGCTTTTGTGGAGATAACCATCGACGTAGTGTAGCAAAAATGTGATTCCCCCGAAGAGCCGACACGCTCCCGTTGATCCACGGTCGAATCCCGATGGACTCGTGTCCACTGCAATCGTAATTGACCATGTTGTTGGGTCAACATGTGATCACGTAGAGGTGGTCTGCTGCGGGGCTCCATGTTCAACAATGAACGGTGAACGGCGTGCTCCGAAACATTTGTACGTACGTCAGCATTGTGCGTTTTCGACAGGGATGCCACAGATCACCATCTATCCTACTTTACAGAGCAGACAAGCCTTCGAACCCCACGTTCTGTTAAGAGTCTTGGACGTCCAACCATGTATGGCATATTGGTAGTTTCACTGCCCTTCTACCTCTTTCCGTAGATGTTCACGACAGTAGCACGTGGACATTCGACCAGCCTCGCCGTTTCTGAGTACTCGTTCACAGGCTCTGCGTAATAATATTCCGCCCTTTGTCAAAGTCGCTTATCTCAATGGATTTCCCCATTTGCAGCCCATACTTTCGCTAGAGCGATCCCCCGTCCGTGTCTGCTGTGCTTGCATACTTTTGTTACCGTGCCGGGTGCACGCAACGCCAACAGGCGGCAACGAATGTCGCGGTGAGCAGTGGTCATAATGTTTTGGCTTATCTGTGTATACAGTTGTTTCATCTACAAACACGGCTACTGCAAGAGCAGCAAAACCAAACGATGAATAATAATTTGCTTACATTAATGCTTAGAATATCACATCAACATAATTCACTAGTCCTCTTGTAGTGTTGCAGTTCTTCTTGTTATGTCGGCGCTTGCTAGATATAAAATCGAGGTGTAGACTCAACATTACCAGTATTTCACTTAGCACTACGATTGTGAACACAGGTTCCCAGACTCTGGCAATACGTGTGTGTAAATGAGAGGAATGCTGTTTTTTCAGTCGTCTCCACCTACTCATGGAAAGTTAGAGTTTCTGTCATTTTTCCTTAGTAGAGGGCGTTTCGCATTCCTTCTTCCCTGCTCAACTCTCTGCGGCTTGCTGGTCCTACCTGTGGACTCAAGAAGCGAGTTAGATTTGTTGGTGGTAGCAGGTACGACCAGTCTGTGGCTAGGCGTTTTCAACTGGCTCAGATTAAAAAAAAAAATGGCTCTGAGCACTATGGGACTAACATCTGAGGTCGCTAGTCCCCTAGAACTTAGAACTACTTAAACCTAACTAACCTAAGGACATCACACACATTAATGCCCGAGGCAGGATTCGAACCTGCGACCGTAGCGGTCGCGCGGTTTGGCTCAGATAATTTCTGCATCTGGTCACTCAGTAAGTTCATCCCTATGGGCTCCCTCAAGCTGCAAGCGAGCAACTGAAAATCGTCCTGAGTTAAATAGCCTATAGTTCGTATTTTTCCAGAATTCCGAGCTATTTTTCAACTGCTTTCTTGTTACTTCGTTTTCCAAATATTAAGAAACTTTTAGACTGATGTACGTAGCAATATATACTGAAGTGACAAAAGTCATGGGACAACTCGTCATATCGTGGCGGACCTTCTTCTGCTCGGCGTAGTGCAGCGACTCGACGTGGCACGGACTCAACAAGTCGTTGGATGTTCCCGCAGAAACAATGAGCCACGCGGCGTCTATAGCCGTCCATAGTTGCGAAAGTGTAGCCAGTACAGGAATTTCTTCGCAAACTGACCTCTCGATTACGTCTCCTAAATATTCGATTGGATTGTTGTCGGGAGTTTTGAGTGCTCAAGTTCAAATGGCTCTGAGCACTATGGGACTCAACTGCTGTGGTCATTAGTCCCCTAGAACTTAGAACTACTTAAACCTAACTAACCTAAGGACATCACACACATCCATGCCCGAGGCAGGATTCGAACCTGCGACTGTAGCAGTCGCACGGTTCCGGACTGCGCGCCTAGAACCGCGAGACCACCGCGGCCGGCGAGTGCTCAAGTCATTCGCTCGAATTGTCTAGAGTGTTCTTCAGATCAGTCGCGAACAGTTGTGGCCCGGTGACGTGTTTGGGAACGTGAAGTCCATATGGAAATGACGTGTGGCTAGGGCCTCCCGTCGGATAGACCGTTCGCCTGGTGCAAGTCTTTCGAGTTGACGCCACTTCGGCGACTTGCGCGTCGATGGGGATGAAATGATGATGATAAGGACAACACAACACCCAGTCCCTTAGTGGAGAAAATCTCCGACCCAGCCAGAAATCGAACCCGGGCCGTTAGGTATGATATTCCGTCACTCTGACCACTCAGCTACCAGGGGCGGACATCAAGTCCATGAATAGTTGCAAATGGTCTACAAGTAGCCGAACATAACCATTTCCAGTCAATTATCGGTTCAGCTGGATCAGAGGACCCAGTCCATTCCATGTAAACACAGCCCACATCATTCTGGAGCCTCCACCAGCTTGCACAGTGCCTTGTTGACAACCCGGACCCACGGCTTTGTGGAGTCTGCGCCACAATCGAACCTTACCGTCAGCTCTTACGAACTGAAATCGGCGCTCATGTGACCAGGCCACGGTTTTCCAGTAGTCTAGGGTCCAACCGATATGGTCACGGGCCAAGGAGAGGCGCTGCAGGAGATTTCGTGCTGTTAGCGAAGGCACTCGTGTCTGTCGTCTGCTGCTATAGCCCATTAACATCAAATTCGCCACACCGTTCTAACGGATACGTTCGTCGTACGACCTACAGTAATTTATGCGGTTATTTCGGGCGGTGTGGCTTGTTCTTAGCACTGACAACTCTACGCAAACGCCGCTGCTCTCGGCTATGAATGGAAAACAATCAGGCACTGCGTTGTCTGTGGTAGGAGGTAATGCCTGAAATTTGCTATTCTCGGCACACTCTTGACAAAGTGGATCTCGGAATATTGCAAAATGGCTCTGAGCACTATGGGACTTAACATCCATGGTCATCAGTCCCCTAGAACTACTTAAACCTAACTAACCTAAGGACATCACACAATAGCCAGTCATGACGAGGCAGGGAAAATCCCTGACACCGCCGGGAATCGAACCCGCGAACCTGGGCGTGGGAAGCAAGAACGCTACCGCACGACCACGAGCTGCGGTCTCGGAATATTGCATTCCATAACGATTTCGGAAATGGAGTGTCCCATACGTGTAGATTTGTGTGCAGGGAAATACAGATTTTTGTTTAGAATCTTCACCAAAATGCTCTGAAGTATGCCTGGTTCTCGGAAAACATGCGTCGATTTCCGCGGACTGCGCTGAAATTATGTACGTATGGTATCAACATTCTGTCGCTACATGTCTACTGATTCTTGCTTTGTCACCATCATTACTAGTTCTTTAAAATTTTCATGCTAATATTGGATGCTCTTCATATCTGGCGGGCCTCGACCCAGGTACTTCATTACTGTGTCTGAACTGTAATAGGCGGCGATGTTTCATGAAACCACAACTCACAATCCGGTTTCCCCTGCATGGACGACATTGTGACAATAGCGCTTCTAAATTACGACACCTATAACGAAAGAGAGAGAAGAAATCAAAATCTGTCAAGTACATGTAGAAGTATAGGCACAAAAACTTCACGAATTAAGCTACCATTTGCAGCAAACCGCATAGCTGTATCTACGGTAGTTCCTCAGAAATAAATGTTGGTAGCCAGGGAAAGACTTTAGGCTCGCCCTGTGCTTGCAGAGTGGGCTGCAGTTTCGAGACAGTCAGCGTGTGGCGCGCGGCTGAGCCGTAGCGGGGAATGGCCGTGAGCGGCTGGCGCGGTTCCCGCGGAGCGCGTGGGCCACTTCCTCGCAGCCGCTCCTCTGCAGGCCCCCCGTGCAACGAGCCACTTAAAGCCGCCCACCCCACTCACAGCCGCAAGTGCCAGATCCGCTATCGTTTACCTGTCTGCCCTCAGTGCCATTAATTCCCATCTTCTGCGAATCTGTGGATAACTGAACAAAAACAGCACTCGAATTTTACACGAAAACAGAGCTCACGTGAATAGAATGGTGACCTGTAAACTGCGCTAGTGAAAACTTTGAGGACAGGTTCACTAATCCCCCTGTCCGGACTCCGAAACTCGCCCGCCGTGTAGAAAAGCAGAGGAGTCTTACCTGGGGTAGTAGTCCATAATATCGTGTTATGACCAGGCGAAACTACTTTCGTCCGGTCACACCTGTGGGTTCTTTCAATGCTCTGGGGATGGTTCATTTTTAACTACAACATGTGAAATATTCCACTACTGGCCATTAAAATTGTTGCACCGCGAAGATGACGTGCTACAGACCTGAAATTCAGCCGACAGGAAGAAGATGCTGTGATATGCAAATGATTAGCTTTTCAGAGCATTCACACAAGGTGCTGACTTGAGGAAAGTTTCCAACCGATTTCTCATACACAAACAGCAGTTGACCGGCGTTGCCTGGCGAAACGTTCTTGTGATGCCCAGTGTAAGGAGGAGAAATGCGCAACCATCTCGTTTACGACCTTTCCTCTCAAGATTGCGGTTTATCGTATAGCGACATTGTTGCTCGCCTTGGTCGAGATCCAGTGACTGTTAGCGGAATATGGAATCGGTGGGTTCAGTAGGGTAATACGGAACGCCGTGCTGGATCCCAACGCCGTCGTATCACTAGCAGTCGAGATGACAGGCACCTTATCCGCATGGCTGTAACGGATCGTGCAGCCACGTCTCGATCCTTGAGTCAACAGATGGGGACGTTTACAAGACAACAACCATCTGCATGAACAGTTCGACGACGTTTGCAGCAGCATGGACTATCAGCTTGGAGACCATGGCTGCGGTTACCCTTGACGCTGCATCACAGACAGGAGCGCCTGCGATGGTGTACTCAACGACGAACCTGGGTGCACGAATAACAAAACGTAATTTTTTCGGATGAATCCAGGTTCTGTTTACAGCATCATGATGGTCGCATCCGTGTTTGGCGACATCGCGGTGAACGCATATTGGAGGCGTGTTTTCGTCATCGCCATACTGGCGTATCATCCGGCGTGATGGTATGGTTCAAATGGCTCTGAGCACTATGCGACTTAACTTCTGAGGTCATCAGTCGCCTAGAACTTAGAACTAATTAAACCTAACTAACCTCAGGACATCACAAACATCCATGCCCGAGGCAGGATTCGAACCTGCAACCGTAGCGGTCGCTCGGCTCCAGACTGCAGCGCCTAGAACCGCTCGGCCACGTGTGATACCCAGCTCGTCCACGAGACATAGAAAGCAGTAGGTACCGGCGCCTAGTTATTCCATGTTCCTTGACTGCCAGAAGGCGTTCGATACATTTCTGCACTGTCGCCTACTGAATAAAACACTATCGCACAGAATATCAAACATACTTTGTGCTTTTATTTAAGAATAACGAGCAAACAGAACACAACATGTCATTCTTAACGGAAAAAAATCTTCAGGCGTAAAAATAATTTCGGGTGTGCTCCAGGGGAATGTTACAGGACCATTACTTTTCTAAATATATCTAAACGTTCCAGTGGATAACATCGGGAGCTCAGTGAGGCAGTTGACCCTCAAAATAAACAAATGTAACTTATTACGCATAAACAGGCAAAAATACTCATTGTCATATGATCACATGATGACAGAACAATCAGGGAAAGCATGACATTAATTACAGATCTCGTAATATGCGTACGGAGCGATTTTAAGTGGCACGACTACATGAAACTAATCTCAGGTAAGGCAGATGCCAGACTAAGACTCAGTGTAAGAATCCCCAAGAAGAATCCACCCAAGAAGAAGGTAGTTTACAAACTTATCATTCTATATATTCTTTAATATTGCTCGTCAGCCTGGGATCTGCACATGATAAGATTGGTAGTGGAAACGGGGATGATCCAGAAAAGAACAGCGCGTTCCGTCACAGATTCATTTAGTAAGCGCGAAATCATCATGGAGATTCTCATACAACTCCACTGGCAGACGCTGCAAGAGAGGCGTTGTACATCACGGTTTAGTTTACTGGTAAAATTACGAGATCGTATGTTCCTTGAAGAATCAATCGTTGTAGTGCTTACCCCTACGTTTATCTCACGAAAAGACCATGAAGGTAAAATTAGAGAGATTCGAGGTCAAATAGAGGCTTATCAACTATCTTTCTTCCCGCGCACCATTCACGACTGGAACAGGGGAGAGTGAGGGGAGGAGAGAAAGTGGTACGAAAGTACCCTCCGCCACACACCGTACGGTGGATTGTGTAGTATAGATGTAGATGATCTCTCACGCCCTATTATTGTGACAGCTTTATCAAAAATGTTCTCATTTTCCCCCATAAATACAAGATGTTATTGAAAATAATTTTGTCGCATTGAATGTTAAGCTCTAACTAAAACGGAACGAAACAAGTAAACCTGCTTACAGGTCTTATCTCGCGCTTCTTTTCGTTTTAATTATAACATATAGCGCTAATTTTGATACTGTTCACTGTCTACCGGAATGATTAATTATTCTCTTCCCAGAATTTCAGTCGTTCACAGAAACCTTTCTTCTTTAAAAGGGTGATCTGCTGTCAACAAACTCATTAATTTGGTTTAATTAGCTTTTAAATGAAATATCGCGTTCAGAGTGAATGCTCGGCAGTAATTAATGTAATATAGAGTACATCATTAGACTAATATTACCCAATACCTCAATAATAAAGCGCCTTGATGAAGGACAAACGGGATCTCAGCAGTTTGACTTTATTCTGCAAGAAGTAAAGCCTGTCCCGTTCTCGTAAATACTTTGGCGATGGTGGCTAAGAAATTTCGGATTCAGCGGAGCCATTTTTGTCAACTGGGTGCAAAAATAAAGCAACCTATATCCTATGTCTTATGCTCGGTAGATTTATCATAAAAGATGTTACCCTTGGTAAATCACTGATATTCTGCAAGGCCTATGATCTCAGCAGCTAAATAAGAACAGGAAAGGCGCTAGAGATGCAGCTTGAAGTGCTGCGGGTAATTGATCCTATAAATTCCCGAACGCAGTATCTAACACATTTTTTCTTATGAATTACATAAAAATAATTTTCTGCAAACGTCAACAAATGACGAAAATTTGACTCAATATATTACAATTGCAGTTTCATTATTATCATTACATCGACCAACAAAGACAATGTTTTTCGTAATAAATAAATTTTTGTTAGTCTCATACATTTTGCTCTAAAGCGCAACCTTCTCAGTTAACCCGCTTGTAAGACAATATGTCACCATATATGCTCATCTAATCGAGAGGAAAGAGTGAAGTTACTTCTTCTTACCTGCTCTCCACTGCATCGTCGAACGATAATTTAACAATGTTAGCTAATTTTATAGTGTAGAATATTTAAAAAAAGTAATAAAACGAACGACACGGAAAAACTGGAGGATAAATGTTGACTGTTCCTTTATGCAATTCATTGTGTTTTCGAAAATGTTAATCTTTTACAGAATACCTAAACCGCCTTATCCTTTATGTTTGTTTCGCATTATCAATGTACATTGTTTGTTGTAAAGCAATTTCCGCTACTCGCATTATCCAATGACTTTAAGCTTCTTTAAAGTTTCTGTAATACCTAGGATATTACAATTTTGTTTTGACATTCTTTAATGAAAACTGTTTATTGCATGTACTTTAATTCTTTGTTAATTGCGAGTTTGATGTATTTATGATTTAATTAGGCTTCGGTCCCACATACGTTCACGGAGATTATATGTTTCAAGATATGTGCAAGACATTAAAAAACCTACCCATAAATTCGAAAATTCAGAGGCTGGTTTTCTCGTTTCCTCCCAGGCAGGAACACTGCGTCTCAGTAGACACTGATATCGACTGGATCCAGGAATACGAAGTCTTATTTCAACAATGCTGACATCGTATAGTTCCAGAAGAACTGAGCGTTTGTCTCAGCAATCCATAAGATAGAACAGCCAAAGATGAAACTCTAACCAAATCAAACTATTACACACTGAAGCGCCAAATAAACTGGTATATGTATGCGTATTCAAATACAGAGATATGTAAACAGGCAGAGTACGGCGCTGCGAGTAACACCTATATAAGACAACAAATTTCTGGCGAAATTGTTAGGTCGATTACTGCTGCTACAATGGCAGTTATCAAGATTTAAGTGATCCATAAAATTTCGGGCGTACAGCTGCATAAATTCAGTTCCTTCTTCAAACATGTCGGCTGAATACCGTCCAGCCATCTTCAGAGTTAGCCGAGGTGACTAACGCTCCAGCACTTTCTCTGGCCTTTTAACTCGAGGACCGAGCCACTGCGTATACGGCCCAAGATACACAAGGCGCCAGAGACGTTGATAGGCGGCGAAGAGGTGTAACATACGCATGGAAATTAAATCTATGGCTGCGCAGTCGATCCACACCATGATATCGATTCCATCCAAGCTGAAGCCGCTCTCTGTATTAATTAAATTCGTCGCCAACGGACACGGCATCTTAATAAAAATCTTAAAGAACTTAGTAACCCCGCTCCTCGAGTTAAAAGGATGGAGCAAGTGGAGTTAAAAGGACGGAGCAAGTGCTGCAACGTTAGTCACCTTGGCTTACTCTGAAAACGGCTGGATGGTATTCAGCTGAAATATTAGAAGAATAAACTGAATTTATGCGGCTGCACGCCCGAAATTTTATGAAACAGTCTTGAAGATGCACATAAAGATTTAAGTGAGTTTGAACGTGGTGTTGTAGTCGGCGCATGAGCGATGGAACACAGCATGTCCGAGCTAGTGATGAAGTAAGGATTTTCCCTTACGACCGTTTCACGAGAGTACCGTAAATATCAGGAATCCTGTAAAACATCAGATCTCCGACATTTCTGCGGCCGGAAAAAGATCTTGCAAGAACGAGACCAACGACGACTGAAGAGACTCGTCCAGTGTGACAAAAGTGCAACCCTTCCTGAAATTGCTGCCGAAAACATGTCGCCTGGTCGGATGAGCCTCGTTTCAAATTGTATCGAGCGGATAAACGTGTACGGGTATGGAGACAACCTCATGAATCCATGAACCCTGCATGTCAGCAGGGGACTGTTCAAGCTGGTGGAGGCTCTGTAACGGTGTGGGGCATGTGCAGTTGGAGTGATATGGGATCCCTGATACTACTAGATACGATTCTGACAGGTGACACGTACGTAAGCATCCTGTCTGATAACCTGTGTCCATTCATGTCCAGAGTGCATTCCGACTGATTTGGGCAATCCCAGCAATCCCACACGTCCCGAGTTGCTACAGAGTGGCTCCAGGAACACTCTTCTGAGTTTAAACGCTTCTGCTAGCCACCAAACTCCCCAGATATGAACATTATTGACCATATCTGGGATACCTCGCAGCGTGCTGTTCAGAAGAGATCTCCCCCCCCCCTCCCCCTTCGTATTCTTACGGATTCATGGACAATCCTACAGGATTCATGGTGTCAATTCCCTCCAGCACTACTTCAGACTTTAGCCGAGTCCATGCCATATCATGTTGCGTCACTTCTGTGTGCTGACGGGGACCCTACACGATATTAGGCAGATGCACCAGTGTCTTGGGTTCTTCAGTGTATTTGCGTTGCTTGTAAGTCAGATCACACTCAAAGCATCGTATAGTTTTTTTCCTTATAGTACGAGGGTGGTGGCGCATTGGATACGACATTGTACTCGTGTTCTGAAGTAGGGATAAAATCCCTGATCAGTCATCCTGATTTAGTTTTTCCACGGGATTAACTGCCTCAGGTTCCTTGAAAAAAAAAATGCTTCCGATTTCCTAGCTTGTGCTTCGTCCCTAATAACCTCGACGCCGACGATACGTTAAAATAACATTTATTTTTCCGTTTCTAATGTCCTTATCGGGAGAATCACATCACTGACCTACTTATAGATTTTGCGCAACTGGTTTAGTTTCGAGTAACGGAACTGTTAGTAGGTGAGAGGAAAAAGGTTTCTAGACAACATAGTATAAGAGACATTAAAATGGAAACGAGACAGGTTGGAATAAGTAAGGTGGGTTGGGTTGGGTTGAGTTGGGGGAAGAGATCAAACAGCGAGGTCATCGGTCTCATCGGATTAGGGAAGGCTGGGAAAGGAAGTCGGCCGTGCCCTGTCAAAGGAGCCATCCTGGCATTTTCCTGAAGCTATTTAGGGAAATCACGAAAAACCTAAATCAGGATGGCTGGACGCGGGATTGAACCGTCGTCCTCCCGAATGCGAGTCCAGTGTGCTAACCACTGCGCCACCTCGCTCGGTGAAAAAGTAAGTAAACTGGTTACTGTTTAAAATATAATCACTACAACTGTTACTACATTTATCGCACTGTCAGATAGTATCTTCATGGAAACTTGTTTGCAGGTTCCTACAGAACCATTGTTGTATCCAGGCGTGCACCTCTTCGTCCGAAGCAAATCGACGGCCACGAATGTCTTTCGTCAGGGCTCCAAAAATTTGGAAATCGGATGGATAGAGATCGAGCTTGTTCGGAGGATTGTAAGGGCTTCCCAGCGAAACTTCTGCCCGCCCACATGTTGCCAGGGTTTCATCCAATACGCTGCGGAACTTTCGCTGATAAACCCTTAACATCCCCCATACAGTACAAATCTCTCTCCATGAGATTTCTATTTTTTGGAATTATGAAGAAACACTTTTGTGGCCGTCGACTTGCTTCGGACGAAGAAGAAGTGCACGTCAGGGTACAATCATGGTTAAGTATGTAATCACAAACATGTTTCCGAGAAGGTATTGTCTCACAAGGGATAAATATGTTAACTGTTAAGGTTATTACTTTTGAAATAATTTGCGGTTTACTGATTTTTTCCCTATATGTCTCGTTTTCATCTGATTGCATCTTATACACTACTGGCCATTAAAAATGCTACACCAACAAGAAATGCAGATGATAAACGAGCATTCATTGGACAAATATATTGTACTAGAACTGACATGTAATTACATTTTCACGCAATTTGGGTGCATAGATCGTGATAAATCAGTACCCAGAACAACCACCTCTGGCCGTAATAACGGCCTTGATACGCCTGGACATTGAGTCAAACAGACCTTGGATGGCGTGTACAGGTACAGCTGCCCATGCAGCTTCAATACGATACAACAATTCATCTAGAGCAGTGACTGGCGTATTGTGACGAGCCAGTTGCTCGGCCACCATTCACCAGACGTTTTCAATTGGTGAGAGGTCTGGAGAATGTGCTGGCCAGGGCAGCAGTCGAACATTTTCTGTATCCAGAAAGGCCCGTACAGGACCTGCAAGATGCGGTCGTGCATCATCCTGCTGAAATGTAGGGTTTCGCAGGGATCGAATCAAGGGTAGAGCGACGGGTCGTAACACATCTGAAATGTAGTGTCCACTGTTCAAAGTGCCGTCAATGCGAACAAGAGGTGACCGAGACATGTAACCAGTGGCACCCCATACCATCACACCGGTGATACGACAGTATGGCGATGACGAATACACGCTTCCAATGTGCGTTCACTACGTTGTCGCCAAACACGGATGCGACCATCATGATGCTGTAAACAGAACCTGGATTCATCCGAAAAAATGACGTTTTTCCATTCGTGCACCCAGGTTCGTCGTTGAGTACACCATCGCAGGCGCTCCTGTCAGTGATGCAGCGTCAAGGGTAACCGCAGCCATTGTCTCCAAGCTGATAGTCCATGCTGCTGTAAACGTCGTCGAACTGTTTGAACTGTTTGCAGATGGTTGTTGTCTTGCAAACTTCCCCATCTGTTGACTCAGGGATCGAGACGTGGCTGCACGATCCGTTACAGCCATGCGGATAAGGTGCCTGTCATCTCGACTGCTAGTGATACGACGCCGTTGGGATCCAGCAAGGCGTTCCGTATTACCCTCCTGAACCCACCGATTCCATATTCTGCTAACAGTCATTGGATCTCGACCAATACGATCAGCAATGTCGCGATACGATAAACCGCAATTGCGATAGGTTACAATCCGACCTTTAACAAGATCGTAAACGAGATGGTTGCGCATTTCCCCTCCTTGCACGAGGCATCACAAGAACGTTCCACCAGGCAACGCCGGTCAACTGCTGTTTGTGTATTCGAAATCGGTTGGAAACTTTCCTCGTGTCAGCTCGTTGTAGGTGTGGCCAACGTCGCCAACCTTGTGTGAATGCTCTGAAAAGCTCATCATTTGCATATCACAGCATCTTTTTCCCATCGGTTAAATTGGGCGTCTGTAGCACGTCATCTTCGTGGTGTAGAATTTTTAATGGCCAGTAGTGTACTTTTACAACAGAACTTGATCGACAGGTTCAAGACTCTGTAATTGGTCAGAAATAAAACGGATGAACATACCCAAAGGGTTGAGGCATTAAACTAATGACTCTGAATATTTTGTGAAAAGTTGCAGAATAGAATGTCGTTTATAAGTCAATATCGCTGAGAAAAGTACAATATTCTACATACTCAGCTTTAGTATTTCTGTATTCCGACAGAGTACGGACCCTACCAATTAACGAACTCCCTTGGACCTGTCATCGGGTTCCAGTAGTTGTGCTGGTCCTAGGGAGCACTTCAGTGATGGTGCTTCCTCTCGACTCGATAACTATAACCGTAGAGTCCCATCTGCCAATCACGCCAACCAGCTTAAAGCGTAAGTTTTTACTGCATGGTGAGCGCTGGCTGTATATCCGTTCTATGATTAGCCAAGTATTATATTATTTCCAAAACAATCTTCATTTAGGTACGTGATATTGAATCACGTCAAACCTGAGCGGCGCTGGATGTGTTTCTCAGGTATTGAATGTCAGGCTGTACTTTTTTCATTTTTTAAGAATTAGGAATGTTCAATAGCTTTGTGAGTGATCTTATTCTATACGATTTTAATCGAGATGTATTCGCCCTTCTATGAGACTATGGGAGGACTATTATGTGCTACACTACGAGAAGGAAGTATTACGAAATACGAGGTAACAGGCGATAACCGGTCATTAGGATCTAGATATTCCTTTGGTTTCCTTGCTTGCTGTTTCTTGGTAAGACCATGGTTCCCTCCCTACATTCCATTGCAAACAGACACCCGTATCTAATTATCTCGTTGTTGTCGAACGTGATTCTGATACATTAAACGTATTCGCAATTGCGAATCATCAGCTGTAGAATGGAATGACGTCAGTGAAAATTTGTGTCTTGTCGGGACTCAAACCCGGATTTGCCACTTATCGCTAGCGGTTGCCTTACCATTTGGCTATCCGTCACAACTGACGGCTAGACCCTAAATTTATATGTCGTCAAGAGACATTTTACTTGAACGTCGTTTGCCCGGTGTCAGTGGATGTCCAAAGGAATAGGCACTGCGGCGACTACAGCCGTCATGAAATACATTAAATGTTTTCGCAATTGCGAATATGGACAACCACAAGCTGCGAATACCTTTAATGTATTTCATAACGGCTGTAGTCGTCGCAGCACAAGTTACGTTGGACATGCATGCATGTCCAAAGGAACTTTGCATCATAAACCAGAATAATGCAGTATCGTAGTTATTCTAATTAGATAAGGAAGGAGGAAGGACGGTTTGAGTATAGCGGTCTTGGAATGTATTGACTAAACTTTATGGCTTTGCCCTCTGCAGCTTACCTCATATGTCGAGGAACATCTGCTGTTTGTAATAGGTTAAACTGACAACGATGCCGGAATCACACCGAGAGTTCGTGTAACTCATTCGTTCAGCATCACTTTCTAAAATGTGGTCAACAACAAAGTGGATATCATTGAAACCGAGTGATAATTTTTAAGTTTCCTGCAACGCAATTTGCACACTACAGGTGTAAACTTTGTTGTTTCAGGATCATATCTAGCATCCTTTTTGGGGTGCTATGCTGCACGAAAACGTCGACATTGGTTATCACGCAGCTGGTACAAAGTTTGATAATTTTCAACAGCATCCATTACCCTAGGAAAGTTCGAACCTCCAGATTTAAAACTTTGCTTCACCAAACTGACGTAATATATTCCAACAAGACAATTCACAACCATATATTTTAGCATTTTTTTTATGTATATCATGAGAAAATGTTTATTTCTAGACTTGTCTTTCGCCCGACCGTGTCACCATTTCCGTTTATAACTTTCTTGTAACAGTTTTTGATTTAGTTATAAATAGAAACAAACAGCTACAGGAAGAGAAACTGATACCTGCTTACATCTCACCTGTGGGTATCCAGATTGTGTTTCTTTGGCAATCGCTGCTGAATAATCTTTCATCGGCTCTGTATTTGTTGCAGGAAACTTGGCTTGGACTTGGTGCCTCGTATGGGAGTGCATATGGTGGATCCTGATACCGTCAGCATAGTGGAGCTGTACAATGTCGTGAGTTTTACAGTTGTCACTTGTTATAATTTACCACATATCTAAATGTAATCACAGTTTACAAGTGCTATACAAAATCATATGATCACCCTAATATAACATGTGCGAGGGACATGCAATAAGTAGTGCAACAGATTTTTTCTCGGTCTGTTTCAATTGAAAAATGCGGATTTTTTTTTTGTGAGATGTCATGGAATATTCCCGCTTCAGCTCCTATAGTTTCATGAAGTTCCGAAAGGTGGCGGCGCTTTACGTAGCCTTCCAAACGGCGTCTGTAAGTGGTGCATTCCAAGCAGAGAGCCGTCATTGAGATTCTTTGACGGAAAACCAGAGCATCGCAGATCTTCATAGGTGCTTGCAGAATGCCTACGTTGACCTGGCTGTGAACAAACACAGGGTGAGTCGGACAGGCGTCTGTCATTGTCGCAACCTGTCCTATTTCCGGCATGGCGGCCACCCGCACACAATTTTACCTCCTGCAATGTAGGAACGTGCGGACGCTCTCATTTGAGGTGATCGCCGGATGACAATCAAGCACCTCGCTGCGCAAGTGGACGTCTCTGTTGGCAGTGCTGACACACTCATCCACCAGTTGGGATACTCAAAGTAGAGGTCTGCGCGGATGCGGATATCCGCGGTATTTTTTACTTGGTGGATAAAATCGCGACCGGCGCGGATATCCGCGGGTCATCTGCGGATAATGAGCAAGGCATATGCCCAGTAAGTATGTTGCAATGTTAGTTGAAAACTTCAAGTCTGTTGACATTCTTGGAATCTTGCAGGACCCGGGTAGAGCGGATGTCCGTTGTCCTCAGCTCCTGGCTACGACCGCCGTAGCTGTGCCCAAGAGACCTGCGCCTAATCCGTTTCCGCGACCGTGTCTTTTGTGTGGCCTGTGAAGTGCTTTCTGGGTGGCAAAACCTGCCCACTGTCTACCATCAGATGGCTAGAGCGTCTGCCATGTAAGCAGGAGATCCAGGGTTCGAGTCCCGGTCGGGGCACACATTTTCATCTGTCCCCATTGGCGTATGTCAACGCCTGTAAACAACTAAGAGTGTTCATTTCATTGTAATTTCATTCTAACGAGCTGCATGGTCACCCATGGTATCTGTTCTTTCGGACATGTCCAAATGAACAGATACCATCTTAGTATATATAAAAAGTAGTTAAGTTGTCGCAGAAGTGGCACCTTGACAATAACTATGTCATTACATACGATTCTAAGTACTACTGTCTATTACTATTAATTACCCATTCAAAACTGAAATATATGTGGATGCGGATAGGTAACTTGCCGATGCGGATTAATTGCCGCGGATTCGGATGCGGTGCTGATGCGGACTGCACTTTTCTTATCCGCGCAGACCTCTAACTCAAAGGTATGTGCCCTCCGGATTTCTCGCCGTCTAACGGAAGACAAGAACGAGCAACGAAGGACCGTCTGTGCGGAACTGCTTGCGTGTTACGAGACTGATCGTGACAATTTTTTGTCGAACATCGTCACAGGCGATGAAACATGGATTCATCATTCGAACCGGAAGCCAAACTGCAGTACATGAGCTGGCGCCACACCACCTCTCCTCCGAAGAAAAAGTGCAGAGCCACACCCTCAGCCGGTCTTCTGGGACTGTGAAGGTGTTGTTGTGTTTGATGTCCTCCTTCACGGCGCAACAATCAACTCTGAGATGTATTGTGCTACCCTCAGGAAATTGAAGAAACGACTTCAGCGTGCTCATAGCCACAAAAATGCAAACGAACTTCTCTGTCTACATGACAACGCATGGTCTCATACAAGTCTACGCACCCGAGAGGACCTCACAAAACTTCGTTGGGCTGTTCTTCCTCATCCACCCTACAGTCCGGATCTCGCACCTTCCGACCTCAGTTTGTTTAGCCCAATGAAGGATGCACTCCACGGGAATCAGTACGTGGGTGATGGGGAGGTTATTAATGCGACAAGACGTCGGCTACGATGTCGACCAGTGGAGAGGTACCATGCGAGCATACAGGCCCTCGCAGTAAGGTGGCATAAGGCCGTCGCATTCAACGGAGATTATGTTGAAAAATATGGTTTTGTAGTCAAAAGAGAGGAAAATAACATGGGGTACTCGCATCCTCAATGATACAAACCAGCTTTCAGATGCAAAATGTATTGGACTGCTGATGGAAGACGTCTTGTAATTGCCAGAGCTCGGTTTCTGACGTACCCATAACGCAATGAGGTATTTAGTTTCCACTCATACAACATACAACATAACATATTGAAGCATCTTAAACGCCAATGTTTGCTGTGTACTTCTATCGTTACCAACGTGGGAAAAATTGTTGGTGTTTACATACTTGGTGCAGTCGTGATAACAGTCACCAGTCTGTGAGAGCACTCCTCAGTTTCCCACCTCTTTCTCCATATTTAGAATGTTTAGCTCAGTTTATTGCTCTTCAGTCGTTACTACTTCCAGATTTTATTCTTTATAGTAGTTATTAAATTCAATTTTGTTTATCAGTTCCGGTAACATGGAAAAATGGTCGTCGATTAATTGTCAAATATTTTGAGAAAATCAATTTTTACGTTAACACTCGGAATGTTTTAGCTGTGATATTCAAAAGTCACAGGGAGGGAGCGTACAAAACGTCAGATTACACGGAAAGTATGCAGTACTGGGTTACGAGAGTGTCATATGCAAATGAATTTGGCTATGTCTAATGTATATCTTTATTAAAAGTGGAAGTGTCAAGTACTTCGTATCAGCCAAGAGCAAAACTGACTCCTAGCAAAGTGCTTGAAATGGCACAATGGAAAAGAAATAACAAGATTTGACGAGTTAGGTACTTCTTGCACCGTGCCAGTTATAAAGTAGTATTAAGGCTATTCCATTATTGGAACAAGCAGTTTTTCAGACTCTTAATGGGCGTGAGAACTTGTTAAAAGTTATAATATTTTATATCTGTTTACACTACAATAACAGCGTGACGTACTGGCTATGGAATTGCAGCACTACAAATACAGTGGTTCAGTGTTCACGCGCTGCTTGTTCTATGAAATTTATCTGTCACCCGGGTATAACATCCACGCCAGCAGTTCGGATGGCAAGCTTCGAATATATGACTGCTTATCTTAAATAAGAAGTAAGCGCAGTCATGCATGACAACCGAATCAAATTTCAGCAAGGTGAATATCCAGAAAGAAAGATTCACTTTGCAGTGAGTGTGCACTGGAAAGAGAGTTTCCGTCGGAATGAAATGGCGTGCGGGACGAAACGAAGCAATGTAAGTCTCGCTCAACTAAGCAGAATTGCTCGCTGGACAAGCAGAGCTACAGCTGCTGCATAACGGTTGGCAATGCATCGAACACTTTTTTTTTTTCAGTGGTCGAAGAACTGGTCACACAGCTTAGAGCATGCATAACGTCGGAGGGGAATTCAGATGAACTACGACGCCCTTAGATCAGTTGTGAATCAAAGCCAGGAACATAGTCGTGCATCCTATAGTGAGTTGATTCCTTCGATTGGTCTGATATCCTCCCCTGTCTCCGCCATTAAGCTATTCCGATTCTACTTTGATTACTAAGCCCAAGATCTGAATACATCGATTTTCCTGAAACCAAGTTAATGTCCATTAAGAATTGCTTCAACCTCACTTTATTCTTATGATCCAATCTTTCTCAAAAGCCGAAACCAGAGAAGGTAGTGATGTTGAACACTGGGGTCTGGAGTGGTGTCGACGTTCTGACTCATCACAAAGGTACTCCATTGGTTTTAAGTCTGGATAAGGGGGGGGGGGGGGGCGTTGGCGGACTGAGGCAGACCGTTTCAGGAATGATACTGTCTATAAATCATTGCTCACAAATGCTGATTTAAGACAGGGTGAGTTCTCAGGTTGGTACAAACAATCATTGTCTCCGAATTGCTCTTCTGTTGTACGCAGTATACGATGCTGTAAAATGTATTTATATTCGCCCTCATTTACTGCTTCCTTGCTTACTTAAGCGCAATGAAGGACCACACCCTAACCACGTACCAGATCCCCATACCGTAACATCACCTCCTCCGTGCTTCAGTGTCGGCTCTACACATGACGGCAATTAGCGTTTTCCAGGCATTCGCCAAAACAAAACCCTGCCGTCAGATTGCAACAGGATAAAGAATAATTCATCATTCTAAGTCACTCGTTTCCAGTCATCCACTGTCCAGGGCGTCGCTCTTTACACCACGCCAAGCGTCGCTTATACTGAAAGTGGAACGATGCAGAAAAGATCAGCATGGCCCGGGTGGACGGTCATCGACGGATGTAGAAATAACTTCTGGCATGCCAAAGGAAATTGTGTAGGGCTCATTGCTGTCCATGTTGTATATTAATGACCTTGTAGACAATATTAACAGTACGCCAGGTTAGCCGAGCGCGCTAATGCGCTGCTTCCTGGACTCGGGTAGGCGCGCCAGCCCCGGATCAAATCTGCCCGCCGGATTAACGACGTGGGCCGGTGTGACGGCCGGCCTAGATGTGGTTTTTAGGCGGTTTTCCACATCCCGCTAGGCGAATACCTGGCTGGTCCCCCCCCCCCCCCCCCCCCATATCGCCTCAGTTACACGACATGTAGACATTTGTAACACTTCCACACTATTTCATGGTTTACACTAGACGCAGACAGCTGGGCTACATTGATTCCGTCCTGGAGGGTATGGGGTGGCGGCAGGAAGGGCATCCGGCCACCCCTTTACATTAACCTTGCCAAATCCGTTGTAACCACGCCGACCCTGCAGGACGCAGGCGCAAGTGAAAGAAAAGAAGAAAGAAAGACAATATTAACAGTAACTTCAGACTTTTTGCATGGAGTACCATGTGCAAAGATGCACAAATGTAAGAGTAAGTTTTCAAACTGTTGCAGAGATTGGCATCTTGCATTAATATTCAGAAATGTAAAACTGTGGACGTATTATCCTACGATTGCGACATCATTGACTCAAATTGGACTCATTCAAATTATACAAATACCTACGTGTGGTGGTGGTTTGTGCAAAATTTTATCACTGTGTTACAATTTGGTGTCCTATAGCCTTTTGACTTACAAGGGTAGTAATCGTAACTAAATTGAATATATTAATTTTGCGTATATAAATTGAACTGATTAGACATATTTAAATTTTAAAAGTAATTGTTAATGTTAAGAGAAATGAAATAAATGAGAAAAGGTTAGTAGTAGCAGGAATCTGACCCAGATGTACGAATTACCAGTCAGTGAACTTGACCACACACTTACATGGCCACTTTAGCAGGTGCTCTTCTGAAACCCTTCATACTGTACGTGTGCATGATATGTTACATGTTACACCCAATTTCAAAGAAAAATACTGACCGGGTGCTGTGACCAACATAGCACTCGTAATGCCAGATGGGATGAAATCTCATTAGACCACGCGCAGTTAAAGACAGACAACTGCATCTTTTCTGTGAGTTGATCGTAGCACAGCCATCGATATTGGTTTCTAATTATCTCTGAGAGAGTGCTACAAAACATGTTTTCGTCCATTTTATTTTGTGTATCAGCACACATTCGAAGAGAAATGACGTAACTTTAGTGCGATTTCCGGCTCGCATTCTAAGATAAATGGCCAAATTTTAGTGCGACATTTATTGTGTGCTGTAGCACATTAGCACAAGATGACCACCATTGGCTGGGTGTAACAATTTGTTGGGGGAGGGGGCGGGAGGGAGGTATGAAGTAGAATGATCACACAGATTCACTCAATCGTTGATATACCAGATGGCAGACTTCGGTTCATTGGTAGGAAACTTTTGTAAGGACATGTGGAAGAGAAATAACGGATAAACCATTGAAAGAAACATACTTTAATTTGCATTTAAGAGGGTAACATTTGTCAATTGCGTGCGATGTTTACGTTCCAGGTTACAAACGTTGCGCAATGTGACGACCATCTGCATCCACAATAGTCTGTAACAGCACAAGAGATTTCTCTACTGCTGCCCTAAACATCTCGGGTGGGATGTTGATAACCTTCCTCGCTATGTTCATCTTCTATATCTAACGTGTGTTAGTGTCCCGTTAATAATCCCCGACCTTCAGGTGACCATGCAGCCAGAAATCTCACACCCGAGTTCATATCTGGTGATCTTGGTGGTCACGCAGTTTGAAACGATCGGTCAATGATTCGGTTTTCTCCAAATGTGTTACGGAGTAACCGAGTGACCTCACTAACTATGTGAGGTGGAGCTCCTTCGTGCATAAAAGCAGTTGAATCCAAAGCAGCTCTCTCGTGCAGAGCAGGGGTTACGTGCTGGCCCAGCACATCACAGTAACGTGTGCCGTTCATGCTGCACGTCCTCGGTCCTTGGCGTCTGAGTTCTCCAAAGAAATATGGACCAATCGCGAACTCTGCCGTGAAGCCACACCACACAGTGGCCCGTTCACTATGCAGGGAAACTTCATTAACGTCTCTTGGCGGTGTAGATCCCCAGTGAGCGTAAAGCGTGCTTCATCACTTCGCAAAATGTTTCAAGGCTACATGTCGTCAACTTCAACCCTTGTAAGAACCGTAAGAGCGAAGTCTTCTCGAATTTCGGCGTCACGTGGCAAAAGTCGGTGAGTAATCTGAAGTTTGTACAGGTATCATTTCACAATTATTGTTCACAGCAATTTCCGAACTCTGGATCACGGGATGTTCAGCTGACTGCACTGCTTGAAGATTGCACATTGCACTCAGCCATGACAACAGCAACTTCTTCAACAATTTATGACGCAGTTCGCGTCGACTTCTCGCTGGAGCAATTCCCAACTCGCCAGTTAATTCGAACATTCGAATCATGTTTTTCAACGCCGTTGAGGAAGAGGAGCTCTCCATATTCCTGTAAAGCGTCGACAAACGCGAAGAGCAGCAGCATTATCTCGATAATATAGCTTTACGAGTAAAGCACTGCTCATCCTGTCCAGTCACATGTTGACTGTCTGCAACCGTAATGCACACTGAGGCTTTTGTTTCAACCCTACGTTGCCGTTCCAGTAGCGGCGCTTAACGGCAAATCATGACACTAACACTACTAATCACACAAATCCTGTAGCGCACAGTCTAAAGATCATTCCTATAAAGACATCACATGATCAAAACGACTTGCAAAATGATTTAGATAAGATATCTGTTTGGTGCGAAAAGTGGCAATTGACCCTGAATAAGGAAAAGTGTGAAGTTATTCAGATGAGTACTAAAAGAAATCAGCTAAATTTCGATTACGCGATAAGTCACACAAATCTGAGGGCTGTAAATTCAACTAAATACTTAGGGATTACAATTAACCTAAATTGGAACCATCACATAGATAATATTGTGGGCAGAGCAAACCAAAGACTGCGATCGTTGGCAGAACACTTAGAAGGTACAACAAGTCTATCAAAGAGACTGCTTACACTACACTTGTCCTCCCTATTCTGGAGTATTGCTGTGGGGTGTGGGGTCCGCATCAGGTGGGACAGACGGATGACATCAAAAAAATACAAAGAAGGGCAGCTCGTTTTGTATTATCGCGAAATAGGGGAGATAGTGTCACAGACATGATTGGAGTGGCGATCATTAAAACAAAGGCGTTTTTCGTTGCGACGGGATCTTCTCATGAAATTTCAATCACCAGTTTTCTCCTCCGATTGAGAAAACATTCTGTTGGCGCCCATCTACATAGGGAGAAGTGATCTTCACGATAAAATAAGAGAAATCAGGGCTCGCACAGAAAAATTTAAGTGCTCGTTTTTCCCGCGTGCCGTTCGAGAGTGGATCGGTAGAGAGACAGCATGAAGGTGGTTCATCGAACCCTCTGCCAGGCACTTTATTGTGAATAGCAGAGTAATCACGAAGATGTAGAAGTAGAAGTTGGGTACCGGTACGTTAAATAATTTTCCGTCGACACTGACTTAGGTAGCGTAAGTTGCATGATGCAGGATCTCTGCGTGGACACAGTTATAGTTGCTGGTTACAATCTTTAAAAAGTCCGTGCTGATTCTGTAAGTTGTATTTTCAGGGTTTGCGTATTACTCCGCCAATATCTTCATCAGTAGTATGCTGATAGTTTTTTTTTTTTTAATTTGTGGTGGGGTGTTGGCACCTTAAGACAAAAACAAAAAAGGCGTACTACGAAGGACTTATGGAAATGGGTCAAAAATTGATGTTCATATAGATATTGACGGTAAATGCGAATTGTAAACTTTGGTGGCCGAAGGATGAATGTGTGACGCTGCAGCACAATTTCACTGCACAGCTGGCAAGGATAGTAAACAGGACACATGTCGATACCCGGGCATAAAGTCTCTGCGAATTTAATTCCGTGTACTCAGTTGGACAGTAACTATGCCTCGCAGACGGCGCGTCAACAATATACGCAGATGTCAGCATTTCAGAGAGGACGTGTACTTAGGCTAAAAGAAGCCGAGTGGAGTAATCGGCGAATCGCTCGACATTTGAATAGGAGCTGTGCCACTATTTGACGATGTTGACAGGAATGGATGAACCACGGCCGAACACAGCGTCAAGAAGGAAGCGGTCGACCTAGAGAGACGACAGAGCGTCTGGGCTGGTACCAGAGGCTTAGTGCGAAAGCCGACGCCCGTTTACTCCTCCGTACGTTGTCCGAAGGGTTACGTTTCTCTATTAATGGGGATTGTATAGGGTGACACCTATTGAGCTATATGAAATTAAATCACCATAACTTCTGAACGGTTTACGTTAGGACGTTCAAACTGCACGGTTAGCCGCGGTGCGTGATGGAAATTAGTAGGCGGATGGTACGATTTGTTTTAGCGACAAAGCCAACAGAAATTTGGGTGGTTTCATCATTAAGCAAAATTGGCGCCTTTGGGGGACTGAGAATCGCATTTCGCGATCGAGAAGTCTCTTCACCCTCACCGGTGACTGTGTGGTGTGCAATGTCCAGTCACGGAATAATCGGTGGGATATTTCTTGATGGCACGGTGACTGCCGAACGGTACGTGAAGGTTTTGGAAGGTGATTTCGTCGCCATTATCCAAAGTGACCCTGATTTCGACGAGATGTGGTTCATGCAAGACGGAGCAGGAGAATGTTTAATGTCCTGGAGGACCACTTTGGGGACCGCATTCTGGTTCTGGGGTAGCCAGAGGCTCCTTTTTGTGGGGATATATTAAAGACAAGGTGTACAGCAGTAACCCCAAAACCACTGCTAAGCTGAAAACAGCCATTCAGGAGGTAATCGACAGCATCGATGTTCTGAGACTTCAACGGATCATGCAGAATTTCGCTATTCGTCTGCGCCATATCGAACATGTCATAACGTAAATCCGAATATTTGTAGTGATTAAAGTGTTTGCACGCCGTAGGCTGTAACCAATTTACGTTTTTTCATATAGTTCAATGATTGCCATCCTCTATCACACTGTGTAGAATTAGCAACTACCTAAGCTGGAACCATCACATAGCCAATGTTGTGTGGAAGGCGAACCAAAGGCAGCATTTTAATGAAAGAACACTTCGCAGATGCAACAAATGTACTGAAAAGACTGCCTACACTATGCTTGTCCTTCCTCTCCTGTAGTATTGCTAAGCCGTACGGGATTCTTGCCGGATAGAACTGACGAAGGGCATCGAAAAATTTCAAAGAAGGGCAACTTGTTTTGTGTTATTACGAAATGGATGAGAGAGTACCACTGATAGGATAAGCGAGTTTGGGTGGAAATCATTAAAACAAAGGCAATTTTTGTTGCGGCTAGATCTTTTCTCGAAATCTCAATCATCAACTTCTTTCTCTAGCAGACTGCTAACCGAAGAGTCAGGGTTCGATTCCAGCTCGGGGCTGGGTGTTGCGTTGTCCTTATCGTCGTAGCGTCGTAAATGACGCGAAAATCGCCTGTATGACGTCACATGACAAATCTAAGCATATATAACTTTGTAACAGAGTGCGGCTTGGCTTTAATGAATGGTCTGAATTGACGAGACACACAGTCGTATCTTCTACTGTTGAGATGGCTGTATGGGCATGTCCCGAAAGTCACACCAACATAAGAGGATATGATCATCATGATACAACAAGGGAAAACAAAGATTGCACGGCAAGAATTAGGTGTTCATTCTTCCCATGGTCTATACGAGAATGGAACAGTAGAGGAATATGTAGTCTGAAAGTGGTTATATCCAGCTGCTGCACTAAAGTGTGAATTGCAGAGTAACTATGTCTGTCTCTTTAAGTGTGCTTATTGTTTCCATCGGAATACAGATCTCTTTTCAACCTTGCCCCTATCTCTTAGGCTAGTATCTTGCACTGGACTATCTGTCTGAAGACATTGCTGTGATCGAATGCCAAAATGCGACAATATTCTGAACAGCATTTGGGGTTAGGTGTTGGGGTGGGGGGATGCATTTCATGCAACTGCAACAGTGAATAGCTTCTCCCTCAGAAGATAATTGAACGGTAGTGTGGCGGCAGCAGATAACAAGGAAAACAACTCACGCCCGACAGACAGATGTTTCATATTCTCCTCCATATACAATGAAGAGCCAAAGAAACTGGTACACCTGCCTAATATCGTGTCGGGCCCCCGCGAGCACGCAGAAGAGCCGCAACACGACGTGGCATGGACTCGACTGATGTCTGAAGTAGTGCTGGAGCGAACTGACGCCATGAATCCTTCAGGGATGTCCATAAATTTGTAAGAGTACGAGGGGTTGGAGATCTCTTCTAAACAGCACGTTGCAAGGCATCCCAGATATGCTTAATAATGTACATGTCTGGGGAGTCTGGCGGCCAGCGGAGGTGTTTAAACTCAGAAGAGTGTTCCTGGAGCCACTCTGTAGCAATTCGGGACGTGTGGGGTGTCGCATTGTCCTGTTGGAATTGCCCAAGTCCGTCCGAATGCACAATGGACATGAACGGATGCAGGAGATCAGACAGGATGCTTACGTACGTGTCACCTGTCAGAGTCGTATCTAGACGTATTATGGGTCCCATATCATTCCAACTGCACACGCCCCACATCAGTATAAAGCCTTCATCAGCTTGAACAGTCCCCTGCTGACATGCAGGGTTCATGGATTCAAGAGGTTATCTCCATATCCGTATACGTCCATCCGCTTGATACAATTTGAAACGAGACTCGTCCGATCAGGCAACATGTTTCCAGTCGTCAACAGTCCAATGTCGGTGATGACGGGCCCAGGTGAGGCGTACAGCTTTGTGTCGTGCAGTCATCAACTATACATAAGTGGGCTTTCCTCTCCGAAAGCCGATTTCGATGATGTTCAATGGTTCGCACGCTGACACTTGTTGATGGCCCAGCACTGAAATATGCAGCAATATGCCTAAGGGTTGCACTTCTGTCACGTTGAATGATTCTCTTCAGTCGTCGTTGGTGCCGTTCTTGAAGGATCTTTTTCCGGCCGCAGCAATGTCGGAGATTTGATGTTTTACCGGGGAAAATCCCCACTTTATCGCTTCCTCGGAGATTCTGTGGCCCATCGGTCGTGCGCGGACTGTAACACCACGTTCAAACTCACTTAAATATTGATAACCTGCCATGGCAGCAGCAATAACATGCCGACCGCAGCGCCGATTCTGCCTGTTTACATATCTCTTTATTTGAATATGCATACCTATACCAGTTTCTTTTGCTCTTCAGTATATAACGTATGCAATGAAAACAAAACAGAGTACAGACATTATGATAAGTTTGCGATGCCATTGTTACAAACTAAATTTGATCTAACAAACCTTGAATGCCTTCATACGACATAAGTACGAGTGGCGATCAATATTGACTTACACTTTACTTTTCGTATCATTCGTTTCGAGCCATTTGATTCATCATTACAGTTGCAAGTATGTAGTGCTTTATTCTAACCGTAGGTGACAGGGCAATCACTAGAAGTGTATTCCATGCATAGTACAACCCATTTTTCCAACAGCTCTCACTGCGTGAGCGCACAACATGGATTATGATCATCAAGGTTGCAGGCGATTGGTGGCAGTGTGTGGAGAGTGTGCACCGTTATGAAAAGAGCTTTTGCAACAAGACAACGCTCTTCCGCATACGAGTCGGGAAACCACTGCTGTCATCGCTGAAATGGAGTTCCAGGTACTGCCACACTATATGCTCCTGAACTGACCCTGTTAACTTCTGTAGTCCCTTCTGGAACTACTTTTCTGGTGTCTGTCGCACCACTGTAAGACAGATGCTCGCAGTTCCTGGAGGTCTGCGAAATGTCTGTGCAGACCCGGACAGGCGGTAATCAGAAGAGGGGTGCGGCAGTACCTGGAGCCCCGTTTCAGCGATGGCAGCTAGAGTTCTCCAATTCGTATCGGGACAAGCGTTGTCATATTTGCAAGAAATCTTTCCGTGACAATTCATACTCCCTCCTTCCATAGAAACTATGCTGTCCAGCGTTGACCTTGATTATCATAGTCCATGTTGGGCTGTCACGTTATCACAGCAGTTGGAAAAATGAGCTCTATTGTGTAGGGATTACACTTAAGGTGATTGCCATTCAACCTACGGTTAGACGAAAGTACTACATACTTGCAGCTGTAATGGTGAGTCAATGTCAGTCCATGTTGGGCTGTCACGTTATCACAGCAGTTGGAAAAATGAGCTCTATTGTGTAGGGATTACACTTAAGGTGATTGCCATTCAACCTACGGTTAGACGAAAGTACTACATACTTGCAGCTGTAATGGTGAGTCAAATGGCGCACCATGAATGATGGAAAAAAAAGCGTAAATCAATATGGAACGCCGCTATTAGATCTATATTTTTTTCGAAACTGTGGTCTAAAATACAGTAACGTAGAGTCGTGTAGCATTGTTGGATGGGAGACTTCGAGGCGTACGTTAGCCGCCTAATTGGAAAGGTATTGTTTCTTCACGCACAGTGGTACCTTTCCTTTGCGAAGTGTGCGTTTTGTGCTTTGTTTATCAATACTCTGAAGCACACTTGCAGACTTCTAGTTCGCGTTGTTGTTGTTGATGACTATGACATTGAGTAGGGGGAAGGTGAAACGCGGTGCCAGTAGGTAGCATGCTCCTCTTTAATCAACGTAGCAACTGAGATTAAAGTTCCCATCTGACGGGCGAACCACCACCAACAGTGTCATAGACCCTCACACCATTTGACACTGTGGTGAGGTTGAAATTTAGTTCAGGGCATTGGCGCCAAGTCTTGGATCAGCGCTACCTCCTGCCCCCGCCTTACCGAGCAAGTCCTGGCAACTAAAATTTCTTCTGTCGCCGGGGTTCGAACCGGTTACCACCAAGCCGAACGCCAGCGTGCTTCAGCGACCTCGGCTACAGTTGCTGCTAGCTGTATCCCTATTGTTCATAGTATTTAAAATGATAACTGTATATTGTAATCGTCCTTTCATCTTGTTATCTAGCTATTAATGTTTATGTAAAGTAAATGTAGAAATGTAGAATGAAGTCATGGATTTACTCCGCCATGCCCTCTTGACAAGGTTCACAAATATGTTTTGCCGTCGATTTAATTTCATCTTTGATATGTTGAAGCTGTTAACTTGCAATTTAGATGACTGTGAAGATTAAATGACAAAGTTTTGCCTTTCAGTTGTGGACGAGTGTGCAATAAAATCAAGAGAGGCTGAAGTTTGGTTCTGGCATATAATTTTAGCGTAAGTGTATGGTGGTTAGAATTTCATTGATGAACTTTTTATCTCGTCTGTGAAGGATGCAGTATTAAAGCGTATGTTTGAAATCCAAAGAATCTGCGTAACGAGCGACATAGCCAAAGGTGAATAAAAGTGTGCGGTTACGTTGGATTCTGCGTTTGACCGAGTGTGGGGCCTCGTTGTTAGGACATTGAGTTCGCAATTGGAGGAAGCCACATTCATTTCCAGATTCGGTCATACGAGTTAGGTGTACTCAAAGCAGCGGTTCATTGTCCTACCCTCATGTGACTGCTAACACTACGTCATTTTGTTGATAGTTTTCGTGGAATATAAGTGCCATTTTTCTTCAGAATATAGGAATATAAATTTGTAGTAAAGGCCGATCCAAAGAATGTCGCAGTGCTTCTGCACCGATGTTTTCGAAGAGTACAGCACTATGAAGGAAGATTGCAAAATTTATATGACTTAAAGGAGACTCAGATCAGAATATGACATGCTAAATTTATGAGACTTACAGGAGACTTAGAGAATAGAATATGACAGGTACACTAGTATGACCATTGAGCGATAGTAGTATGCTTAACAGCCTCGTACCAATGATTTTGTTACTTATATCTCTCAACGGCTGCAGAGGATAGTTGAATGCTGTACATCGTCGTACGCTAATGGTAAAAGTGGCATTTTAGTAATGATTACTATATTACCAATTGGCAAGATCTGAGCAGTGGTAAATGATCGGCTTTGGTGAAACTACAACCAACAAAAGGCGTTTGTAGAAGACGTGGATTGAAAACAAGCAGATGAGTAATAAATCTGAATTTAGGCCATTAAAGGTGTAAGCATCATAAACTGACGGTCATTTCATCTGCTTGGAAATAGCTGAAAGTTGAGATTCATTCAAAAGTGTTGATAAAACGCTGAGCACTGATTCTGTGTGCTGTTGTCTTCCGCAGCTCTCTACCACTGTAGTTTATACTACAGTGATGGGAAAATACATTTGATCTACTTGAGAGGTGAACAGCTTCACGGAGCTTCTGGCGTATCCACCAGACCATTTATATCTAGCGTGGGCAGTAACGACCCTATAACAAACCCCTTAGGAAAACCCCAAAAATCGATAGTGCGGAACAGTGTCGAATACCTTCTGGAAAAAAGGGACACGGCGTCAACCTGTGCGCAGTTGTCTTCGGCCCTCTTACAAACGAACAGAGCGAACTACGTTTTACAATGTATCTGTTTGTGAAAGCCATGTTCTTTCCTATAAGGGGTAATTTTCGTTCTCTAAAAACATCATAATGAGCGAGCATAAAAGCGTTATATAATAGATTGGCGTCAGCGATATAGACCTATAATTATGTTCATCTGTGCGACGATCTGACTTTAAAACAGTAATGACCTGCGCTTTTATTTAAATCTCTTGGAGCCCTACGATAAATTGTTGCTTGAACACATTTTGGTTCTGTAACATTGTTTTATTGCTGGAACTCTTAATAATTTTTTGTGTTATTATACGTCGACAGCTGACTAAATTTCTTTTATTTTCCATGTTTTTCTTTCCCGCTGCAATTTTAGCTAACAGTGATATGCCATATATTGCTATTCCCATATACACTACTCGCCATTAAAATTGCTACACCAAGAAGAAATGCTGATGATAAACGGGTATTCATTGGGCAAATATATTATACTAGAATTGACATGTGATTACATTTTTACGCAATTTAGGTGCATAGATCCTGAGAAATCAGTACCCAGCACAACCACCTCTGGCCGTAGTAACGGCCTTGATACGCCTGGGCATTGAGTCAAACAGAGCTTTGATGGTATATACAGGTACAGCTGCCCATCTGCCCATGCAGCTTCAACACGGTACCACAGTTCATCAAGAATACTGACTGGCGCATTGTGACGAGCCAGTTGCTCGGCCACCATTGACCACACGTTGTTATTTGGTGAGAGATCCGGAGAATGTGCTGGCCAGGGCAGCAGTCGAACATTTTCAGTATCCAGAAAGGCTCGTACGGGACCTGCAACAGGCGGTCGTGCGTCATCCTGCTGAAATGTAGGATTTCGCAGGGACCGAATGAACGGTAGAGCCACGGGTCGTAACACAACTGAAATGTAACGTCCACTGTTCAAAGTGCCGTCAATGCAAACAAGAGGTGACCGGGACGTGTAAGCAATGGCACCCCATACCATCACGCCGGGTGATACGCCAGTATGGCGATGACGAATACACGCCTCCAATGTGCGTTCACCGCGATGTCGCCAAACACGGATGCGACCATCATGATGCTGTAAACAGAACCTACGTTCATCCGAAAAAATGACGTTTTGCCATTCGTGCACCTAGGTTCGTCGTAGAGTACACCATCGCAGGCACTCCTTTCTGTGATGCAAGGTCAAGGGTAACCGTAGCCATGGTCTCCGAGCTGATAGTGCATGCTGCTGCATACGTCGTCGAACTGTTCGAGCAGATGGTTGTTGTCTTGCAAACGTCCCCATCTGTTGACTGAGGGATCGAGACGTGGCTGCACGATCCGTTACAGAGATGTGAGCAAGATGCCTGTCATCTCGACTGCTAGTGATACGAGGCCGTTGGGATCCAGCACGGCGTTCCGTATTACCCTCCTGAGCCCACCGATTCCATATTCTGCTAACAGTCATTGGATCTCGACCAAGGAGAGCAGCGATGTCGCGATACTATAAACCCCAATGGCGATAGGCTACAAACAGACCTTTATCAAAGTCGGGAACGTGATGGTACGCACTTCTCCTCCTTACCCGAGGCATGACAACAACGTTCGCCAGGCAACGCCGGTCAACTGCTGTTTGTGTATGAGAAATCGGTTGGAAACTTTCCTCATGTCAGCACGTTGTAAATGTCGCCACCGGCTCCAACCTTGTGTGAATGCTCTGAAAAGCTAATCATTTGCATATCACAGCATCTTCTACCTGTCGGTTAAATTTCGCGCCTGTAACACGTCATCTTCGTGGTGTAGCAATTTTAATGGCCAGTAGTGTATACTGAGGTAACAAAAGTCATGAGATACCTCCTAATATCGTCTCGGACCTCCTTTTGCTCGACACAGTGAAGCAACTTGACGTAGCATGGAGTCATAAGTCGCTGGAAGTCTCCTGCAAAAATATTGAGCCATGCTGTCTCTATAAGCGTCCATAATTGCGAAAACGTTGCCGAGACAGGGTTTTGTGCAGGAACTGACCACTTGAAATATTCGGTGAGATTCATGTCGGGCGATCTGGGTGGCCAAACCATTTGATGGAATTGTCCAGAATCGTCTTCAAACCAGTCGCGAACGACTGTGGCCCCGCCATAGTTGTTTGACAACATGAATAGCTACAAAAATGTGTGAGAAATCTTATGGGACTTAACTGCTAAGGTAATCAGCCCTAAGCTTACACATTACTTAACTTAAATTATCCTAAGGACAAACACACACGCCCATGCCCGAGGGAGGACTCGAACCTTTGCCGGGACCAGCCACACAGCCCATGATTGAAGCGCCCTACACCGCTCGGCTAATCCCGCGCGGCTAAATAGCTGCGAATGGTCTCTTAAGTAGCCGAACATAACCATTTCCACCAGAGGAACCAGTCCATTCCACTTAAACAAAGACCCACTGACCACACCATTAGGGAATCATTGTCAGTCTGTGGAGTGCCTTGTTGACAGCTTGGTTCCACGGCTTCATGGCGTCTGCGCCAGAACTCGAATCCTACCATCAGCTTTTACCAATTGAAATCGGGGCTCATCTGACCAGGCCACGGTTTTCCAGTCCTCTAGGGTACAACCGATATGATTACGGGCCTAGAAGAGGCTCTGCAGGCGATGTCGTGCTCTCGCGACGGTCGTCTGTTGCCACAGCCCATTAACGCCAAATTTTGCCGCGCAGTCCTAACGGATACGCTCCTCGTACGTCCCACATTGCTTTCTCCGGTTATTTCACGCAGTGTTTCTTGTCAGTTAGCACTGACAGCTCTAAGTAAACATCTCTGCTCTCGGTCGTTACGAGAAGGCCGTCGGCCACTGCGTTGTGGTGAGAGGTGTTGTTGTTGTGGTCTTCAGTCCTGAGACTGGTTTGATGCAGCTCTCCATGCTACTCTATTCTGTGAAAGCCTCTTCATCTCCCAGTACCTACTGCAGCCTACATCCTTCTGAATATGCTTAGTGTATTCATCTCTCGGTCTCCCTCTACGATTTTTACCCTCCACACTGCCCTCCAGTACTAAATTGGTGATCCCTTGATGCCTCAGAACGTGTCCTACCAACCGATCCCTTCTTCTAGTCAAGTTGTGCCACAAACTCCTCTTCTCCCCAATTCTATTCAATACCTCCTCATTAGTTTTGTGATCTACCCATCTAATCTTCAGCATTCTTCTGTAGCACCACATTTCGAAAGCTTCTATTCTCTTCTTGTCTAAACTATTTACCGTCCATGTTTCACTTCCATACATGGCTACACTCCATACAAATACTTTCAGGAAAGACTTCCTGACACTTAAATCAGTACTGGATGTTAACAAATTTCTCTTCTTCAGAAACGCTTTCCTTGCCATTGCCAGTCTACATTTTATATCCTCACTACTTCGACCATCATCAGTTATTTTGCTCCCCAAATAGCAAAATTCATTTACTCCGTTAAGTGTCTCATTTCCTAATCTAATTCGCGCAGCATCACCCGACTTAATTCGACTACATTCCATTATCCTCGTTTTGCTTTTGTTGATGTTCATCTTATACCCTCCTTTCAAGACACTGTCCATTCCGTTCAACTGCTCTTCCAAGTCCTTTGCTGTCTCTGATAGAATTACAATGTCACCGGCGGCGAACCTCAAAGTTTTTATTTCTTCTCCATGGATTTTAATACCTACTCCGAACTTTTCTTTCGTTTCCTTTACTGCTTGCTCAATATACAGATTGAATAGCAACGGGGAGAGACTACAACCCTGTCTCACTCCCTTCCCAACCACTGCTTCCCTTTCATGTCCCTCGACTCTTATAACTGCCATCTGCTTTCTGTACAAATTGTAAATAGCCTTTCGCTCCCTGTATTTTACCCGTGCCACCTTTAGAATTTGAAAGAGAGTATTCCAGTCAACATTGTCAAAAGCTTTCTCTAAGTCTACAAATGCTAGAAACGTAGGTTTGCCTTTCCTTAATCTTTCTTCTAAGATAAGTCGTAGGGTCAGTATTGCTTCACGTGTTACAACATTTCTACGGAATCCAAACTGATATTCCCCGAGGTCGGCTTCTACAATTTTTTCCATTTGTCTGTAAAGAATTCGCGTTAGTATTTTGCAGCTGTGACTTATTAAACTGATAGATCGGCAATTTTCACACCTCTCATCAGCTGCTTTCTTTGGGATTGTAATTATTATATTCTTCTTGAAGTCTGAGGGAATTTCGCCTGTCTCATACATTTTGCTCACCAGATGGTAGAGTTTTGTCAGGACTGGCTCCCCCAAGACTGTCAGTAGTTCTAATGGAATGTTGTGTACTCCCGCGGCCTTGTTTCGATTTAGGTCTTTCAGTGCTCTGTCAAACTCTTCACGCAGTATCATATCCCCCATTTCATTTTCATCTACCTTCTCTTCCATTTCCATAATATTGACCTCAAGAACATTGCCCCTGTATAGACCCTCTATATACTTCTTCCACCCTTCTGCTTTCCCTTCTTTGCTTAGAACTGGGCTTCCATCTGAGCTCTTGATATTCATGCAAGTGGTTCTCTTTTCTCCAAAGGTCTCTTTAATTTTCCTGTAGGCAGTATCTATCTTACCCCTCATGAGATAAGCCTCTACATCCTTACATTTGTCCTCTAGCCATCCCTGCTTAGCCATTTTGCACTTCCTGTCGAACTCATTTTTGAGACGTTTGTATTCCTTTTTGCCTGCTTCACTTGGTGGATTTTTGTATTTTCTCCTTTCATCAATTTAATTCAGTATCTCTTCTGTTACCCAAGGATTTCTACTAGCCCTCGTCTTTTTACCTACTTGATCCCCTGCTGCCTTCACTATTTCATTCCTCAAAGCTACCCATTCTTCTTCTACTCTATTTCTTTCCCCCATTCCTGTCAATTGTTCCCTTATTCTCTCCCTGAAACTCTGTACAACCTCTGGTTCTTTCAGTTTATCCAGGTCCCATCTCCTTAAATTCCCACCTTTTTGCAGTTTGTTCAGTTTTAATCTACAGTTCATAGCCAATAGATTGTGGTCAGAGTCCACATCTGCCCCTGGAAAAGTATTACAATTTAAAAGTTGGTTCCTGAATCTCTGTCTTACCATTATATAATCTATCTGAAACCTTTTGTGAGAGGTAATGCCTGAAATTTGGTATTCTCGGCACAGTCTTGACACTGAACGACTCGGGATATTGAATTCCCAAAAGAATACGAAATGGAGTGTCCCATGTGTCTATCTCCAACTACAATTTAGCATTCAAAGTATGTCTCTTACCCGTCGTGCGATCATAATCATGTTGGAAGCCTTTTCACAAGAATCACCTGAGTACAAATGACAGCGTTGCCAATAGACTTGTGTACGCGATAGTACCGCCATCTGTATACGTGCATACCGCTATCTCATGGCTTCTGTCATTTCAGTGAGCACCCCAAAATTTCATAAACGGTTCAGTATACGTAAACAAGGGTTTTGCAACTGTCACTAGTTTATTGAGACACCAGCATATCAAAGCAAAGATGATTGTCTTTAATGGGACGAATTACCTATTTGTCGGTATTCAATACCATGAGAAAAGTGAAGTATAGTGATATAAACCACGTCACAATACACAGTGAACATTTTCGAGAAATGTCGGTAACTGCGCACAGTTTCAGGCTGAAGTCTACTGCAACAGTGCAGGTTCATCTCCAATGCTGCTGAAACATAGCATCACGAGCTGAAACGGTGATCTATTAGCTGATTTCAGCAACGCTTTTAGACCATTTTCTGGCTCTTTTTTTCTCAGGAAGATACGTAGTGAACAAAAAAATGAAATGAGCGAATGGTATCGTTGGCCTGGAGGCCCCTATTCGGGCCGCCAAGTGTAGGTCTTATTTCATTCGACGCCACATTGGGCGACTTGCGCGCCGTTGATGAGGATGACGAAGATAACACAACACTCAGTTCACAACACCTAGACCGAGACTCGAACTCGGGGCCTTTGCCTTTCACGGGCAAGTGCTTCACCATCTGAGCTACCCAAGCACGACTCACGACCCGTGCTCACAGCTTCAATCCTGCCATTACCTCGTCCACTACCTTCCAAACTTCACGGAAGTTCTTCTGCGAACCTTGCAGAACTAGCACTCCTGGAAGAAAGGATATTGCAGAGAAATGGCTTAGCCACAGCCTGGGGGATGTTTCCAGGATGAGATTTTCACTCTGCAGCAGAGTGTACGCTGATGCGAGGTTGTTTATTACACTTGTATTTTATCTGTTATTGCGTACAACATATCATACATACTGGGATGTATTTCATTAACTTCTCTTAATTCATAATTTTCATTAATTATTTTGTTATATATACCAGCCTATGACTTTTTCCCATCAAATCCGTTGCATTTTACGTTAATTTTACGCTACCGTTGACAAACTGCCCTCTATGGCGTCAGGTATGTGGGGTTCCTAATATTTTGTCGCTAGTTGCACAGCTTCTGACGGCACTATTGTAATTTCACTCTTCGCTAAGTCTTCATTGCCAACGGCCTTGGCGCAGTGGTAACATCGGTACCTGTCAGAATATCGAAGTTAAACGCTGTTGCGCTGGGCTAGCACTTGGATGGGTTGCCATCCGGTCTGCTGAGCGCTGTTGGCAAGCGGGGTGCACTCAGCCCGAGTGGGGCGAACTGAGGAGTTACTTAATTGAGAAGTAGCGGCTCCGGTCTCGGAAACTGACATACGGCCGGGAGAGGGGCGTGCTGACCACACGCCCCTCCATATCCGCATCCAGTGATGCTTATGGGCTAAGGATGACACGGCGGACCTTCATGACCTGTTCGGGAGGAGGTTTTTTTAGTTTTTCATAAGTATTTATTGTTATTCCCTTATTTCTGCTCCAGTTAAGGCCTGAAGATGAGCTGCAGCGCAGATTGAAACCGATGGGCAGTAATAAATAGTTGTGATCCAGACGGCGTTTGTTTATTCATTTTTTATTAGATACACTCCTGGAAATGGAAAAAAGAACACATTGAGACCGGTGTGTCAGACCCACCATACTTGCTCCGGACACTGCGAGAGGGCTGTACAAGCAATGATCACACGCACGGCTCAGCGGACACACCAGGAACCGCGGTGTTGGCCGTCCAATGGCGCTAGCTGCGCAGCATTTGTGCACCGCCGCCGTCAGTGTCAGCCAGTTTGCCGTGGCATACGGAGCTCCATCGCAGTCTTTAACACTGGTAGTATGCCGCGACAGCGTGGACGTGAATCGTTTGTGCAGTTGACGGACTTCGAGCGAGGGCGTATAGTGGGCATGCGGGAGGCCGGGTGGACGTACCGCCGAATTGCTCAACACGTGGGGCGTGAGGTCTCCACAGTACATCGATGTTGTCGCCAGTGGTCGGCGGAAGGTGCATGTGCCCGTCGACTTGGGACCGGACCGCAGCGACGCACGGATGCACGCCAAGACCGTAGGATCCTACGCAGTGCCGCAGGGGACCGCACCGCCACTTCCCAGCAAATTAGGGACACTGTTGCTCCTGGGGTATCGGCGAGGACCATTCGCAACCGTCTCCATGAAGCTGGGCTACGGTCCCGCACACCGTTAGGCCGTCTTCCGCACACGCCTCAACATCGTGCAGCCCGCCTCCAGTGGTGTCGCGACAGGCGTGAATGGAGGGACGAATGGAGACGTGTCGTCTTCAGCGATGAGAGTCGCTTTTGCCTTGGTGCCAATGATGGTCGTATGCGTGTTTGGCGGCGTGCGGGTGAGCGCCACAATCAGGACTGCATACGACCGAGGCACACAGGGCCAACACCCGGCATCATGGTGTGGGGAGCGATCTCCTACACTGGCCGTACACCTCTGGTGATCGTCGAGGGGACACTGAATAGTGCACGGTACATCCAAACCGTCATCGAACCCATCGTTCTACCATTCCTAGACCGGCAAGGGAACTTGCTGTTCCAACAGGACAATGCACGTCCGCATGTATCCCGTGCCACCCAACGTGCTCTAGAAGGTGTAAGTCAACTACCCTGGCCAGCAAGATCTCCGGATCTGTCCCCCATTGAGTATGTTTGGGACTGGATGAAGCGTCGTCTCACGCGGTCTGCACGTCCAGCACGAACGCTGGTCCAACTGAGGCGCCAGGTGGAAATGGCATGGCAAGCCGTTCCACAGGACTACATCCAGCATCTCTACGATCGTCTCCATGGGAGAATAGCAGCCTGCATTGCTGCGAAAGGTGGATATACACTGTACTAGTGCCGACATTGTGCATGCTCTGTTGCCTGTGTGTATGTGCCTGTGGTTCTGTCAGTGTGATCATGTGATGTATCTGACCCCAGGAATGTGTCAATAAAGTTTCCCCTTCCTGGGACAATGAATTCACGGTGTTCTTATTTCAATTTCCAGGAGTGTATAAAACGCCCGTAAGAAGTATTAGGTTGGTGCATAGGTTCATGGCGTTTTTGTTTTGTATATTGGTATTCCGGATGCTATGGGTTTATTTATTGATTGTCATTTTTTTATTTATAGTTCAAACTGTTACTATTTGTGTTTGCATATTATCGTTTTGAGATAGTGTGTGGAGCTATTGACGCTAGGAAACGGAGCGCCAAGTGAAGAAATCGGAACTCCTCCGACATACGGTATTATTCAGTTTGACTTCAATAGAGGGGTTACAGCAGGGGAGGCAGCCACAACCATTTGCACCGTTTGTGGGGTTAATGCCATTGGACAGAGCACGGCAAGAAGATGGTTGTCCCCTTTTAAAGAAGATAGTTTTGACATTAGTGAGGGTTTGGTGAATATCGCTTAAACGCATTAATCCGCAATGATCAATATCAGTGCACACGAGAACTGGCAATTATGATGAACTGTGATTCGCCATCGTGCGACATTTGCATGCAAAGGTTCAAAACTCGGGTGTATGAGTACCACATCCTCAGAGCCAGAATCACAAAAATCAGCGGGTAGTCATATGTGCATATCTGCTTACTCGTCATCGACTGGCTCGTGAACAACTACGACCATTCCTGTCCTGTATCGATACTGACGACAAGAAATGGTGTCTTTATGCTAGCGTAAAGTAAAGAGAGAAATCGTTGAGCCCAAACATATGAGCAACTCCGGACGTGGCTCTTACGAGTTCTTCGTCTAAAAGCCAAGTTATTTCTACAGTCGCGGAATTGAAAAGTTACCCCAGCCGTGGCAGGATGTATTGTAAATAGTAAAGGATGACTTAAGTCTCTGTAATGTGTATCTGTAATGTTTATTAATCTCAAGGAAAAACACTTCGAACTTACGTACCGACCCAGTACATTCCTCCAGTTTAAGAAACCGTAATTTATTTCAATATTTCATTATGTAAAAATTTGATGAGTATTTAACCATACTGTTGTCCTTTTACATGATTGTCAAGGTAAAACAAATACACAAGAAACAAAATAAACGTACACTGATGATGACTATATTCATTGAAAAAAAAGTAAAAAAATAGTTTTATCATTTAGTACAGAACTTTCAAATAACGCACGCAGTGTACCTGAATTAGAGGCCTCGCCATTTATTTTTCGACTGGTGACGTATATATACAACAGTCCTTCAGGACCTAGTGATGAGATTTAGTCAACATCAAAAGTGTGACGAGGTGGTTCCTCGTGAAGTATTCGATTGACAAAAATATTTGTGTGCTGACAGTATAACTTCTAGATGTACGTAAAAGTAAACCTGCCTGTATGACAACAGACAAGCATGTTTCATGACTTGTTTTGAAAGCGTATTAACATTAAATACTAAAGAACAGTGAAATTCCAGTAAGAATATGAGCAAGAAGGTAGACAACAGATAAGGGCCATTGTTTGTCACTATTAATAGATGAAAACGGCGAGTTTAGAAAGAATAATACGGTAAAATTTTGATGAAGGAAAGGAAGGAAGTTTAGGATTTAAAGTCGCATCGATGACGGGGTCATAATAGACGGAGCTAGTTCGGAGAGGAGACGGATAACAAAGAAAATCCGTTCAGAGGAATCATCTCAGCATTCGACTTAAGCGATTTAGGGGAACCTCAGAAAACAGAGATCTGGATCGCCGGACGGACATTTGAACCGCTGACCTCCCGAATGCGAGTTCAGTGACTTATAATTCAGGCTTTATTAGAAATTAATTGGAATACGTCCAGTAATATTTAAAAATTCGCTAATTTACGGAACACCCGAGTCTGTAATCAAGATCGCCGAAAGCTTTTGCAGAAATATCGGTATTTTCATTACCGGTACTATGTGGATGTTTATGGCGACTTAGGAGATGAGGCTCGTTTGCTATTCAGTAACGATTGGCGTTTCCTGCAAAGTAATCGTAAAAGCTCAAGCCCATGTTGGGCAAACTCATTGAACACATGTGCGCAATAAACGGCTGTTGACGTTTCTTTCAAGGTCAGCGATTGTGGCACTCTCATTGAGATATTGATGCCCAGCGAATAAAGTCATGGGGCAGGATTGGGAAGCTTTACCATTCTTTGTTTCCCACTATCAGAGGCACGTTTCTCTTACACATGACGCAAATGAAAGGCGTTGCAATGCAACAGAAAACATTGCTCTGTTTCTGGGCGCTAGCAAGCCAGTGTGGAAATCCTTGCCAGGACCCTGACTGACTTCTGCTTCCTATCTTTGTCCTTTTTCACGTGAAACTATATAGGATGCCCCTCCTAAGAGCCATCAGGCGCGTTCTCTCTGGTGTTTTGGCAGATGTTTGCAGCTTCTTTTTGCAGTGTGTAGCTCGTGTGAGGCTAAACAAATAATGCTCCTCACGTCTTTCATGCGACGCCCATTGTTGATGGAAAGCATCGGTTTGTTTCGCTTTCCAAGCAAAATGATTTCCTGCCACTGTGGCCGAGAGGTTCTAGGCGCTTCAGTCCGGAACCGCGCGACCGCTGGGTCGAATCCTGCCTCGGGCATGGATGTGTGTGATGTTCTTAGGTTAGTTAGGTTTAAGTAGTTCTAAGTTCTAGGGGACTGATGACCTCAGATGTTTAGTCCCATAGTGTTCAAAGCCATTTGGACAATTTTTTGTTTTTGAGCAAAATGATTTTTAAAGAGGAATTTTATGTGCCCATTCGATAGAGTGGCCCCAAACTAGTCCTGTGCGATATTTGTTTTATTGATATGGCAGTAGAACACGAAGAATAACCAGAACCGTACTCCAGCAGTGACGGCTCCGCCCTGGCCTCTAATACTGTGCAACACTGGTGCTCAGTCAATATTGGAGTACAGGTTTTTTCATGTTTTACTGTATTTGTTAATATACGCCAGCCGCAGTGGCCAAGCGGTTCTAGACACTTCAGTCTGGAACCGCGTGACCGCTACAGTCGCAGGTTCGAATCCTGCCTCGGGCGGGGACGTGTGTGATGTACTTAGGTTAGTTAGGTTTAAGTAGTTCTAAGTTCTAGGGGACTGATGACCTCAGATGCTAAGTACCATAGTGCTCAGAGCCATTAGAACCATTTGTTAATATACTTTGCTAAATAGATCATCGCACTAGATTAATTTTGGACCGCTTGATTAACTGGGCACGTAAAATTCCGCTTTAAAAACAATTTTACTTGTAACAGGAAACAAATTGTGACTTTTCGTCAACATTGGATTTTACATTAAAGAAATGATGAGCAGTATTTGTTTCTGCTGACTCCAGCTTCGTATTGCAAAAACGAAATTAGAAATATCCGCCTGACGACTCTTAGGTGTGACACCCAGTACATGTTTATTGTTGAATAATGGTGGAGCATTGCTGCATCTTTGGCTGGCACAGACCCAGGTTGAACAGAGTAAATGAACTGAATTCGGACCTTTCATTAAATATACTTTATAGTCAACTGTACTGTGGTGTTATTGGCCCTTTGTGGGTAACTTTGGCCTGTAGGAGGAGAAAAAAACAAATTTTATCTCTTACACTTCCCTCCATTACTCCTTTCCTCCTCCCTTCAATAATATCATCTTCAAATTTGGTTCCTTTGTATAACCATTCTGTAAATTCCGTTCATCTTTCAGCCTTCCCTTCATTGCTTAGTGCTGGCTTTCCATTTGAGCTCTTTACATTACATTACATTACATTACATTACATAGATATTCATACAGCTGCTTTACTTTTCTCAAAAGTTTTTTTAAATGTACTATCTGTGGAATCAATCTTTCCCATAGTAATGTATTCCACAGCCTTGCATTTATTCTCAAGCTGTTCCTGTTTTACCTTTTTGCACTTTCTGTCAGTATTACTCTTAAAATATATGTATTTCTTTGGCTCTTTTACTTTTATATTTTCTGTTTTCATGAATTAAATTCAATATCTTGTGTGCTCTCCAGTGTTTTGTACTGAGCCTTGTTCTTTTAGTTGTTATTCTGCTATCTTTACTATACCATCTCTCATACATACCCATTTGTCTTCTGCTATCATCCTTTCCCCTGTTTCAGTCAATAGTTACCTACTTCTCCCTTTGAAACTCTCACCAGCCTCTAGTTCTTTCAACTTAAATAGATCCCATCGCCTTAATTTCCTAACTTTCTGCAATTTCTTCAGTTTTAATATGCAGTTTATTACCAATTAACTGTGGACGGTATTCAAATCTGTCCTCGAAAATGTTTTTCAATTTGAAAATCTAGTTTTGAAATCTCTGTCTTGCCATTATAAAACTCCATGCAGGTGGCTTGTTTTTTCATTCCTTTCTATCAGTTCATGTTCTCCTGCTATTTTTCATTCTCTTCCATTTTCCTTTTGTCGAATTCCAGCCTCTCATCACAGTTAAGAGTTCATCTCCTGTAACATTATGAATAACTTATTTCATCTCATCATACATTCTTACAATCTCTTCATCACCTGCGGAGTTAATCGGCATATGTACTCTTAACTACTGTGGTGAGACTTCTATCAATTTTGACTATGACAATTCATTTGCTATACTGTTCATTGTAGCTTGCCCTCATTCCTGTTCTCTTATTCATTATTAGAGCTACTCCTGCATTACCTGTATTTTATTTTGAATTTACAATGCTGTACTCACTTTACCAGTGTTCCTGTTCATCCCACCACTACAAATCACAAATTCCCACTGTAGCTGCTTTCAACCTAGCCAATTTTGTCTTTAAAATTCTGCAGCCCACCTAACCAATTAAGGTATATAACACTGCATGCTCCAACCCATAGAACACTAGTTTTGTTTTTCCCGATGATGGCATCCACATGGTTAGTCCCCACCCAGAGATCTACCTCTGTAATATTTTACCCAAGATGATGCTATATTCATCAAACCATACAGTAAAGCTTCATGCCCCATGGGAAATACACTCCTGGAAATGGAAAAAAGAACACTTTGACACCGGTGTGTCAGACCCACCATACTTGCTCCGGACACTGCGAGAGGGCTGTACAAGCAATGATCACACGCACGGCACAGCGGACACACCAGGAACCGCGGTGTTGGCCGTCAAATGGCGCTAGCTGCGCAGCATTTGTGCACCGCCGCCGTCAGTGTCAGCGTTTGCCGTGGCATACGGAGCTCCATCGCAGTCTTTAACACTGGTAGCATGCCGCGACAGCGTGGACGTGAACCGTATGTGCAGTTGACGGACTTTGAGCGAGGGCGTATAGTGGGCATGCGGGAGGCCGGGTGGACGTACTGCCGAATTGCTCAACACGTGGGGCGTGAGGTCTCCACAGTACATCGATGTTGTCACCAGTGGTCGGCAGAAGGTGCACGTGCCCGTCGACCTGGGACCGGACTGCAGCAACGCACAGATGCACGCCAAGACCGTAGGATCCTACGCAGTGCCGTAGGGGACGCACCGCCACTTCCCAGCAAATTAGGGACACTGTTGCTCCTGGGGTATCGGCGAGGACCATTCGCAACCGTCTCCATGAAGCTGAGCTACGGTCCCGCACACCGTTGGGCCATCTTCCACTCACGCCCCAACATCATCCAGCCCGCCTCCAGTGGCGATGCGACAGGCGTGAATGGAGGGACGAATGGAGACGTGTCGTCTTCAGTGATGAGAGTCGCTTCTGCCTTGGCGCGAATGATGGTCGTATGCGTGTTTGGCGCCGTGCAGGTGAGCGCCATAATCAGCACTGCATACGACCTAGGCACACAGGGCCAACACCCGGCATCATGGTGTGGGGAGCGATCTCCTACACTGGCCGTACACCTCTGGTGATCGTCGAGGGGACACTGAATAGTGCACGGTACATCCAAACCGTCATCGAACCCATCGTTCTACCATTCCTAGACCGGCAAGGGAACTTGCTGTTCCAACAGGACAATGTACGTCCGCATGTATCCCGTGCCACCCAACGTGCTCTAAAAGGTGTAAGTCAACTACCCTGGCCAGCAAGATCTCCGGATCTGTCCCCCATTGAGCATGTTTGGGACTGGATGAAGCGTTGTCTCACACGGTCTGCACGTCCAGCACGAACGCTGGTCCAATTGAGGCGCCAGGTGGAAATGGCATGGCAAGCCGTTCCACAGGACTACATCCAGCATCTCTACGATCGTCTCCATGGGAGAATAGCAGCCTGCATTGCTGCGAAAGGTGCCGACATTGTGCATGCTCTGTTGCCTGTGTCTATGTGCCTGTGGTTCTGTCAGTGTGATCATGTGATGTATCTGACCCCAGGAATGTGTCAATAAAGTTTCCCCTTCCTGGGACAAAGAATTCACGGTGTTCTTATTTCAATTTCCAGGAGTGTATAATGCCTATAGTATCCTTTTGCTTAGAGCTGTTTCCAGTGCCAACAAAGCATAAAGTTACAGAAGTTCAGACCAGTCTATCATCCAAACTGTTGCCCACATGACTGCTTAAATTTCTGCTGCCTCTCTTCAGGACCATTATGTTAGTCAGGAGTCTCCACAGATACAACTCCAATGCGGCTGCACCTACAGTATGGCTACCTGCATTGTACAGGCACCATAGCGAGCTCCATGTGTCACGAGGTGACATTTATAATTATAATAATTAGATGATTTTGAAATCAGGTCTTGTATTATACAAGGAGTTGACCACCTTATTTTCCAGATGATATTGCGGTCTCATAGACACAGCCACAAAAGAAATCAATTACCTGCTAGCCCATTTGATTAAGGTGAGCATTCTGATCTCCTTTGCAAAAATAGGATTTATTACTAACATAAATACAGTGCCTAGACAGCTAGATGCAGAGCAGGCAAAAATTAGATGAGGAGAAAATTTTAAGTAGCTAGGGGATTGGATAGTACTGGACTTGACTGAGCATCCATAGCTATGGTCAATAAAATGGAAGTGGCTTAACAGCTGGCTACATGTATTTCAGGTGTTTACAGTAAATAATCTCTGTCATTTAACATCAAGCTGAGGCACTATTATGTAGTAATTTGATCAGATCATAGACCCGATAGAGCAGATGGTGAGTACAGAAGGCAGCTTAATAACAAACTCTACTTGCTTGTGAAAAAGCTGACAGACACTTTGTGGAAAAAGAGGACTGCTTCTGTGGAAACATAACACACATGTGCTGGAATATAATAACAAAGCTGAGTTTGACCTATTTTCTGGACAAGAGAACTAAGGGTCACTGGTTCGCTGCAGATGAATGAGATCTTCAGGAAGTGGGGATCACAAATGAAGACATCAAAAATAAGATGTGAAACACACCACGGTTTTCAGTAACAGCCAATGTTGAAAATTGGGAAGATATGAATTGCAGAAAGGAATGAGACACTAAAACAATGAATACAAGAATACTGGGTGCAAGCTAAAGCTCAAAAAACAATTAGGTTGAAGCAACTATGTCTACAGGTACCCAAAATGAAATAATAATAATATGCCACCACAAGGAGCTTTACAAAACAATTTGCTTTTCTCTGTCTTTAAAGACACAAGGAAATATGTTACAGACCCAACTGAGATATGCTCGTCCATGGTGAACAAACATTTTTGTGTAGTCTTTCCTCCCATGCTATCACCTTTTTTCACGCAGAGCAGACATGATGTACATAAAAGAAGTGACTCTTAAAAAGCATATTGAGAATAATCTACATCTTTATCTATACATGTTTCCCGTTACACATGCATTAAATGTTTCCTGTTGCTACTAACCTACCCAAGATGTTCTGTTATACACTTGCTGAAATTTAAATGTTTTGGATGCCTGTAACTAATATTTTTTCTAATACAATTGTTTTTCCTTTTTTTTTTTAGCATGTCTTGAGCTCTGAGAACTCCCAAGGAGCATCAGTGAGTAACAAGTAATCCATAGAAATATGCTTCTTCAATAATGTTGAAACTGTTAAAATTTGTGACAGTAGTAAAATGAGAAAGCTTTATATTTAGGCTGCAAGGTGCATTAAGTGTGTGTGTGTGTGTGTGTGTGTGGTGTGTGTGTGTGTGCATCATACAGCATTCACATTTCTATTTTTTTTATATAGGCAAGGGGTACAATGAAGAGAAGAGAGACACAGAAGGTCCTTACACACCATCTGTATTTCTGCATGAGAGATTTTGGCCACCATATAGGAGAAGATACAGAAGTTTACTTTTCATTGTATGATACAAAGAAAGCTAAATATATCAGGTAATGTAAGACCTTCCATATAACATTTTTGTGTTGTAAATTAAGTAAAACTGGAATATTGTAATTATGCAAGACAGCAATCAAAAGAAGACACATTTATTTTTTCAGTGAAAGATTCCTGGTGAAAATTTCGAAGGAGGGCTTTTCAAATTATGTGGAGAAGCTTCACAGTAACTGCACCATATTTACGGTAAGCAACCAAAAAATAATCTATATGCTGTCAATTTTATATCATCGTAAAATGTCAACTGTCACATCTTAGCAAAGTTGTTTTTTTAATTCTACCTGTTATATTAATTTAAATTAAAATACTTTCAGGATCTTGGAAATGCTGATCTCAATCGAGATTTGTACCTTGTGGCACATGTTATGAGAGTGGGTCGTATGATTTATTCAGAATCATCAAAGAAAGTTTCCACTCATGCGATACCACCTCACCAGCTTTTTCGACGACCTCATGGCTGTGCTGTATTACCTATTACTGAAATTCTACAGAGCAAGGAACCTGCCAATGATGAACGAGAATTTACATTTAAAGTATTTCAGGGTGATGAGAAGGACTTCCATCAACTGCATGAATTAATTATTAAAAAACAATCAGGCAAATATAATATACTTCCTGGGCAGCCAAACTATGGTTAGTGATCATTTTACATTTAATTACTGAGCTAGTTAAAGGTGCCTGCATCACTTCCATAATAGCTATTGTTATGTCTCTGTCTGTTATTCTGTAGGCCTATAAAAATCTGTGAGTGTATATGTTTGGTTTTGTAGTATTTATGGAATTCAACACATTTCAGATAGCTGTGATTACTTTGGTTACAAATCACCAAGAATTTAGTGACATTTTCATATATTTACACTTCTGAATAAAAAGCACATGTTCAGTGAAACCCTTGTTGAAAGTATGTTTCAATACAGGAAAAATGGGCTATAAATTTCAGATATATGGTACTTCAGTTAGTTTAATAGATTTAAATTTAATGAAAGAAATGTGAAAGGTGCTTAATGTTTTGGATTGGCTCTTTTGCATGTATAAGTTAGTACCCCAGTGTTTTCATATTCTTCTGTTATTTTCATTTAGGAATAAAATTTTTGGCTTAGACATCTGCATTGATACACTTGAAATAGTTGCATGGACTCATTAATGATCTCATGTCACCTTGTAACATGAGCACAAATTTGTACTACTGATTTAGTAATTCTTGCAACCTCTGCAATATTTTCAATTTTTACTAACATTTCTTAGCACTCACTTTTGACATTCATTGAAAGATCAGTGCTACTTAATAAAGCTTGATTTACCTGCTACACTATTATTAGACTTGCCAGCCAGTTCTACTCAAATTTTCATAAAACTGAGTTGGAAACTGATAACAGACTATTTTGGCCTGAGATTATAAGACACATTATACACTAATTGTTAATATGGATGCACAAGAAACTCTAATGGGCCAGATTTCTTCATGTGACTATGTCATCCTTTTTTTTTTTAGCAGTGACACAGAGAAAAATAATTAATATACCAGATATCTTACTAGCATATTTGCTATCAATTCCATCCTTCTGATATTTGTAATAGTATCTAATGAAATATAAGGTCAGTTTGGAAAGGAAATTCTGGTGCTCTCTCTCCCTCTGCCTCCCCCATTCTCTCTCTCTCTCTCTCTCTCTCTCTCTCTCTCTCTCTCTCTCTCTCTCTCACTCTCTTCCTTCCATTCACCATGCATGGCAAAATGGTTCTATCCAAAACCAATGCCAAGGAAACTGTGGTGCACCACAGGCCATAGATGACAGGGGTGAACTACAGCTGAAGAGGTGTATATAGGTGAATAGATGTACAACTGACTTCCCAGATGAACCAATGGGATACTAACAGTGTCTCCTTGATGACTGTTCAGTTAACATTGCTGTGTGTGGGCTTCCACAGCAGGTGCCTGATTCAGACAACCGTGCTGACTGCTGTTCATTGGCAATGAAGTCTGTAATCTGCACACCTGTACCACAACTGGACATCCACCAAGTGGCAGCAGGTGCTGTTTTCAGATGAATCCTGTTTTATGCTCCATCAGACAGATGGCCATCGGCATGTATGATGTGAAATGTCTGAAAGCAAAGGGTCCAGGTTGGAGGAGGGAATGTTATGGTTTGGGGGATGTTTTTGTGGCCTTCCCTGGGTGATCTTGTCATTCTGTAAGGCACAATGGATCAACACAATTATGCATCTATCCTTGATGACCATGTCCAGCCCTACATGCAGTTTGTTTCTCCTCAACATTATGGCATACACCTGCTGGGCAATGCAACATTCCACACAACTCACAGTGTGCAAGTGTGTTTCAGAGAGCACCAGGATGAGTTTACCATATTTCCCTGGCCACCAAACTCTGTGGTTTTAAATCCAATTGAGAATCTGTGGCACTATCTCAATCAGGCAGTTTGTGCCATGAATCCTCAACCGAGAAACTTCTTGCAGCTGGCCATGGTACTGGAGTTGGCATGGCTCCACATCACAGTCAGTATCTTCCAGAACCTTATTGACTCTTTTCCATCTCGCAGTAATCCACACTGCTAAAGTTTGTTCTTCACGCTTTTGATAGGTGGTCACATTAATGTGACTGGACAGTGTTCATGCATTCTTAAAACTAATACATAACAAAATGAGCTTTTACTACAGTGTTTTTGGAAATAGAGAAATTCTTATTCAATCTTTTATATTATGATAGTTAATAACTGGCAGTATTAACATTATTACACTTGACTGGATCTGCGCCTTTGATTTCCTATCTTGCATCAGGGACTCCTCTCTTTGGTATCTATGGAAATGGTTCATGTAATGTAAATTCTAGCTCATACATTCCAGAAAGTTTCTATGTAATTGCCTTAATTGTTGAGGTACTTATCATGATGAAGGACAAACTTTTATAGTGCCCATATTAGTGACAATGTCATGTTACTCATACATCTCAAGTCTATATTAATGCTTACCCATATTGCTTTTTAATTCTTGGCATCCTGAAACAAATATTCACTCTTCTATTAGCCTCTAATTTGTCTCTTATGTTTTACTTCTAAAATTTACATATTTGTCAGTGAATGACTGCTGCTGTTATATTTGAGGCACACAAAAAACAAATTACTACCTGTATGTAATATTTGGTGACCATTCTTCAACTGTTCAGTTTTATAAAACCACTGCTTGTTCATTGATAAGGATGCTCCAAACTAAAACATAAGTTTTTACTGGTGACCATTTTTTACCTTTTTGTAAATACCTACCTCTACTTGTACATAACTAAGTATGTTACTAACCAAAATAACAATTATTTGGTTTGCATACCCAGAAAGCTGCACCACAATAATGTCAGGGTTCATTAGTTGACCATTTCTATAGGTTTCCATATAAGGATTTTTGGGTGACCTGTGGTGTAAAACAAATGCATTTCATCTTGTATTGTCCTTTGGTGATACTCTGATAGTCTCAAAAGAAGCCAATTTCTCTCTGTTATAGAGTATGTATTTTTGGTGGACTCCAACTTACAAGAAAAATTAGCAACACATTTGATTGAAAAAATTACACTTTTCTAATAAAAGTAAAGAGTTCTGCTATCTTGCTGTCTTTGTATCAAGAGTGTACTGAACTCTATGATCTCCTTGGTTTTCAGTATGGAGAACACAGTTTTATGTTATGTATTCACTGTGAAATAATTCTTGATATATTTCTGGACATTTCCTTTACCTGTAAATAACATTATGTCACAGTTTAACTATAAGCTCATCTGTGCCCTTTTTTTACCCTTAACTGTATTCACATGTCTACCTTTTATATGGTAATTTAATGGTTATATTTCCATAGATAATTTCATGTTGTTTTTGCAGGTATTGGAATTTCATTACGTATGTTGCATGGTGAATTAACACAGGTACGGGAAGAAAACCCTCTTCTGTTCAAAAATATATGTATAACCAAAAAATTAGGTTTCTCTGATGTCATAATGCCTGGTGATGTACGTAATGATCTCTATCTCACTCTCGACAGAGGTGAATTTGAACGCGGTGGGAAATCTACCGGAAAGAATATTGAAGTAACTATTCTTCTCCTTGACAGTGATGGCAAAATTCTTGAGGTAAGTTTGTGTTATAAATTCTGTATACAACAAAATTGTGTAGCTCATGGTTTCATAATGAATTTGTCATTTTATGAAAGGCAGTGTTATAACTATAGTTATATCAATGACAAGTTATTTCTGAAATGAAACAAAACTTCCTTATAGTATTTATTTGGTTGTTTTGTACTGTAACTGTTGTCCTTTACTGTAAGCACAAAGTTCTGATGTTTCTCAAACAGTCAAACATGTTCCGTATGCATTTGGTCAAACTACTTTTAGCAACTGTAGAGCATTTTCTTTGATTTCCTCTCCTGTTTAGAAATGATGCCTCAGTTTGTCATGGCATGAGTCTGCATATCATAGACACATACACATTTTGTTTTTTCATGCTTTCAGTCTTTCCTTTCTCTAGTTGTCTAATAAATATGGCGTATTTGATTAGTCAAATAAGAACAACAATCTTGTGGAGTAAAGTTCTAGAAAAATGTTAAATGTACATGTATAGTCATGATCTGGAATTGAAAAGAGTACTACTATATCATATGGCAAAGCTTTTGCAAAGATGGATAGTGAAAGCTTCTCCTCGTTTTGGTTGAAATTCTTTTGTTTAATTATATAGATTTTACTAGTAAAATTTTCAATTTACTCTGTCATCACACTGAATCTATATGTTTAATTATATAGATTCAGTGTGATGACAGAGTAAATTGAAAATTTGCTAGTAAAATTTTCAATTTACTCTGTCATCACACAATCTATATAATTAAACAAAAGATTTTCAACCAAAACGAGGAGAAGCTTTCACTATCCATCTTTGCAACAGCTTTGGCATATGATATAGTAGTACTCTTTTCAATTTCAGATCATGACTATACATGTACATTTAACATTTTTTCTAGAACTTTACTCCACAAGATTGTTGTTCTCATTTGACTAATCTACAGAACATTTACACATTTCAATAAAATGTTCTCTTTGTGGTTCCAGTGTAATTCATGGTGTAGCAGGTTCCCAGAAATATGAATGATATTACATGTCAAAATATCTTATGAATGTTCATGATTTCTCATAGCTTCTACAGTATTACAGGAGACAGCACATGATACTGCTGCTCTACAATACATCACTCTTAACATGAAAGATATATAGCTCATGATAATGCTCTGTATCAAATTTCATGCATTTTTTCCTGTGATTTTAAATCCAAATTTAAATAATGACACTAAGTTCTGTTTATACAATTATCCAAATAGCTATACAGTAACACCTTAACACCTTTCATGTCAATTGTTCACTTATTTTGGTCAGTACCGTTGGGGGACTTCATGGCCTGTTTGGGTGAGTTAAGCTTTTTTTTAGTTCACCCATTTTCCTACACAAATATTAACATCAGAATTTGGTAAAAGCATGGAACATGACAGTATTGACATTGCTGAAACTTGGAAACAGAAAATTGAACACAGAATGAAATATTATTACAAATGAACACCACGAAATAATGGCAACAATAGATTAATAAGCATTGGTAGACAGGCTCACAATTTTTGTGCTTTACTGTTTTGGCAAATGTGTTAGTTCACCATAAAATATGTAGGGCAAACAGTCTGAAGAATAGGGTTTTATTCTCTTCTGATTTTTGTTTGCAGAATTGTCTGTGGGGTGCTTCAGGAATGGATGGAAGTAGTGAATATCACTCAATGATTATTTATCATCACAACTCACCTGCCTGGTCAGAAACAGTCAGACTGGCTGTACCAATTGAAAAATTTTATGGTTCACATGTACGGTTGGAATATCGACATTGTTCAAGTGAGTGCAGCAAGACATTATGTTCCATCATCAGGAAACTTAAACTTTCAGTATTTAAACATAAATTTCACACAAATGCCTTATATAAACAGTTTACTTTACTTCATTTCATTTCCACAGCTAAAAATATAATACTTAACAAGCAAGGCTGTTTATTTTTGATGAAGTGACTGTAAAAGCTATAGTAAAATTTTGTAACAGAATTATTTATGTCAGTAAAAGTAATGAATTATGCTAAAGACTTAAAATATTTATATTATTTATGCAATGTGAAAAGGGTAGGCTGCTACCCACTGCTGCTTAGCTGAGTGGTTACGTGCTTGCCTCACATGCAGTGGGCCTGGGTTTGATTCGTGGCCGGGTTGGAGATTTTCTCCACTTGTGGACTAAGTGTTGTGTTGTCCTCATCATCATTTCGTCCTCATCACTGGCATGCAAGTCACCCAACGTGGCGCTGACTGAAATAAGACTTGCACTTGGTGGCCGTACTTCCCTGGATGGGGCCTCCTAGCCAACATTGCCACACCCTCATTTCCTTTTTTTGCTACTCACCACACAGAGGAGGTGCTAAATGACAAACTGACACACTGAAAAAGACTGCTAAATATTATAAGCCATCAGACTAGCCTAAGCCCTTCATTAGATTTAGGAAAAAAACACACACACACATATTAACATGCACATAACTCACGCATACATGGCCACTGTCCTCTAATGAATGTCCATGATTTCTCATAGCTTCTACAATGTTACAGGAGACAGTACATGATACTACTGCTCTACAACACATCACTCTTAACATGAAAGATATGTAGCTCATGATAATGCACTGTATCAAACTTCATGCATTTTTCTCTGATTTTAAATCCAATATCTAGCAATCTTTTATCAGTTGGCCTTTCTGCCACACAATGCCTCTTCTGCTTGGTGAGTAGTCATATATCCTCTTCACACTGTTGTTATTCCACCTCATATTTTCCATTGTTTTATTAGTTTTACAATAGTCACACAATTCTTGTTACTATAATTAATTAAACATTCCCTCAAAGATCTCATTTTAGAGACAATGTTATCTGAACTCTTTACCTGTTGCATAAATTGTGTCATTATTAAGTCACTTTCCCTTGTAAACCTCACAGTAACTAATTTTGCGTCATGTATTGTGGCAATGGGTACTTCTTTAGCAGTGAAATTTCCTTTCTTATTTCTTATAAATATAAATAATTTTTATATAATGGAAAATTGAGTTGGGTGGGATGAGTTCTAGGATCTATGAAATCATTGTGCTATTACCCATTGAATTTTGTATGAAATTTTTCAGAGACCCTAATTTATTCTCATGCCAATCCAAACAAAGTTTATCATAGAAAAGATAGAGCATGATCTGGAGCATTTGTATATCCATTAAATGAATTAGAGAACATTTTGAGAATTTCCTATACTTCTAGAATGGGACAATGTTATTATTAGTATTTTATCAGTTCCTTTGACAGTGAATAAGTGATAAAGCACACAATATATATACATATTTTGTGTGAATAAACAAAAATATAGTTTAATTTATTCATGTTTTGTAAGAGGCACTTTGATATTTAGAATGAATGAAGTTCTTGCAGACAGTCAGGATGTGTCAAGTGTGGTCTGTCATGAAAGGACTCATGTTGCACATTTGTGTACTTACAAAATATTTGCTTTTGATAGAAGTTATCTTCAAAGTAGGTGCAATTTGAGTCCTCATATTTCTGCACTCAGTCCGTCTGCTGTGCAAACCATTTTTTCATGTTGTTTTCTGTAAACAGTCATGGCATTTTTGTCTTCTGGTGCACAGCAAGGAACATCTCTAATACACTGCCCTCCCACTATCACTTACAAGGAAATGTCGCCAACTTGTCCTCATATTTAAGGGAGAAAAAAGAACATTTGCAAGATATCAGTCCCAGAAATTAATCTCACATGAAAATGTTGGGCTTAGTTCAGACAGTATGCAGTAATGACCTTTTGGAAGTACAGATTTTAAACTTTTTTGTGCACTGCCTATTTGTCATACACTGCTCTCCACTGCAGCTACCTATTGCCTAAGTACAAAGTACTGTACAGCAGAGTGACAACCATAGCACTCCTACTCATGGGGTGTTGAAGGTGAGGGAAGAGAAGTGGGGAAGTTGACATATCTGCCCAATGTACACCAACAGAAAAAAAATCCATAACATCCAAACATAATTAATGTAGAGTAATGAAATTTTGGGAATATATTTGGTGAGATAACATATTTAAGTAATTGTCACTGCAAGATCACAGGTTAATGTAAGGGGGAGATAAACCATAAGGGTGAGATAAACCATTACAAATGTGAAATGTTGGTATGTTATTAACCAGTGTAATTGCCAGAATGTTGAATGAAGCATACAAAGATGCATGGATTGCATTCTGCAGATGCCAAATGTCAGTTTGGGGGACTGAGTTCCATGCCTGTAGCATTGTTAATGCTGTTTGTGGATGATGCCTGAGTTGTTATCTGATGATGTCCCATATGTGCTTGATTGGTGGTTGATCTGGTGATCAAGATGCCCCAGGCAACATGTCGGCACTCTGTAGAGCATGTTGGGTTACAACAAAGATAAACACCTCCAGGAATGCTGTTCATGAATGGCAGCAGAACATGTCAAATCAATATATTGACACACAGTTTTACAGTAAGTGTGCCTGGGATAACCACGAGAGTGCTCCTGCTGTCATATGAAATTGTACCCCAGAACACAACTACAGAATTAGGTCCGGTGTGTCTAGCACACAGACAGGTTGGTTGCAGGTTCTTCTAACCAGCGCATGACCATTACTGGTACCAAGGCAGAACCTGTTTTCATCAGAAAATACCACAGACCTCCACCCTGCCCTCTAGTGAGCTTTTGCTTGACACCACTGAAGTCGTAAATGGTGGTGGTTTGGGGTTAGTGGAATGCATGCTACAGGGCATCTGTCTTTGAGCTGTCCTTGAAGTAACCAATTTGTAACAGTTAATTGTGTCTCTGTGGTGGCAACTGCTGCTCAAACTGCTGCTGCAGGTGGAGTACGATGCACCAGAGCCTCATGCCAAACATGATGGTCTTCCCTGTCAGTAGTGCCACATGGCTGTCCTGAGCCCAGTCTCGTTGCAACTGTACATTCTCATGACCATCGCTGGCAGCAATAATGTACAGCTGCTACACTACTAGAGCCACTCTTAAGTGATTGGTACAAAATTTTAATAGACTCCAGTTTTCAGATGTAGAAATGTGTCTACCAGCTTTTGTTTGTCGCACAACTCCTTCTTGGCGTTTCAATTAATATTTTGAAATATTGTTTGCGAACACATGTTATTCTATGTGAAAAGTAGTAAGTAATATGTGTACATAATATGTCAACCTCACACTCATATATATTCTGCATTGACACCTATACTCTGCAGTGTGTGTGGCAGAGGATACTTTGTGTGCCAGTGTCACTTCACCCTTTTCCTGTTCCAGTCACCAATGGTTCATGGTAAGCCTCCATGTGTACTCCATCTTTCTTAGTTTTATCATCATGGTCGTTTCATGAGATATACATAGTAGGAAGTAACACATTGGTTGTTTCTTCTAGAAAGTGATTTAAAATGGAATGATCATATAAAGTTGATCGTCGGTAAAGCAGATGCCAGACTGAGATTCATTGGAAGAATCTTAAGGAAATGCAATCCGACAACAAAGGAAGTAGGTTACAGTACGCTTGTTCGCCCAATGCTTGAATACTGCTCAGCAGTGTGGGATCCGCACCAGGTAGGTTTGATAGAAGAGATAGAGAAGATCCAACGGAGAGCAGTGCGCTTCGTTACAGGATCATTTAGTAATTGCGAAAGCATTACGGAGATGATAGATAAACTCCAGTGGAAGACTCTGCAGGAGAGATGCTCAGTAGCTTGGTACGGGCTTTTGTTAAAGTTTCGAGAACATACCTTCACCGAAGAGTCAAGCAGTATATTGCTCCCTCCTACGTATATCTCGCGAAGAGACCATGAGGATAAAATCAGAGAGATTAGAGCCCACACAGAAGCATACCGACAATCCTTCTATCCATGTACAATACGAGACTGGAATAGAAGGGAGAACCGATAGAGGTACTCAGGGTACCCTCCGCCACACACCGTCAGGTGGCTTACGGAGTATGGATGTAGATGTAGATGTAGATGTAGATGTAGATGTAGATGTAGATGTAGAAACGCACGGTGTTGAAAGTAAACCACAAGCTGATGCAGAATGCCTCTCATGCAGCATCTGCTAGTGAAGTTGGTTGAGCATCTTCATGACCCTTCCACACTTACTGAATGAACCTATAATGTAACATGCTGCGCTTCTTTGGATCTTTTCTATTTTCTCTATCAATCCTAACTGGTACAGGTCCTAGACAGATGAGCAATATTCAGGTATTAGTTGAATGAGGTTTTGTAAGTTACCTCCGTTGTTGATGGAGTACATTTCCTGATGATGCTTCCAATGACTCTCTGTCTGACATATGCCTTGCCAGAAATTAATTTTATGTGGTCATTCCTCTTCACATCACTCCAAGCAGATGCTCCTATATATTTTATGGAAATTGATAGTTCTGCAGTCATGTAATTATGCAGTAATGGATCTTTCTCTCTGTGTATACACAGCATGTTACATTTGTTTATTTTGAGGGTCAATTGGCACTCTGTGCACCAAGTGTTGGCTCCCTGCAGGTCTTCCTGAATTTTGCTGCATTTTTCTAGTGTTGTGACTTCTCTGTGTGCAACAACATCATCCACAAAGGGTCTCACAGAACTTCTGATGTTATGTACTAGGTCAATTATATATACTGTGAAAAATAATAGTCCTGTAACACTCCCCTGGGGTACTCCCCAAAGTTACTTTTGCATATGAAGACTTCTCTCCTTTGTGGATTACAGTCCAATAACACAGTTTGTTTGATATCCCTTCCAGGGGGTCAATGATCATGACAGCTACCTGGGCTCCAGCATCTACTTCTCTGTGGGTCTTGTGGATGAACAGTGTGAACTGGGTTTCACGTGATAATTATGTTGATTCTTATAGATGAGATGTTTGCTCTCCAGAAATGTTCAATATTATTTTAATATTTTCTCATAATGATATCCTGTAGCTATATATATATATATATTCATCAAAAGCAGAACTAATAAACCTACATAACTGAAGAATTATTATGAAATAAAGTTAACGATTTTTGATTTAGAATTTAATCATGCCAATCTCATTGTAGAATAGCACATATCCTGCAAATGTACTTCACTTTAATGGCCACCTTTAAAATCCAAAGAAAACAATGCACAACAGTGATGATAATGATAAAATAGCACTACACTACTTCTTTAATGTCACAGTTATCCATTTCATTCATTTACAGTGGCACCAGCTACATGTTTGTATCCACATACTTTGACACAATGAACAAACCCTGTTACCATTGTCAAAACAGTATTTCATAAATTTGTTACCCTCTTGTTTATACAGAACTTCACACTCAGGGATTAGGCATCTGCAGTGGGGTGGAGCAAGTTATAAACCACTGGAGCAAGTGAAAGTTTAAGAGCTGTACTTTCAGAAGGTCATAACTGTGTACTGCCAGAATTATGGTCCAAATTTTTTCATGCAGTCAATTTCTGTAGCTGATATCTTGCAAGATTTCTCTCTTCTCCTTGGAATATGAGGTCAAGTTGGAGACATTTCCTTGTTAGAAGGGTGATTTTGACAAAACTTACCACAGTAATGGCGCAATTAAAAGACAAAGTTCAGTTATACACTAATATACCACAACAGATTATTCCATTGTAATATAAGCAGTCTCATTTATTTTGTTTTGTGGCAATATATATTGTGGTAGAGAAGCAGCTGTGATGTGTTTTTCTGATATACTACACATTCAAACTTAATTACCTTACAGATAGGTGATATATATTATCTGTTGAAAGCTTATATTACCTGTCAAAAGTACCTGTCATATCCATCTACAGATTAATCTATGGATGCTTAATAGAGGAAGTTACTACATTCAAAAAGCTGTATTTCTTATAAATACACTATTTATTTGCATTCTTAACAATCACAAGTCACTGTACTGATTAGTATTGAAGTATCATAATCATTATGTACCATATAAAGCAAACTTGTTTGCTATGAACATTGTTTTCTACAATGCTTACAGGAACTTACAAACCCAGAATCCAATATTCCTGTTGGTTGTGATTAATAAAATTCTAATACAGTTTTGAATTTCTATTTGACCTTCACAGATTACTTTTTTTAAAACTTATATGAAAGTAGTGGGAAACCTAATATAGAGGACCCACACATGTGCTTCACACCCCATGTTTCAGTTTATATAACTGAGTCAGGTGGCACAGTGGTTAGTGCACAGGATTCGCATTTGGGAGGATGATAGTTCAAACCTGTGTCTGGCCATCCAGATTGGGGTTTTCTGTGATTTTCCTTAATTGGTCCAGGCAAATGGCAGGATGGTTCCTTTGAAAGGGCACAGCTGATTTCCTTCCCAATTCTTCACATGGTCCGAGCTCATACTCCATCTCTAATGACCTCAATGTAACGGGACATTATACACAATCTTTCTTTTTCATTTTTTCAATGTATATCTGCCTTTGTAACAATTATGAATTTATAAAATAATCAGCATTTGCATAGAAATGACTGATATTGTTTACTTTAGCTTTTAATACCAATGTGATTATATTTATTTGCTCCAAATTTTTGCAGCTCGTGACAAAATGGATAACAAAAGACTGTTTGGATTCTCATTTGCACATCTAATGGAACAAGGTGGAGCAACACTGAGTGATGGTCAGCATGAGTTATACATTTATAAATGTGAGGAACGGACACGACTGGAACCCTCCATGTACCTGAATCTTCCATCTGGTGTACGAGATGATGCAGGCCCATCTGTGTCATCACCATTCTCTCGCAGTAGCAAGGAGGCAGTTTATGTCCACACACTGCTCTGTTCAACAAAACTAACCCAGAATGGTTTGTTGTATTCTCATATAACACTGGCATTTAAGAATAGAGTGTAACTCAGTCAGGAATGTAGTAATCCAGATTTACAGGATATTTTCCATGATATTTATTAGTCTTACAGTATGTATGAAATGTGACAGTGTTGCTAAACTGGCTATTGTGTAATGTGCAAATAACAGAAAGTCAATAAAATCAAATGTTTAGAGCCACAATCACTAAAACTTGAAAGCACAGGAGCAAATATGTGTGTAGGGATGTTGTTGTTGTGATCTTCAGTCTGAACACTGGTTTAATGTAGCCCTCCACACTAGTCAATCCTGTGCAGTCCACTTCATCACTGAATAACTACTGCAACAAACATCCATTTCCTTGATGCCTCAGACTGTGTCCTATCAACCAGTCCCTTCTTTTAGTCAATTTATGCCATAAATTTCTTTTTCCCAGTGTGATTTAGTACATCTTCATTAGTTATTAGGTCTACCCATCTGATTTTCAGCTTTCTTCTGTAGCACAGCAGTTAAAAAACTGTACTTATGTTCTTGTCTGACCTGTTTATTGTTCACAATTCACTTCTGTACAAGACTGCACTCAAGGTAAATGTCTCAAAAGACTTCCTAGCACTTAAATTTATTTTATATGCTAACAAGTTTCTCATTTTAAGAAACATATTTCTTGATATTGCCAGTTTGCATTTTATATCTTCTCTACTTCAACTAGCATCAATTGTTTTGCTGCCTAGATAACCACTACTTTTAGCGTCTCATTTCCTAATCTAATTCCATCAATGTCACCTAATTTAATTCTACTTTATTCCATAATCCATGATTTATTTTTGTTGATGTTCATCATATCATCTTTTTTCAATATGCTATCCAATTCTGTTCAGATACTCATCCAATTCTTTTGCAGTCTCTGACAGAATTACAATGTCATACATATTGTTTAGAGTGCAGTGGTGCATGGGTGTCATTGATTAGTAGTGGGACTGCTTCCTCCTGTTAATACCATGCATTAGTTGGGCAGGTGCCACATTTCATTGTCATCACATATTCATAAATAATGAATGTGCTTTTAAGGTATCAGTAACATTCCACAAGTAGTTTAGTCTTTATTTATTTCTTTGCTAATGTAAGAAGCCTACCTTTACTGTACACACAGTTAGAAGCAGCATACAAATATTTACAAAAAAAACATTCAGAAATATTGTCAATAAAATTTACAAATCAGATGACATTAGTCTAGACCTGGGCCACATTTAGGGCACAATCTTTTGTAAGCATAATGTCCTGTATTGGAAAGGTAAGTGGACAAAGAGGCCACTATCACTGGGTGTACAACAGTTTGTTCTTATCCATACTCATACTTGTTATCCTCTGAGGTGAAACTCTGTAGTATATTGGAGGTCTTTGCTCTACTGACACCAGTTCTTGAGCAGTTAAGGGACATCCAAACACCCCACTCATCGCTGTGACTGGCCGGAAGATGTTCTCATGGCTCTGTCCAGTCTTGTGGCATGGATTTCTATTGAAAGAGTCTGGTGCCTTGCCCGAAGGGAATTTTTTTGATTTTAGCCTAGGTGGAGATAACTCATGACCAAATCATGAGTGAGCTTCTGCGTTTTCAGCCTTCAGTTGTTCATGATTGTTGGCAAATTCTCACTGAGTATTTGGCAGTGTGATACCAGCAACACAGCAAGGGTTAGGTTTTAAGCATCCTACAATCAGCCTACAAGCTTTGTTCAGTGCAGGGTCTACAGGTTTGGCATTAGATGATTTATACCAAACAGGGGAGGTATACTCCACTACAGAATAGCACAGAGCAGTGGTTCTAAGAACTTGTGGCTTAGCTCCCCAATATGTTCCTCTTAACTTTCTAAAGATATTATTTCAAGTGCTAGTTTTCTGTTTGAAATTGGCAGCAGTGTTGTCTGAAGCTGATTACTTCTAGGTACTTTGGAGTGAAACCATCTTTCAAGGGGATGCTGTTCCAAGACACATTCTATTGTCTTGATGCCTCCCTGTTGCTAAGATGGAAAGCAAAGAGTATAGTTTTTGAGGGGTTGGGCTTTAGGTGGTTAGCCTTACAGTATGTGCCTAGTTCTTTCAAAGCACCATCAAGAGATAGTTCTATCTCTTTTGAATCTTTCTCCATTGGAGGTGAGGGCCATGTCAATGGCACAGTTAAAACTTCTTGTATTGTAAGGAACTGGATAGTCAATTGTATAAATATTAAATGGCAATGAAGCTAGCACACTTTCTTGAAGTAAAGCAGTTTTCTTGGATTTTCCACTTCCTTTGTTGCCCCTGAAAATCAGAGAGAAACCTATGATTCTGTAACAGTGTTGATATCAGCATGGTATCTTTTGGATCCTTGGTGAGAGCAAATACTTTTTATAAGGGAGTGTCATGATTAACAATATTGTATGCCATGCTAAGATCAATGAAGGTTATTCCTGTGATATGTTTGTTTTCAAAACTATTTTCAATATGCTAAGTTAGGCTGAAGACCTGTGCAATAATGCTCTCACTTAGTGTGAAACCTGTTTGCTGTTGGTCAGCAGCATGAATGAGTCAGCGGAGTAGCATTCTTTTGAATATCTTGTATAACTGACACAGGAGAGGTATTGGTTCATAGTGTTTGGGATTCCTTCTGTGTTTTCCAGGATATAGACTGGCCATTATGTGTGCTTTCCACCATAATTTTGGAATATTGGACCTAAACAGCAGTTATTAAAAAGTTGTAGCTGCCATTCCTTAGTGAACACACAGACGTTCTTTATTTATTCTGCTCTGATATTATACAAACCAGGAGCTTCCCATGATTTGTACTAATTTATTGAATTTTCCAGTTCAGTGATATTATTAAAATCTTGTATGTTTCTTCATTCCTCTCCAGAGGTAGCTTCCACACAGGTCTCTTAGGTTTATGTCGATGTTTTGTTTTACCATTAACGACCAGTTGGTTGGTAATCTGATTAGCTGTAACATCTGAATGTGTGTTGGATGTAGTTGGATCTCTGTTGAAGTTCTTTAAGAGTCTACAGGCTTTCTGGCCACTGACTGACATGTCTAGTTTTCCAATTAGTTTTCCACAGCTTTCTCTCTAAATATGGTATTGCAGTGGCTGTGTTATTCCAAATTATGATGCAATGTTCCTTTGGACATGCATGCATGCATGTATGTCCAAAGGAACTTGACATCGTAATTCAGAACAACAAGACACTGCAACATTGTACTTAACGTAATTGATGTGACATCCACAGGGAATAGATTTTACAGGAACTCCTCTTAACAACTTTGATGAATGGTCAGTTGCTTTAGGAACTGGCTTCATGCTCTATATTATAGTGTCCAAAGAAGCAGAAGATTTTGGAGAATCTGTTTTCTTAAAGTTATCCCTGTGGTAAAATGATACATAATGTACTCATATAGCAAAGTGAAGCTGGCACAGGATTGATGTGTTGAGAATGAGGAATAGGGCTGCGTATTGTCTCAGTGCATTGCTGTGTTATGCTATTACTAACAAAAATCAAATCAGGATGATACCCTCTTCACCAATGGCTACAGTTAAAGAAAGGTGACAATTTACTTCTGTGAATAAGAGATAGCTCACTACCATCTGCCCATTGTTTTAGTAATTCAGCATTGTCATCAATGAGCTCAATCCCCATTCACCAGTGTGACAATTGAAAACTCCTACGCAAAGTTTACTTTCTGATTTTTGAAGTCATTCAGTCCACTGAAGGAGGAAACTGGAATTTGGTGGCTTATAAACTGAAGCCTTTTTGAGGTGTGTTGTATTATAAACAAAGAAAACTTTTAGGACAGGGTAGCAGAAAGCCTCATTAACTTCATAAGCATTTATTGTGTAGCCCTCATGTGATTGGTATGATACAGAAACATTTACCACATAAAACCATACTATTTTGAGGAAGAAGGTGTGGGAATAACTGTGATAATGTACAGAATGGGTGTGTGATTCGTGAAGGTGTGGACAGTCTACACGTCTTGTTGATTATTCTTGACCTTGAGAGAATTGTTTCTTTCTTGGCTTATTTCTTCATATGAACCACACAATGATCTGATTTAACTTTGTATGATGTGTTTCTCTGGTGATACCTAAAAGCTGAAGTATACTGAAGTCACCTAGAAGCAATAAATGGTTAGAGGAAACAATAAAACAGGAATTCGTTAGCATTTTATTAGCTGTGACTTACATACCTGTTGACAGATTATGTGAAGGAACTCAACAGTGTGTTACTAATGATGACTACCTAACAAGTGATGTTACCTTTAACAGCAACTGACAAATGTTGCATCATCGACAATATTTTCTAAACATTGCATTACTTCCTTTAATAGGTTTTTCATTATCATTACAAAAATGATAAAAAAACTGCATATACAGATCATCCAAGTCAAAATATGTTTAACTGATGCAATAATTTCATATCTTCTTCATCTCTTAATTTGACTAAAAAAAAAAAAACAAGAAATTAGTACTATGATTCAGTAACTGCAATGTCACAATACGTAGAACATTGAAATTTGAATATTACTAGTCACAATGAGACACACTGGTTCTGAAATTCTGTGCAAAAATAAAAAAATCAGTATATCTGCAGCCTTATATGACCCTAAGAAAAATTATACATCTTTTAATTACTGTCATTGCTCATGATGAGTCTTAACACATGTAAAATAAATAGACTGAAAGCTAAAAAAATTAAATTTTACAAGATATTCATGGTCACAATAATAGCTGTTATAAAATCCAATGGAATATATTTGATGTATCAAAAATGAATATTTCATCAATATATATTATTTGACTGTGAATTCCAAGTGTGAGAGCTAATAAATTCTCTCTGTCTCTTCCATCTTTGTTATTTTTGAAACAGTATCTTCACAGAATGTCACTTTCTATTTGACAATAAGTCAAACTTACTTGAGAAGTGAAACTTCCTGGCAGATTAAAACTTTGTGCCGGACCGAGACTCAAACTCAAGACCTTTGCCTTTCACGGGCAAGTCCTCTGTAAAGCAGGCAACAGCTTCTGTAAAGTTTGAAAGGTAGGAGATGAGATACTGGCAGAAGTAAAACTGTGAGGACAGGGCATGTTTCGTGCTTGGAGAGCTCAGATGGTAGAGCACTTGCCCGCGAAAGGCAAAGGTCCCGAGTTTGAGTCTTGGTCCAGCACACAGTTTTAATCTGTCAGGAAGTTTCATATTAGCACACACTCTGTTGCAGAGTGAAAATCTCATTCTGAATTACTTGAGGAGTGATTTTTAACTACAAACAAAGTATGTTTCTACATAAAAAATCTTATATATTAGAACAGAACTTAACTAAATTGAGGAAATATATATGAAATGCTGATTGCTAAATGCTAAAATGAGGAAATATTTATGAAATGCTTAAATACAGTGATAAACTGACATCAATAGATCCATTCATGCATATGGAATTCTAATATGGGGAACAAGTAAAGATGGTGATTTGCACATCAGCTATGGATCGCTTGGCAATCCTATAGTGCTGTTTGCTAGGAGATTTTCCTAGCATTAAGTATAATTCAATTCCTTCCTTTACTTCCACACTCCTCCATAATAACATAAACACAACCTACTTCATGATGTAGATATACCCATACACTTCATAAGAAGTTGGAGTAAGGAAAAAGTAAACTGGCTTCATTGAGACCTAGCATATTGTTACCAACACTAAATAAATGATAATGAGACTGGGTTTTACCTTGATGCATTTCAGGAATGATGAGAATAAGTTTCAATAATGTACAGTAACATCAATAAATATTTTCATTAACATTTCATTTGTTCTGTATTTCTTGGAAAATCAATGTAGAAGTTAGTGCTTTTCCCCACACACTTTGAAAAGGCATTAAAACAACTACTAGCACTACCCCATGTGCACATGCTAGCACATGATACTAACTAAAAAGAGAAAGGAAAGATTAGTGGTTTCAACTCTCATGTGCTAGAACAGTAACTGAGGTGAGAGGGATGTACAAAACATAATTGGCATAGCTGTCACTATAACCTCTTGCATCTGTATGCACATCAGCTGTCCTACTACACATGTTATATACTCACATCTCTTATATTGAAAGGTCATATACTTGTTGACTTGGATCTTTGATATTTCTTTAGCATCATTGGCAAGAAATCCTTAGCCTGAAAATCTAAGATAATTTAGACTACATTGTTAACTTGATAATTAATTTCACTTCCTGGAAAGTAATACACCTTTATCTGCATTTTTATGATTTTTCCACACTGAATTTTCAATAAAGGGTGTGAAAGTAGTGATAAATTTTCAGTGCATAAATTTATATTTTCAGCGGATCTTTTATCACTCCTCCAGTGGAAGGAACACCCAGAAAATATCCAGGAAGCACTATCTCGAGTTATACTACTTGATGGAGAGGAACTAGTGAAATTCTTACAGGATGTCCTTGATGCTTTATTTGCCATGTTTTCTACAGAAGAAGGGAACTCTACATCTTACTCGGGTCTTGTCTTCCAGTCTCTGGTAAGAGAGTTGAAAATCAATATTTTTTTCACTTTACACATTTTTTCTAGTGATCTCGTAGTTCTGTTTGTTCCAATATCTGACAATAGCTTTGGAAAATGATGGTGATTGTTTTAAGCAATAATCAGCAGTTCTTTTGTGGTGAACTCACATGCTCAGCCCTACAAACTTTCCTTTCTTTAAATATAAGTTGTTGATTGTTAACTGTGATATGGCATATGATCTGTAAAGGTTTCTTGAATGATGTACCAAGCTCGTAATTTATTATGGAATATGCATTATGCTCAAATGAGGGAAACAGTTTCTGAAACTGGTACAGGAATTTCTTTAGACAACAAAAGAAAAGAGAATCATGAGATATAATTCGTAACCATATTTGAATCTGAAATAAATAAATAAACATAATGCTCAACACAGTAAGAGGAGTTGCTTTCAAATAAATGGTTGTGGTCAGTAAAAAAACTTCAACTGGTGATTAGATCTCTATTTAATCTACATAAAACACAATAGTCCAGCATTAAAGAAAGCAATCAGTATTTACATAACTGTTTTTAGCGTATGGCTTTAACTGGATGTAAGTTTGTTCTTATTTATCTCTCAAAGTAATGATAATAACTGTTCTAAATTATGCAAATTGTTAGCCATTCAAGCACTTTGACTAATTTCAAATAGGTCTGAAGCTGTACATATGACTTCAATTGAAATAATTTTTGCTATTTTTATATCATCATCTTAAAATTAAAAGTTGTACTTGTTACAGATCACTTATAAAGAAAAATGAGTTTGCCCACAATTTCTTACTACCTTAATAACAGGTCTGGAAAACTAATTCAAATACATAGTGCATGTACTACATCTCACTGCTCTTACATGTCACCAAGTGAGTTGGTAGAATAGTAAAAGATGGGACTTGTGTTCAGAAAGACAACAGTTAAAATCTCTATCTGGTCATCCACATATAGGTTTCAAATTGTTGCCTTAAATATCTTATGGCAAATCCCAGAACAGTCCCTTTGAATAGGACTTTGCTGATTTATTTGTCTAATTAAAGCTTGCACTTCATGTCTAATGCCACTCTCATTGATGAAATGGCCAACCCTAATATTACTTCTTTTTTGTGCCTGTTTGGACACTCAGAGATAAGATAGTTCAGTGTACCTTCTTCAGCATTAAACGAGAGTGATGTAGTGAACACTGAAATATGATTTTGTGAATTACAGCAGAACAGGGTTCAGCTCAGTAGCCTTTTTCTAATAAGTTCCTAACTAAAAGCAATGAAAACACTGTCATGTGAGATATTAGGACTTACAATTTCTTTAAATGTTATAGCACCATTACATTTGAAGAAATTGTAAATCAGTGCATCTCACATTCATAATCTGAAACTGTTCCACTGCTTTGAGCTAGGAATTTATTGAAAAGCAGCTACCAGGCTGAAGCCTGTGCTGCTGAATTTCACAACTGATCCTCTTGTAAGAGAGCCATCACAGTAAACAACAAGAAGTGAAGATGATTCAGTGGTTGAGGAAACACACTCATATGCAAAAGGGAAGGGGTTGGAATCCCCACACAACCATCCAGAATTAGGTTTTTGTTGGTTTCCTTGAACTGATAAAACAAATGCCAGGGTTGTTGTTGTGAATAAGATGTACCCTTTATCTTTTCCAAATATTGTCCTATCTGAACTGATGTTGCAGCTCTAGTAATCATTAATGGGACAGTAAATCCTAATCTACCTTTCTTCTCTGCAGATTCCCCTCTGCTAATCCTGTTGGACCATTAACCTGAATAAAAAGGTGCAGTGTGGAACGATTCCAGTGTTGTTACTGGAAAGAAAAATTTTCTCATAGTAAATGAAGTTGAACATTCATGACTGATTTAAAGTGATATTCTAACTTTGACTGCTGCCTTGACCCGCTAGTGCTTTCCCATCTCATGCATCAGCTCAGGCACATGATGAAACTTTGAGTCTGTCTGTGGAGGGTGCTTAAGTAGCTCCATTGCTGAGCCACAATTTTAACCTATACTAATTGTATACTCTATACAATTAGTATTTTATGTCTTGGTCTTTACCGTGTGCAAAAGATGGTGCATAATAAAGTTACATTGGAAGAACACTTTTATTAGTAACACACAAATGAACAATTCATGGTTCTGGCATAAAATAGAAAATTAGAGCTACTTCTCGTAGAATGATAGAGTTCACACAATAGTCCAAATTGGTGACTTAGGTTGGTGTTTGGTTGATGTCTGGTTGACATCCTACATGGTGATGTGTCCTGGTCCTAGTTGGTGTCCAGTTCAGTCAGGTACAGTCAAATTGATGTGTTAGTCAGTCCGGCCATGCTGGGTCGAAAGCCAGTCAGACATCAGGTCAGTGCCAAAGACCACTTATGAAGATCGCCTACTGATGGATGATCTGTAAGGAGCAGTCAGTGTTGAAGCTTGGGGTGAGAGCAAGGGCTGCCTTGTGATTGTGTAGAGTATTAAATATTCCAACGAAAGGATTTCCATGAGCATCATCTGAGATACAGATTCATGTCACATGGTGCACGGACAAAATGTTCTGCATTTTGCAGTGCCACGACTAGTTGCATGCACTGCTGGTGGGCAATGCTGGTGCCCCTCATGGAGCTTGATGGAGTCTTGGTTTATTGTAGTCTACAGGGAGGATGATTAGGACAGGATCTACTTTCAGGTTGTGTATGGTAGTCCTTTCTTCTGCTGAAAGGTTAGTGTTCTTAGGAAGAGACCTGGGGAAGGATGAGGAGGCCAAGTTGGAGGTAAGGAATTCCTGGAAGGTAACCAGGGGTGATTAGGCAGGAGGGTAGGGGAGGGGGAGGCCCACAGTTGGTTGGTGGTATGAAATGGGAGAGGAAAGTTCCAATGTTGGGATTAGGTTGATTTTTGTTGGATGGATTGGTGGCAAAGAAGTGTTTCCACTGTAGGGAATAGGAGAAGGAGAGTGAATGTTTGACTAGTTCAACATATTTAAACTTGGGTGAAGAGCTAAAGGTGAGGCCTTTGACTATGGCAGAAACTTCTGTGGCACTGAGGTTTTTTGTGGAAATGTTAACAGCAGTGTTACTGGCATCAGTCCCAGGTAACCCACTGTTCCTTCATCCTTCAGCCAACTGTTTCTCTTTCCCCTGTCCTGTCACCCCCTCCCAGTATACATACCCATGTCATCTTGAGTGTGTACCCTCAAATCGTGCCTTACATGCTTAGCCCATATAGCTGCCACCCCTTCCTCCTGCAACACTAACTGGCAAACCAACTGCCTCTTTCTGAGCTGCTAGCCCTCCCTCCCCCATTCCCCTCCCTGCCTACCACTTCTGCCTCCCTCTCCCTCTACCCAGCCCACTCAAAGATTCCCTCACCACAACCAGTCCCTCTGTCAAAATGCTGCATTGGCACCGTTAGTCTAGCTGGCATCATGTAGGGGCATATATGTTTATTTGGAGGTGTGGGAGTGGGGGTGTTTTCTGTGTGTAATTTATTCTAGCTCATCAATGGATAAATCCGAAAGTCAACAAATTTTCTTTATTTTGTGTGTTCCTATTGACAACTCAGCATTCCTGCATCTAAGTCGGTGGTCTGCTTTAAATACAAAAATATTATTCCTATTAAGAGTTTCAAATTAGATAAGGCTAGCTTACATAAAACATCAGCTCAATAGTGATATGGACAGATGGTCCAGTGCGTAACATCTACTGTTGATATATTTATACCTGGATGATATATCATTGCAATGGTACTTGAAGAAATAGTGACAAACATGGCCTAAAATACTAGAAATTTCATATCCAATCAAGAGAAAAGGTGCTAACTAATATGTGTATGCAAGATGTGTGCAATTTTCCAGTGAACCCATCAGGTAAAACAAGATACTTAATAAGGATAGTGTAATAGCAACTGTAGAGTGAATATTATTTAATCAAAATTATTCATTTTTTATTTATTTAATTATCTAAATTTTCTTGAATCCAGTTTATGACTGTTTCAGCGTGATGCAGCACTATACACTTGTCACATCCACAATATTTAAAGATACACATTGAACAGTACCCACGATTATTATTTGTTAGCAATTTACATATTGTGTTTTGTGCTTTATGTGTGTGTGTGTGTGTATGAGGGAGAGAGAGCAACAGTCATATTGCACCTACAAGTTTGTTGTACTACGCCTATTACAAAGTCTAATAACTCCAAGGTGATGAAGTTTTTAATCTCTTTATTGTAATTTTTTTAGGTGAGCATATTCAGTTTGCTAGAAGACAGCAAATTTGAACACTTCAAGCCAGTTATGGATGCATACATCAAGGGTCATTTTGCTGCAGCCCTTGTATACAAGTGAGTAACAAAAGTTTGTAGCTTAATTTCAAGCAGACTATTTTTTTCTTACAGGTTTGAAACCAAAATAAAGTAGTGATCAGTCTGAAAATTCTTATGATAATTAGAGTGTTGTAAATGAAGTACCACTTAACATAAATGGAACACAGTATGCACAACTCTGTATGAGAAGGATGTTATTTCAAAAATGTGAGAAAAACAATAAGTAAAACAAAATGTTCTTTTGATATGAATTATTCAGTACAGTTTAACAAAGCAATATCATACAGCACAAGTGTTTTTTGGTGAGAAAGTCTTACTTCATTTAAGAAAAAATATCTTGGGACGAATCAGATATTGGTTCTTGAGTCTTTGCAGTATTCTCCAACTAAAATACTTGAAAATTTATCAGCTTTAATAGGAAGGAAAAAGCTTAAAAGTCATTGACAAGTAGGCAGTGAGTGGCAGTCAGGAATATTGAAGTCCATCATCAGATGTAGACATAAAACCCACACATTCACATATGTGTAACTCACACACACATGGCCACTGTCATCTGTGACTGCTAAGGCCCAACTGTGACTGAGATGAACTGTGATCTGTAATTGGGTGGATAGTGGGGGTACAGAATAGGTGTGCTGTGGCGAGAAGAGAGTTGTCAGGGTATGGGTAGGGGAAGTTTCTGCACTGCATGCCTGTGGGAGCATGGAGGGACATGATAGGGACAGGATAGTACACTGCTAGGTGCAGAATTGAGTGGCCGTGCTGCAGGGGAGGGGGGGGGGGGGGGGGGGGTCAGGGACATCAGAGTGAAGAGGAGAGAAGTGGAGGAGAGGAAAGGACTATGCAGGAACACTGCTAGGATACAAGACTCTTTTAAGGTCACAGTGGCAGCAGGGAAAAAGATAGACTGGTGGAGAACTGGGACCAATGAAGACTGATGCCAGGATGGTTTTGGGAATGAAAGGTATGTTGCAGTGAGAGTTCCCACCTGTGCAATTTAGAACAACTGCTGTTGGTGGGAAGAATCAAGATGGTGCAGGCTGTGAAAAAGTCACTGAAGTCAAGCACATCGTGTTAGGTGGCAGCATGCTCAGCAACGTGGTGGTACGGCTGTCTCTTGGCCACATTTTGATGGTGGCCATTCATGTGGACATGCAGCTTGTTAGTTGTCACAACCACATAGAATGTCACACAATGGTTGCAGTTAAGTTTGTAGATTACATGGCCCTTGCTTGGGGGGGGGGGGGGGGGGGTAGGAGATATCTGTGACAGGACTGGAGTAGGTGGTAGTGGGAGGATGTGTGGGATAGATCTTGCATTTAGATCTAGTACCATGATAGGAGCCATGGGGTGAGGGGTGGAATTGACATGGACAAGGATATTGCATAGGTTAAGTGATGGTCAGGATACCAATGAGGGAGAGGATGGGACGCTATTTTTCATTTCAGGGCATGCCGAGAGGTAGTCAAAATCCTGGAAGAGAACGTGCTCCCTTCCCAGTTGCTACTGAGTCATGAGGTGCTGTGGCTAGGCAGTGGATATGTGATTTTTGGTTGCTGACTTGTGAGACAAGAAACGAGATCTGTTTCTGGACAAGGTGGGGATGGTAATTTTGGTCTGTGACCCTTGGCATTTTTGGTGGGGTATTGCTCATCATTACAGATGTGACCACCACAAGATGCTGGGCTCTATTGAAGGATTGTATTGGTGAGGAGTGGGTGACAGCTGACAAAGTGAATGTATTGTTGGTAGTTGTTAGGTTTAATGTTGTTGGAGGTACTGATGTAGCTGCCCTTGAAGTGAAGATTGACATCAAAGAAAGTGGCTTCTCAGAGTGAGGAGGACCAAGTAAGTGACTGGAGGAGAAAGTGTTGAGGTTCTGGAAGAATGTGGATAGTGTCCTTACGCATGGTCCACACCATGAGACTGTCATCAGTAAATCTGAACCAGGTGACGGGTTTGGGATTCTGGGTGATTAGAAAGGATTCCTCTTTATGGCCTATGAATTGGCTGGTATAGGCTGGTGCCATGTGATGCCCAGTGCTGGGTCATAGGTTTGTTTGTAGCTGATACCTGCAGTCTCTTTCTGGGTCACCATGATGAACTATATCCTTCTCCAATTTATCATCATGCAGGCATCACCTACAAACAAGTATGTGGTTCAGCAGTGGACACCTACATGACACCATCCTTTGTCAGTCTATTCATGGACCATCTAGAGGACTTTCATATAACCAACCAGAATCCCAAATTCCTCACCTTTCTCAGAATGGCTGATGACGTCTTCATGATCTAGATGTACCACCAATCACTTCATATGGTCCTCTTCAGCCCAACAAGCCACCTTCGTTGATGTCAAACTCTACCTCAAAGATGGCTGCATCAGTACCTCTGACCACATAAAACATAACAATCACCAACAACACCTCCACTTTGACAGGTGCACGCATTCCGCATGAAGTAGTCCATTTTATACAGCCTAGCTGCTTGCTGTTATCACATATGTAGTCATTAGCAGTCCTCTCTAACTATTCCAAGGGTTTCTCTACAGGCTTCACAAACCAAAATCATGTTTTGCTGCTGAGTGGTAAAGACTGTATTGAATGATATGCCACTTTGCCTTTTTTTGTGACATTCAGGCCAGGAATGACTCTCCTGTTGACATGTATTTTAAGTGAGATGAGGCCATGAGACAATTGTTAATTTGCATCAAGACTGTCATAGGTGAAAATGCACACATTTCAGCTCACGATGATTTGTTGTACAAACTGATGCCATGCATAAGTAAAAGTGCAATAGGTGATAAACCTCCACTGATAAGTGCATGGAATTCAGATGTGGAAATTGATGATGCTTTTCTGTAATCATTATTCATCAGTTTTGTTCAGTAATGTGATCTATATTTTCTTTCAGTATTTGTCTGATGATGGAGTTATGTCCAGATGTCTCACCACCATGAACATCTGTTTGTCCGTTCAGAAAGGTTCTGGTCACTGCCTGTCTTCATAACATATTGGGCACTGATTGTAAGGAAATATGATCACAGGGACTAATACTTTCTGCTTGGAATAACTGCATTTCACAGTTGCCAGGACTCATAATCACCAGATTTATAGCCACATACTATAACACTTAGCATATAAAAGACACCATGTTGCAAAGCCTCTGACTTACTAAACGCAGATAAGTGGCTCAGTATCAACACTGTGTGTCCAGTTTTTCCTGGTTACTATAAAACCATATGTAGCTATTGATTTGAACACGGAGACAAACACAAATGTTGTCCCAGCACACTATTTTCCCTGCTGAAACAGGGTGTATTGTGTGGTTTCACTCCCTGTGATTCTAGTAAGGCCAACCAGTATCCTTAAAGAATAGTAGGAGGCCCTTTACTAGATATTCATTAGACACAGTATCTTCAGGACTTGGTAACCCAAATAGTATGTGTCTTTTGATCTCAAACACCTTGCACTGGAAGATTAGGTGTGATATGGCTTCATCACCCTCAACATATAGCGTATACTTAGGGGCATCTTTCTCTATACCTGCTATTTCCATGAGAAGCAATATACTAGCACATGCGTCAGAAACCAGGAGAGAAATGGGTGAAGCCAAAAGCTGGAAGCGCCACCTGTGGAAGAGAACATAATACCTAGCACTATTTGAGCTATATGCAGCTCAATGGTAGCAGACAAGATACAGAATAGGACAAGCCTGAAGCCACTTACACAACAATAAGGTGGAAAGTGAAAACCATTGCCACAACAATGTCAACAGGCCAAGAATAAACTGAGACACAATCCAAAACGCGACCAGAGAGAACAAAATTCCAAGCGAGGGTGTTTTCAAATAGTCAGTAGTACAGCAATGGTAGTAACCAGCGGTATCAGATACAAGTATAGGACTGACTGACTGGTTGCAGGGTGACCACATTTATAGCAGTAGCGAGGAACGCTATTGGCTGGGATATTCACATGGTGAGACAGGTGGTATGCTTGCTATGCAAGGACAGTTCTGTGGGAATACTACGTCCTCTGTTAGCTATTTAGGTGTATTTCCTCTGGTAACATTCAATTTCTGCAGAGCCCAGTACCCTATCCCTTACCCCCCCCCCCCCTCCCCCCTCCCCCTCTCCCCCTGAAGTGAGAGAGAGAGACAGAGAGAGAGAGAGAGAGAGAGAGAGAGAGAGAGAAAGAGAGTGTAGAGATCATGCGCTCATTGTGCACTACACACACACACACACACACACACACACACACACACACACACACACACACCAATGCAGGCATGTAGGCATGTTTGGGTGGAAACACCCTGGATGGTGCCGAAAGGGCGGGGGGGGGGGGGGGGGCAGGGAATGGAATGGAGACACAGGCAAATACACAGTTTCTTCAACTGCTGGCTGTGAGAATGGAGTGTGTCCAGTGCCATCCATTGAGATATCACTTATGATGGGCACTCCAGTGGTTCAACCAATCCATGTGAATACAGAAGGTATCACTGGTTCAATAGTGGGGTGTCACAGGTAGCCTCCAGGGCAGCCTACTATGGCACTGCATTCTCAATAGAAGGTGATGGAGGAGGTGGCGGTGGATGCAATGCCTGTGCTTGAAGCTGGTTGTGGTGTTGGTGCTAGAGCCTCTTCTGTGTTTGGACTGATGCAACATGCTGCCCTCTGGGTCTCCACTACTGTTGCTGGTGTCCAAGTGTCAGTACTCCCATAGGGGTGTTCCCACACAGCCACACCAGATGTGTAATGTTGGGAGGGATGAGAGCATGGCTCTGAAAGGGACTGCATCAGAAGATGAAGCAGGGTATGTGGTTGCCACCAATGGAGTACCTTAGCAGAGCTATTATTGTTAACAAGTATAGTTTGATAAGAGATCAATAACAGACTGAGGGCTGATGTAGTGGCAGAGGATTTGACAGCTATTTTCATTTGCTATTTAAAAGTCCAAACAGGATATTCTGCTTCTCCATTTGAGTAAGCATGGAGTGGAGGGCTGCAAATATGTTTTAGGCCATTGGCCTCGCAGAAATTTTTGAAGTCAGATGCCATGAACTGCAGCTCATTATCAGAGACCGATATATGAGGCAACCTGTCAGTGGCCAAAACGTGGGCAAAGGCAGTAACGTTGGCAGTGGTCATGATGGATGCCTGTGTACAACACAGGAATACTCCAAGTAAGCATCTGCAATGAGTGAGCACATCGATCCAAAAAATGAGCCTGAAAAATTGAGATGAATGTGGTCACAGGGTAGGTTGGTGTGTGTGTGGGGAGGGGGGGGGGGAGGGGGGAAGGGGGGGGGGGGAAGAATCAATCATCCATTTCCTTCCTTGTGAATGGTTCTACAACAGTTTTCTTGGAAATAAGTCTTCAATCCTGTTTTTTTGCACCAGTTTTGCACAATGTTCAGCAGTACTAGCAAATTTGCCAAGTATTACTATGACTAAGTTGTCTGCACATCCTTGGTGAAAGCAGCCTCTTGTATTTAGTTCTTCAGTAAGTTCATCCACCACTACGTTTGACAAAAGTGGGGACAAAACCCTTCCTTGGGGACACCATCTGATGTTGTTGATAATGAATTTTTTCATTCATCGTGGTGGCTTTCTTTTGCTCACTATGGTCTTAATCCACCTACATATGATGGTCTCAATGCCAAGCTTTTCTTGAGCCCCAACCATGAATCTGAAGGTTGTATTCCTAAAAGCCCCCTTGATATCCAGAAAGATGCAGAGAGCAGTTTCCTGAAAAGTGTAGTGTTTTTTCCACTTTTCCAATAAGCTGATGAACTGCTGTTTTGCATGATTTGCATGGTTGACATGCATGTTAGTTTATATGTTGAAGAACCTCAGTTAGCCTCCTTTCTCTAATGTGCACAATTTTTCGAATGTCTTCAGAAGAAAGGGGGACAGACTGGTTGGTTTCATATCCTTATCCTTGGTATGATCAGTTCTCACTAGCCTCAGAATAAAAACAACCCTCAGTCCTCCAAGCATTAGGAATGATTCCTGCTGCTAGGCTAACCCTAAGTAACTTTCATAGGGGCCTAATTAAACTCTGTCGTGCTTGTTGCAGTAGAGATGGAAATAATCCATATGGCCTGGTGACCTAAACAGTTGAAACATTTCAACCACCCACTGTTTTTTCTTAAATCAACACATTCTCTGGCAGATTCCCAGCTCTCCATTTTATTACTTGTAAGCCAGTGCCTCAGACAGACTGAATCTTGGTCTATGTTATCTGCCAGAATGCACTGAGGGATGTGAGTCTTCAGGAGTACATCTGACGTCCTATTCACTGTCCTTGTATACCTACCATCTGCCTTCCTTAAAGTACTTCCTGGATTAGTTGGTATTTTGGTGAGGATTTTGTGAAGTATGTACCTTCTGTGTCCTCACAGAACACCGTCCAGGATCATAGCTTTGATTACTTAACCACAGACTGTATTTGACAAAGGCCTCCTGATCTTTTGCTCACTGTCCTTTCATTCTTACAAGGTGAACAGTCCTCCTACCTGCTTCCTTTGCAATTCCATGTTATTGTTATATCAAGGTACGTCCCAGTTTGTGCACTTCTTAGTGATTGGGGCAGTTTTCTAAATATGAGGTATTAATGGCAGACTTCATTGTGTCCAACATTTCCTTGAAATCTACTTGATTCCTTATCAAAGATCTGACTTCAGATAAGCATGAGTTTATGTCTTTCCTATATGAGTCCCAATCTATTTTCCAAGGGTTTATGCAGGCCATGGTCTGTTTAATGCCCACTTCAGCCTCCAACTTAATATACATGTTGTCAGATAAGGATGGTTCAATGCGGCATGCTACTTTTTGACATAGCTCCCTATTATAATGGACTCAAAAGTTATGTCACTGTCTTCTTCTCTTCTTATATTACTGAAGGTAGCTTCGCTGCCCCTGTTCAGGATTTCCAGGTTGTTTTTCGTAAATATTCAAGAAGGTACTCACCTCTCTTGTTGGTGTTGCTGCTACCCCACACCTGTTTGTGGGCATTGTCATCACAACCAATCAGCAGTTGTTCATTCTGCTGTCAGCAGCTATATGCTAGTCTCCTCACTTTCTGGGAAGGAGTATTATCTTCAAAGGAACGTAAGTTGAAGCCAAAACAATTTCCCTCATGCTTCCTTCCTCATGCTGTTTCATCCCAATGGCCACAAACTCCCTGGAACAAAAGTTTGCCCTCAGCTTGCATGAAACTCCATTTTTGACATAAATGCAAGTTCTGGAGTTATTTAGATTTCAAGCATAAATTGCTTACCTCCAGTTCCTCTGAGACCTGAAATGCGCCCTTTTACATGGAGTTATCCTGTGATCATGTTATTAGCTTTCAGACGTCATGAATAAGGGTAAATGCATCAATTTGAGGTAAAGAACTGAGTCAAAAGTTACAAGTGAAAATCGCCTTAAGAGCTATGATCACTTCTTTAGTTGATGAAATGTATTTCACAACAGCAAAGATGAACAGGGCCCCTTAGCTCTAACTGATACATTTAGCCTTCACCATCATCCCTGAAAGTTTTTAACATCATTACGGAATCACCCTATATACATAGGTTTCCTGGGGCAGGACCACATCGATCTCCAGCCTTTCCAGAAGGTGACTCAGGGCAGCAGTAGCCCCTTTACCATGTTGCAGGTTTATCAGCAACACTTGTAGTCTCCACCTTACCACCACAATCACTTTCAATATATTTTATTACCTTGACAGTAACCAGTGAGACCTCTAAGTAAAATCTCAGAACCTGTTTTCACATTGCCCTCAGACTAACTTCCACCATGAAAGTTTGGGCATCCAATATAACCTTTCACTTGATTATCATCCAATTCTCTGTCGAGACCATTGGTTCAGTGTGCTTATTTTCTCAACAGTCTTTGGTGGGGTATCTTTAAGAAGTTTTGGTACCAAAATTGACACTTTTGCAGTCCTGTTGAGCCCAACCACTGTCCCCATCTTCTCAGAGACAAAGAAGAGCACTTTTTTCTGGACAGAGCTTCCTGAATTCGGTGCCTGAAATAGCATCCTGACCAGTCTTCTCAAAGAGAGGCATCTGAACAAGCTTCACTTGTTGTGAGGTCCTGTTGAGTGGTGGATAGCCAAGCAAAAATCACCTTAAGGGCTATGATCAATTCTTCAGTTGATGAAATGTATTTCACAACAGCAAAGATGAACAGGGCCCCTTAGCTCTAACTGATACATTTAGCCTTCTCCATCATCCCTGAAAGTTTTTAACATCATTACGGAATCACCCAGTGTGGATAGGTTTCCTGGGGCATGACCACATCGATCCTGAAAACAGAGACTGCAGTACTATAGGTCTATTTCTCTTCTTCCTTCAGCTTTTTCGTTATGCTATTATCCTGAGAAATGGGAGTCTTAAACTCCTCCATTGTTCTCTTGTTCACTGTCTTAGAGGTGGAATGGGTACTTTTACTCCCTTGAATCTGAGACAGTGTTTCTTGGTTGTCTTAGATTGAAAACCTTTTAGTCCTCTCACTTTTTGTTTAGAAAGCCATTCCTTACCTTTCTTTTATTTTTGTTCTTTGAGAAATTTCCTCATCTGAGCCTTAGACAAGGATTTAATTGTTACTTTGTCCAACTTCTCAATGACAATTTCCACTTCTTGGACTGGTGTATTGCCTGACCCAGTTGCTGAAACAACTTCCATCAGTTCCAACCTGGGTACTTGGACTTTTGAAGTCTCATCATCTTGCCAAGTGTTTTAGTTTTTTCTTGTTCCATGTTGTCCATTTTGGTCTCACAAGAATTGCAGTTGTATTCAGTCAACACCATGGAACCCCAACTGGTGCAAGGCTAATTAACTGGGGAAGTCACCTGGTGTTCTTGAGGCTCCATTCATGACACATCTAACCATGTGCCATGCATCCATCGACACGGATCACATCACACCTTGGGTGAGGTATCTGGGAACCTGGGGAAGGATTGTGGGATTGAATATGGGCAAGCTGGGGCATTGTGGAACACTCATTGTCTGGTTCTCCACTGAGACTTATCCAGCATGGGAGACCATGCCAGTAGCTGTGCTACCACTGGCACAGTCCTCAGCTTGTTGCAAACCCATGAGCCTTTCCACCTGTACAGACAGAGCTCCTACAAGGTGATGTCCCCGTGAGAGTGTATGTAAGTAGCTTGTATTTCTCCAGTGACATGTCTCATATCTATGAGTAACAACACATTGCAGGATTACTATTGCCAATAAAAATAAAATTAACATGCTGTCACAATAGAAAGTGTTGTAAAATTCTGTATTTGCAAACGGTATTTATAATTACATGAGTATGTGGTACATAAATAAAATTATGATTTAAAAAAAGCAGTGCAGAAGTCTCTACATGTAAGAGCATATGGGAAAAATATTAAATGCAGCACATGTATAACTTATAATGCCCTATGTAACTGAATGAATCATGACAGTATGCAACCTCCTGTATCCCCTCTCCCAGCAAGCATGCATACACATGTAGAAACACACACACACACACACACACACACACACACACACACACACACACACACACACACACCACATACATATGGCTATTACATGTTGTACAGCATGACACACTCCGTATTACACAGAAAAAATGGATAGACTCTAATGAGTTGATAGTTCAGAATTTCAGTTCATGCCAGATCATTGTAAATTGTAGAACACACTAAGAGAATAATGCAGACAATCCAGAGTCAGACCAGTATGTCTGCAATATGTAAAACAGCAAGGTAGAGACTTAAGTACAACATGATCTGAAGTGTCTTGCAATGGCCCAGTGGCCAGGTTTTGTCTCTGGCTTGTCATTAGTGGCCAGGCCCACCTCTTACTGACTTCTGGAGGAGTTGTTTATAGTAGACATTCCAGGGAATTGATCTTGCTGTCAAATGCTAGAGATGTAACATCCCTCCACTCTTTAATTGGCATGTAGGGTTGGAAGAATTCCTCTTGGTATTGTGATTGCTGTACTGTTATGGGGGAGTTGATTGTAAGGAACCAGCTAAAGGTTCATTGTACAGCTTAATATCTGGTGTTTCTGTGTCCTCTGCTTGTGGTGGCAGTGTGGTGCTGATGCTGGAGCCAACTGGAGTTGGTGTTCCATTCTTAGGAACCATGCTGGAAGCCAGTGGTGCTGGAGGTGGAAAAGTGATCCTATTCCATGGAAGACTAGCTCTGACAGCACTTAATGTGGTGATGTGGGTCTGCCAGGTTTCTGAAATTGTATTGAGCTGGCTCCAGGGGTGGTGGTGGTTGTCTCAAAGTGGCAGCCACTAAGAATGGGCACATGTAGTTGGTGTGTTGTAACAGTGTGGCACCACCGGTATCCACTGTGAACATTTGTCATCCCCAGGTGGTCTGATGATGCCTGATATCCATCCTGGGGCCATTCTGAAGATACAATCCCAAACCTATGTGCCCAGCAATTAGTGTGGGCAATGGCTGGACAGGTGTGAGCATGTTGTAGGCCTCAGGAGGTCTCAGAGGGTCTAGTGGCTAATCTGTCAGAGTGCACTGCTGTATTGGTGTGATCCTGTAGGAAGTCAGGAACTGTGACAGGACCTTGGCCTTTAGTGCAGCTGACAGCATCTCCTGCACCTGTACCTTAAGGTGTGGGCAAACTGCTCAGCTTCACCACTGGAAGCTATGTGGAATGGTACCATTGTCAGGTTCATTATGCTATTCCAAGAGCTGAAATCCTGAAACATGCTAGATGAAAATTGAGGACCATTGTTCCAAATGATTGTCTCTGGCAACTCTTCACTGATGAATATTTTCTGGAAGGCCCTTACTGTCTCTCTTACTGTGGTCGTTGCACATTCAAACTACATAAGGAAATTTGAAGAAAGCAGCATATTTGTGCCATCAGCTGTACAGCTGTTTATTTATTCTCCATCAGATTTTGATTATTGTGATCATTGTCACAGAAGAAAAATAGTGTACATCAATGGATCAAACATACATTTTGGTCAAATATGACCCAACCAAATGTAGAACATATATCATTGTCATAATAGTCTGTCTTAACACAGTGCCTTAGCACAATTACAGTAGTGCACACTTGGTGACAACTCCACACTTAATAAGTGACATATTACAACTGTCAAAGGTTATAATGTGTCAATTATTAAGTGTGGAGTTATCACTAAGTGTGCATTACTGTAATTGTGCCAAGACACAACATTTTTATATGGACTGTGTTAAGACAGACTGTTATGACAATTGCATATGTTCTGCAATGGAGTGAGTTATATTTGACATAAATGTATGTTTGATCCATTGATGTTCACTGTTTTTCTCCTGTCAAGATGATTATAATAATCAAAACTGATAGAGAAGAAACATAAAATTGTATACATCTGATGGAACAAAAATGTTTTATTCAAATTATATAATAGCTCTAAATGTCACCTACAAAAAGGTCTATACACATAAGGAAACTTGGAAAATGAGTCTTTGACAATGAGCTACATCTGTTTAAGGAAGGAACCAGTCAAGTCTACATGGACGCACTCCCATGGATGCTGTGGCATGGGCCAGGCACAGAACTGTTGCTGGGGTGCTAACTGGGTTGACATGCAGGTCTCGCAGGCTCCTCTCAATGTCCTGTGTGAAGCTGGGCCTATAGGTGTACCACTTTGCACACACCTTCCCTAATGGTCACCGTGCAGGAAGTTTATGACACTCTGACACAGTGGCTGTGGGATGACAACCCAGCAGTTGTCATTATCTGATGTCAGCACCAGTATTCTCTGTACTATCTGGATCCTACTTTTTAAGGAGAAAAATGTGTGGAGTTCAGGAAGAGAATGGGGTGTGAGGCATTATGATCAACCTAGGCATACATACTTCATAGCTTGTTTGGGGATAGTGTCCTCAACTGTATCCTTCATAACTACAGACTGAGTTACAAGAAATTCTTGTAGATGATTTTGTGAGCAGTCATCTATTTGGAAGCACAGTGTTTCCTGAGAGTCAAATGTGAGATCTGTACCCTTTGGTAATGTGTTAGCATGTTGTACTGTTGACTGGCACAGAATTCAACAATTATAATCACTGAGGAAGAGGGCATTGTAGGCATTGCGCTGTTTTCTCTGGAAAGTGATTCTTAGGAACAAACAAGGAAATTAATGGCTTATAATCTCTTTAGGGGTGAAAACTTATGCCATAAAGAAATGTATGGAATTTTTGGATCCTAAATATGATAGCCAGTGTTTCTGTTTTGATCTGTGAGTAATTGATCTGGGCTGAAGTGAACATTTAGATGTATATGGTATGGCTTATTCATGCTCAGCATCACTTGTTTTTCAGAAAGAATAGCCACAATTCCATACTGAGACATGACAGTAACCAGGATAAGGAGTTTTCATGGATCATAGATTGCCAGACAGGGAGCGGACTTTAGATAATGTTTTAATCTATAAAAAGCCTCTGCACACTGCTGTGATCACTCATACTTTGAGCTTTTCTTGTGCAGATTATTAAGGGATCTAGCAAGCTGGGCAGCATTTGGGATAAATTTTTCATAATAACAAATTTTACTGAGAAATGACTGAAGGTCTTCGAAGTCTGTCCACACTTGAATTTTTTCTGCGGTTTCCACAGGTTGCTAATTCAGTTGAAATTCCTTGTGACTTATTATGTGGCCTTAGTACTCCACTTGCTCTTGAAAGATTTCACACTTTTGTAGGCTGCACTTTAGTCTATTTTGTTGTACAGTCTAGAACAGTAGATGTAGATCTGGAAGATGTTACTCTCTTATTGCACCAGTTACTAATATGTCTTGTTGCATCATGTGCTCTAACTCGGATTTGTTCATCTCACAGTGCTGCTGCCACTGATCTAGCTCTGAAGTAGTGGTTGTAGCAGAAGTAACTGAATTTGTGCTCAATAACTATTTGCATGCCCTAAGCCGGGTGAAAATACACTATTTGATCAAAAGTACCCGGACACCCCCAAAAACATCTATTTTTCATATTAAGTGCATTGTGCTGCCACGTACTGCCAGGTACTCCATATCATCAACCTCAGTTGTCATTAGACATCATGAGAGAGCAGAATGGCCAGCTGGGGTGGTCTAGCGGTTCAGGCGCTCAGTCCGGAACCGCGCGACTGCTACGGTCCCAGGTTTGAATCCTGCCTCGGGCATGGATGTATGTGATGTACTTAGGTTAGTTAGGTTTAAATAGTTCTAAGTTCTAGGGGACTAATGACCACAGATGTTAAGTCCCATAGTGCTCAGAGCCATTTGAACCATTTGAAGAGCAGAATGGGGCACTCCATGGAACTCACGGACTTCGAACATGGTCAGGTGATTGGGTGTCACTTGTGTCATATGTCTGTATGTGAGATTTCCACTCTCCTAAACATCCCCGGTGTTGGAATTTTGTTTCTCTTGTCTCTATCAGCTCATTATAATTGCAGGTAATATTAAATCTTCTGGAAGATAAAATGTCAAGTGCTTATCTCCCTTCCACATGGTCACAAAAGTGAGAGGGACTCAAAAACATGAAACACATCTCCAATTAATGCTCAAATTTCTAAATGTAGTATTATACAACACATGTTAAAGTAAGTGCTTATTTGTGGCTAAGTACATTATAAGTGCATTTTAATTATTTCTGTTATGATCATTGTAGATACCAAGAATACTAATGATGTGAATTATATTTCAGGGGCTTACTGAGCAGTGTGGAACATTGTGCAAGTTGGGTTGTATCAGCTGAAAAGCAAGAACCATTACAAAAGTGCTTCCACTCTCTTGAATATATTTTCAAGTTCATCATTCAGTCACGGCTATTATGTGCTCGGGCTACTGGGGGACAGTACGAAGACAGCTTTAAAAGGGATCTTTATAATGTCTTTACAGCTTTAAACAAGACATTGGCCACTTCATATGATGCAATTCTACCAACACAGGTACAAATTCATTGACATTTTCTTGAAAAAAGGCTTGTCCTATTCCCTGCAGAATAATTAATTTTGTATGTAATAAAATGATAATAATTTTATTTGTGTATAAACCTACAGAATAAAAGAAAATTCAGCTCAGCTATTTGTTAAATTCTCAGAGAGAGACAGAGAGGATTATTAGTACTTACTTACAGGAGCCACAACTCTGAGTACAGCACATATAAATACATATAAAAATTTAGAAAGATCTAATGATGAGTATGGTTAGTATGAAAGGCACTTAAATTCCAGGTCTGTGGTTTTCACAACTGTTGCAACAGGACACTTACAAATAACAAGCCAATCATTTCAAATGATTGCAAACTAAAAATAATTTTGAGATAGTTTGATTATGATGCATTATTGATAAGTCTCCATCATGACATCTAAAGCTCCAAGACGATGCACTTTTCATCCCATAAGATGGTAAGTGTGCCTGTTTTTGCTGATGGATGTGTTCAGAAATCCTGCGATTTGAGTGATGAGGGATTATAGCATTACTTGTACACAGTCTTCATGTTTGGTTGCTAGTAAGGTCCCTTGGTTTCAATTATTGCAAGGAAGCCATCATCTTGTTGTTCATCAAGCTGCAGAAGACTACACAGGTCAATACATTGCTGTTTCAATTCAGCAGACACTTTTTGAATTTGGAGCACATCATGGACAGTGCTGAAACAGAAATAATGTTTACAGTTTTTGCAATTGAGATCTAATGTCACTTAGCAATTTTTCATCACCCTCATATAAAAGGGAAGGGAGCAGTGTCCTGTGCTCTTAGTGAACTGCTGACCTCTTGTATCATCCCAACCATTCCCTCTTTTCTCTCCTAAAGATGGTACCTGTATAGCCCTGTGCTGTGAGTTGAGTACTAGCCAACCTCTCTGTCTATTTATGAATGGGCTAACATTAATTTATAAAGGAAAGGCCTTCTTATATTTTGAATGTCCTGTGTTAATAGTTAATAAATTCATTCCTTTTCTCTAGAATAATCTAATTATTATTTTTGGAACATCTTTTGTATTTACTTTCAATCAGGTTACTTTACATTTTGAGTTGATGAGATGTAATAATCATTTATAATCAGTAGATGTAAAAAGAATTTACTTTCTCCTTAGTAGTGGATGACCCAAAAAATGGAAAAAAAAGGTTAAGGTTTATTTTATTGTTGATGACATGTTCACTGGAGACAGAGCACAATTTCAAATAGGTGAAGGATGGGAAAGGAATTCAACAATCTCCATTTCAAAAACACAATAGTGGAATTTGCCTGATACACTTTTGGGGGACCATGAGAAACATAAATTTGGATGGAAGGCTGGGGGATTTGACCCCTGCTCCTTATACGAGTCAATAGTGGCTAAAGTAGGAGACCAACTTCCATCTTTGTGGATTCTACAGGTTGGTGCTCATGTCTCTACAGTAAGGCTGCTCTGGTAAAACATCCTCTTGTGCACATTACACATATTCTGCAACATGAGCCACTGTCTCCTTTGTGCGATGATTGTGTGTTTCTTTTAGGAGACCCTATAGCTCTCCACATGATAGTACAAATGTAACTGTTGAATGCTAATCTTCCTTCCATCAAGTTGAGTTGTCTGCCTCTCAGATTATTAAAGATATGATGGAGCCTCTGATTTAGGCCATCTACCTAGGTTCAAATCAGAGGCTCATGATTACTGGTGCAGTGAAATTTGTTAGCAATGCTTCCATCCCACAATAAATGCTTTCTAGTTAAACATTGACAGAAATTTAGATGATGCCTCTGAATGCAGGCAATAAACATTGTTAGTACTAGTGAAAGTAGTAACATGCAGCCAAAATGTTTCCTATGTTTTAGCAGAAGAGGTGATTCAGGATGGCTCAGAATTATTATCAGTAACTGATGATACGTAAGGACAGTCAATTGGCTAGTACCCTCATTAACTTTCAGCCCCAAGACCTGTTATCAGGATATGGTTTGCAATTTACCATTCAGTCCTGGTCAAAGTGAAGTGCATTTGTTGGTGCAGCAGCTTGAAAGCTCTTGAAAATGCCCAAGGAATCTGAAATGCTGCAACTAACAATCCATGTAAAAGTGTTCTGATTACCACTCAGTTCCAACAGGCCCTCAAAAATATTGTTTGGAGTCTCAGTTTGGGTCTGACTTTCAACTTCATTATATGTAGTGAAAAACACTTTATCCAAAAGTATGTTGTTGTGTTCCAGAGTGTAGCTGCCAACTCTTCCAACTTACTTTTTTACCTGACTGTCACTGGTGAAACAAGATGTCCTTTACAACAATGACATCTTCAAATGTAATATATTTATCCCCTATCCATCAACCACAGTATACTTTATAAGTGAGAGCTATTACGTAAGTAACATAATTAATCCACCTGTGCTATTTTTCCTGCATATCAAAATAGAAATGCCACTATGTGATGGCTGAGTATCTTCCCCATCCCTGTTTAATCCAAAATTCTGCTCCATCTGTCACCACCATATCTCACTTTCCAGCATTACCCTATCACCTCCATTCTCTACATATCTTCCTCTCTCTCTACTGCCACAATTTTCTCTCTTCAAATAGTTATCTCAGTGATGAAATCATGAGTATTACATACAAAAGAGTAGCAAGTTTCTGTAGCGGTTTTGTGGTATTTATTAATCAGCAAGGAGAGGTGTTGTATGCTGCATACACATACTCTTCCAACACAATAATACAACTGTTGTACACAATGATTGTATGATGATCTAGGTGAGGCCAAACACAATGTAAATTTTGCAGAAAATGATTAAGGAAGATGACACATTACACAGCAAAGTGTGCACAGCAAAAATACAAAGAGAGGAAATAAATACCCAAATAATGGACTGAGAGAGAAGAGAACAAATTCGCTTGTGCTTCCTGCCCAGATCTGTCACACACAATTTATATTTTATCAAAAGTAGTGCTACTGAATAAAGTAGTTAAATAACACACCAACTTTTCTGTAATTAGTGTACAGCTTTCTGTATGGATATGACTAACAACATTCTGTCCCCTTATAGGAAAGGCCACTGGTCTTCTATAAGTTGGTTATTATAGTAGACTGTGGCTGCATGAGATGGTATGGTGGTGAGGACACCAGAATTAAATTTAGGAGGATTTCTATTTGATTCACCACACAGATTTTCCATAGTCTTCCAAAATCAATCAACACAAACGTTAGTATGGTTCGTTTGGAAATGACTGCCAATTTCCTTATCTATTCATGTGCTGTTTAAGCTTCTGCTCTGTGTCTAATGACGTCATCGATGGGGCATTGAACACTATTCTTCCTTCCTCCCCTTCTCCTATAAATCCAAAATTATACTGCTGATGAGAAGTTCTGTGGTTTTCAACTGAGTGACAGCATACAAAAGTCTGTGCTTGTTAAGTAAACAAAACACTTTTTTAGCCTTGTTTCACAGACTGTATTATTACTGTATGACCTAGTTCTTGGGTTATAAGCCCATTTTCTAGTACACAACTGACCCCAAAGATGAGAGCCAAGCAAAGATAAACAAATAAGCTTTCTAACTATCGATTCTTGACTTAAACTGTAAAACATATCTATGTGGACAGTTTTGGCAAAATTATATATGGATTTACAAAATTCATTAGGACAGCATTTGCAGTAACTATGACTAAAAACGTTCGTTGGAGTAGAGCTGTGCACAGGAATGGAATTTTGCTATGTATGTGAATGAAGGCACATTGGTTATTCTCATACATTGAGGTTGCAATATTGTCTAAAATGGGCGAATAATTTAATTCGGTTTGTTCATTCTGTAATAAATGTGTGGATACAAACATCTGTTTCTTAATTTCTAAAATTTGTAAGTAAATTAGCTTTGCGCACTTTCCTTCCATGAATAGGACTTATATCTTTTATGTATTTGTGGTTTCCATTTATGCAATATTTTACAATGGATAAAACTGGCTCCTTTAATCTTCAACTTCTATGGTGTTCTCAGACCCTAGTGCAGATTGACAGCCCAGTCTGTCCAGTAGAGCAACACTGACATCTTGTCCGATGATTTTATAAACCTCATTTCTTATGTTGTCTAGTTTTTTATCTTTTGAATTGAGGAGACATTTATTTGCTGTCTATGGGACATAGAAGAACACATAGAAACCCTTTGCTTTTAAAATGTTGCTTATCCTATTTGAAGTTTTTGCCTATAAAAGGTAAACTTGGACAGACTGTGAGGTCAACCTCTATTTGGCTCTGAGAATACCATAGAAGTTGGGAATTAAAGAAACCAGATTCATTCTTTGCCAAACATTGCATAAATGAAAACAACAAAAATTTAATAGATATAGAAGTCCTACACATAGAAGGAAAGGGCACAAAGCTCAATCACTTAGAAATTTTGGAAATTAAGAAACAGATGTGTGTATCCCCTCATTTATTATTGAGTGAACAGACTGAAACAGTTATTTGTCCCTTTTAGGCAATATTGCAACCCTAGGGAGAAGAAGTACCTGAGTACCTTCATTTACATTAACAAAATTCCATTCCTGTGCATAGTTCTACTCCATTGTATGTTCAGTCATAGTTCTTGTAAATGCTGTCCTAATTGATTTTGTAAATATTTTCAGTCAAAGTTATTGTAGATGCTGTCCTAATGAATTTTGTAATTTTGTCAAAATTGTCAACAGGGATATCTTTTACAGTTCAAGTCAAGAATCAGTAGTTTAAAAAGTTGACATGTTTATGTTTGCGTGGTTCTCATCTTTGGGATCAGTTATGTTCTAGTGAATAGGCTTATAACCTGAAACCTAGTCCATACAATAATAATAATGTTTGTGACACAAGGCTATAAAAGTGTTTAGTTTAGTTAATACAATATACAATATTTCACAAAGAACCTGCAATGACTCAATTTAAAAATTCTGTGATGTTTTGAAATGTTCACACTCATCACTTTCTGTTGAAGGCAATGAGAATCAAACCTATCATAATATTGTACGAATTCATTGTTGCCACATTGATGGTGACCTAAGAGCTTTTCATTGGTGTAAACTGGATTATTCAGTAGCTGAAGTTTCTTACTTCAATATTTAAATCCTTAACAGCAATGCCATCTTCTCTTCTTGCTTTCTACTTCTAATATTTTTTCTTCCTGCTTCTTTTATACACTGATCAGCCAGAACATTATGATCACCGACCTATTATCGATATAAACATGTATAGGCGCTAGCAGCATCTCCTGGCAAGCAATGACTGCTAATCAGACACACGCATGTTGCGTGTAATGTCAGCAGGTGTGCTGCCTGTGTGTAGAATGGGGCAGGCATGTGGTCTATTTTAATTTGACCGAGGGCAGAGTGTGTTGAGGTGGAGGCTTAGAATGAGCATTTTAGAAACTGAATAACTTGTTGGGTGTTCGAAGAGTGTTGTGGTGAGTGTCTTCAAAACATGTCAAAACTAAGGTGAAACCAGATCCAGATGTCAGGGGATTGGGCGGTCACCCCCCATTACAGATGTTGGACGTTGTAGGCTGGACAGACTGGTAAAACAAGACAGGCGGCGAACTGTGATGGAACTAACATCAGACTTTAATGCTGGACAGAGTACAACTGTGTCTGAACACACAGTCCACCAAACACTCCTAATGGTGGGGCTCCGTAGCCCACGACCCATGCTTGTGCCAAAGTAACACCATGACATTGGCAACTACAACTCAAATGGGCATACGAATATTAGCTCTGGACATTGGTACAGTGGCAGAGTGTTGGATGGTCTGAGGAATCCTGATATCTTCTTCATCATGTTGATAGGGAGCATGAATCCATTGTCTTCCAGGGGAACAGTTCCTTGACATGTGTACCGTGGGATGGAGACAAGCTGGTGGTGGTTCCAAAATGCTCTGGAAAACATTCACATGGGTATCCACAGGACCAGCAGAGCTTGTGCAAGGCATTATGATGGCTAGTCAGTATTGTTCACTGGTTCCAGACCATGTATGTCCGTTCATGACGATCATATTTTCTGATGGCAGTTGTATTTTTCAACAAGTTCATGCACCATGTGACAAGATCAGGAGTATGATGCAGTGGTTCAAGGATCACAGTGATGAGTTCCAATTGGTGTGTTAGCCCACCAGCTTGCCAGATCTGAACCCGATCGAACAACTCTGGTATGTGATTGAACATGGCAGCTGAGCTCTGGAATTTATAAACTTTAGGTGATGTATGTGCAGATTTGGTGTCAACTGCCTCCAGTGAGCTACCAAGGCCTCACTGCTTTCATACCATAACATGTCGTTGGTATTGTCCTGTTAAAGGAGGACATACTGGCTATTTAGTAGGTGGTCATAATGATCTGGCTGATCAGTGTACTTTTTATTTTCACAGTTTCCTTTCTTTCATTTTCACAAATGCATACTTTGTTATTCTCTCCCTCTCCCTCTCCCTCTCCCTCTCCCTCTCCCTCTCCCTCTCCCTCTCCCTCTCCCTCTCCCTCTCCCTCTCCCTCTCCCTCTCCCTCTCCCTCTCCCTCTCCCTCTCCCTCTCCCTCTCCCTCTCCCTCTCCCTCTCCCTCTCCCTCTCCCTCTCCCTCTCCCTCTCCCTCTCCCTCTCCCTCTCCCTCTCCCTCTCCCTCTCCCTCTCCCTCTCCCTCTCCCTCTCCCTCTCCCTCTCCCTCTCCCTCTCCCTCTCCCTCTCCCTCTCCCTCTCCCTCTCCCTCTCCCTCTCCCTCTCCCTCTCCCTCTCCCTCTCCCTCTCCCTCTCCCTCTCCCTCTCCCCCTCCCCCTCCCCCTCCCCCTCCCCCTCTCCCTCCCCCTCCCCCTCCCCCTCCCCTCCCCCTCCCTCTCCCTCTCCCTCTCCCTCTCCCTCTCCCTCTCCCTCTCCCTCTCCCTCTCCCTCTCCCTCTCCCTCTCCCTCTCCCTCTCCCTCTCCCTCTCCCTCTCCCTCTCCCTCTCCCTGTCATGTTACTGAGGTAGTCAGACTCCCCACACTTTTTATACCCACTTCCTATCACTCCCTTATGTTTTAGTTACATCCTTCTGTCTTTCTCCACATCCTTCCTTGCTTTTTAGGTTTTTCATCCAACACTGAACTTTATCTTCCCCTTCATGCTTACAGATGTCCCATCCATTTCTCCCTTCCCACTTGGATTCTCTGTCTTCGTACTTCATTGTAACCTGTGCTGTCTTCACTTGGTGCTATCTGTACAACAACCTTATCCACAAAATATTACCCATATAGGCACAAATCCCTGTATGAGTACTATGCACAGGTGTACTAAGTCAAAAAATTTCATTATTGTTGAATGAGTGACTGGTGTGCATTTTCTCTCTGTTCCATTTCTTTACTGTCTACTGTCAACTCCAAGTGGATGAGCTAAATTACTCTGGGTACCTGTACTGTATGGTAGTACAGGGGAGTCAGTCAATTTAGTTTTATGTTTTTAAGAACTTCAAGCTTATGTGAATGGTACCCAGTGATATATTTTTAAACAGGTCTTAAGGAGAAGAAGTAGATTATCAAACAAACAATGTATGGTGATATTTAAAAAGATGTAACACCATTCATCTTTTCATAATGAATATTTTTACACAAATCACAACCATTGTACTGGTTAATGTCCCCCTAGTGACTAGACATTTGCTTGATATATTTTTGTTTGACTTCTGGAAAAAAGTTGTTTTGGTTGCTCAAGACAAATAAGACATCATATATACAATGTGCCTTCCTAACAGTCATCAGGCACATTTTCTCTGCTGTTTCATTACATATTTATAATACTGTTTTTGCAATTTGTAGCTGGAGGCAGCCCAAGCAAGTACTGCTTCTCACGTCTTTCACGCACTGATCATTGTTGATGAAAAACATCAGTTTGTTTCCTGTTACAAACAACATGATTTTGAAAGCGGAATTTTATGCACCCATTTGAAAGAGTAGTCCCAAATTAGTCGTATGCGATGCTCATTATATATATATATTTAATAACAGGGACAGTAAAACATGAAGTATAACCAGTACTCCATCAGTAGCAGCACTGACTTGACCAGTGCTGACTGCTACCACCGTGCCGCAGCACTACTTTGTGTCTGTTGGAGTACTGAGTATTGTTTGTGTTTTACTGTCATTGTTAATAAATATTGATAAAACACAGGACACACTAGACTAATTTTGGATCACTCTATCAAAAAGCATTTAAAATTCAGGTTCACAAATAATTTTGCTTGTAATGGGAAACAAACTAACACTTTTCATTGATACTGGGTGTCACATGAAAAACATGGTGGCTAATATTACTTTGCACTGACTCCAGCTACACATCACAAAAATGAAAACTGCCTGGTAAATGTGGACCCTAAATGTGTTCCTTAAGAGCTGTGAGCACTTGTTCATCTTTGATGCTGCAAAACATGCCTTTTCTGCTGTAAGCTCTTTGCATTCCATATTTTGAAAGAAGGTAGTATGGACCAAAACAAGACCAAAATGCCCCTTAAATGTGGGCTCTAAAATGCTTGCCTTATAAGCTATGAACATTTGTTCAGTAGAAAAGAGGTGTTTCACAGGAGCAAAAATTAACAAGGGCTCACAGCTCTTAAGGTATGCACTTTAAAGCCTATGTTTACTGAAAATTTCTTTCTTGTTTTGGTACATACTACCAACTCTCAAAATATGGAAAGCAAAGAGCTTTCAGTAGAAGAGATGTGTATCACAGTAGCAAGGTTGAGGTGCTCATAGCTCTTTAGATGTGTGTTATAGAGCCCATGTATACTGGACATTTTCTTCTTCTTTTGGTCCATACTACCATCTCTGAAAATTTAACAGTGTGTGTGTGTGTGTAAAATTGCAAGCAATGATGTTAAAGTGGTTACTTACATACAGCAGATTACAAGTATGAAGAATACATACCTATTAATATTTTTAAATGTGGAAAATTGTTAAATTTGTATAAAACTGTGTTTTATTATGAGAAAGGTAGTGTTTTTATTATTTGTTGAGCAATACTTAATTATTATGAACCATAAATAATTTATTTCCAGGTGGCTCTTTTGCATAGCATCAGTGCAGTATTTGAGCAGCTAATACAAGTATTACCAGCATTAGAGGTAACAAAGCTAGCCACTATGATGTTAGAGAGCTTACCATCAAGGGATCTCTCACCTCAACTCACCCAGGCAAAGCTTACTGCCATTCGCAACATGGTTACCAGTAAACTCTTTGCTGATGATGGTAAGTAAATATTTTAGGCTTTACAATACACTGGCTTTTTAGTTTTGACAAATAATGTTTAGAAATGACAATTTTATCAAGCCAGACATTTATAACCAAAAGATTAAAGTTTGAACTGTTCAGAGAAAGTTGTCAAGCTAGTACTTAAAAAAAGGATGTTTTCCATTTCTGACAACATTAAAGAGTTAAAAAAAACTCTCATGTATTTTGCACTAAGTATATTTAGTTCTTCATTTAGTTATGTGTTTTTCCACATGATATCATCCAAGAAATACATTCAGCAACTCTCATTAGTAACAATATTACAAAAATATAGTTTTATAAATCAGTTATTTGCATAATACTTGATGTATCATACATCTGTTGTGCCTCACACAATTATTATTATGATATTCAGCTTCTACCCCTTCTTAATGATAAAGTTCATAACTTCAAATGTGTGCTATGTGTCTTCAGTGAGGGGTTACACTTACCCATTAAAATTCTTTGGAATAAAAAATTATTGACTGTTAAAAAAAGTTGTTTCTGAAAGTATTCCCATAACATCACTTCAAGAATTTGATGCATTATTATGCTGTATGAATCACTAATACATGGGCTGTATCTGTCATTTTAATTTCATTCTTTGCTGAATGTAGTTACTTCATCTTGACATAAGGGGAAGAAGAAAGGGAAAACAAGGTGATGAAAGTTATGAAATATGGCAAGGCCAGGTTGGAACCATTTTGGACCCAATCTAAAGACAAATGTGTAAGGATCAGTTAGAAATGATGATAAAGTAATGAACTGGAGGAAATATGGAAGGAAAATTAAGGTTCAATGTCTCATTGACAACATTGTTCTTAGAGACAAAGATCAAGTTTGTATTGGTAATGAATGAGGAAGAAAAGTGGCAATGTCTTTATAACAGAATTATGCTTACAGCTACTTTAATCAGTGTAGCGAAGTCCTGAAAATCCGAAATGTAAATTGATAGGTGGAGATTTTAACTACCATGCTCCTAAATACGCGTCCAGTGTCGTACTACAATGCCACCTTGTTCACTGAACAGGAAATTTGTGGGCTTAATTCTCAAGAAATTACTGTTTGGGTGGAACTTGGTTGGGAATAATGTATAACATTAACACGCAAGAGCCAAGCAAATGTTAAAAAGTAAGTTCCCAACTGTGCATTTTTGACACTTTTGTAAAACTGAATATCCTTCTGTGGGTAATGGAATACGTTGCCAGACTTTTGCTATTGTGCCACAGACTGTATTCTGCTGTAGGATACTGTGTACTGTGGGTAAAATTTATAATCTACCTGTATAGCTGCAGTGAGAACTTATGATGAGCTGTGCAAGTCAGTTGTATTTTACATCATTGACAGATATTTAACTATTTTGGTACACATTTCTCATGTCAACCAAAGAATGGCACATAAAGTATTAGCTTTATATGACCTGAAGATACACCTCCAGGGTATGAAACTAGTTATCACACAGTGAAAACACAATAAACAGCTATTGCAGATTTGAACTTCCACTCAGTTTAATATAGACTATTTTACCCTCTCTGATTTTAAATTGTTTGATTGTTTTTCACATTATGTACAAGTTCTTCAGCTGTGGTGCCCAACCTTAAGGTTATTTGTAGTATGTCATATATAGGAGTACAATAGGTATCAGTGTTTGGTGCCTATTAATATTATTTATTTTGAGGACACTGTGGTATGTTGCACCAAAAGATCCTATAAATATTTCATCAGGGTTGACTTACATTTTTCTCAAGTGAACTTTTGTGCATACTTTAAGAATAATACTGTTAATTGTTGATAATGGAAACTATGCCTATGTACTGCTGCAGAATCCAGAAACTTACTTCTGGCAATCAGCTGTAAACATCTCCGACATCACCTAGCTCATAGAGATGAACTGCGTCTCTGTACAGACATTCTTTCTGAAATACTTAGCTTCCTTTACAAGCAAAAACAAGCTCAGGAACAAGGAAAGGTAAGTCTTCTTCAAAATATGTATTGAAAATGATAAAAATTATGTTTGTTTTCTAGTTTAATGATTTTCTGTTTGAGATTTTTACTGGTTTTCTGCACTTATATGGGACTATACAGAATGGTTGTAGTTATCACATGCTTTTTAATAGGGAGCATTTAATATGAGAGATATAACTATATATTCACAACATTAAGTACAAGAATTTCTTTGAAGTGTTTTCTGCCATCTACTTCACAAATAATGTATGAAAGGTATTCATGTAGCATTTTCAGATGCCATTTAAGTAGTGATAATTCAGTGATTTCATTAATTGACATGTAACTGCTATGAATTTTAATTACAGGTTAATAATTGCTTGCACCATGATGTTGAAATTTTGTGCTTGAATACATTGGAAATGCTAATACAGACTGTTCTCATCATTATAGATCGTTCTGCATCAGTTTTGGTGAGTGACCATTGAATCATTAATTTGATATGCTTTGTTAGTTTAAGTTCTTACTTAAATTATAGGAACTTCTTAAAACTCTGCATCATTATTAAAACACACAGTACTATATCAGAGAGAAACAATACTTTGTGAAAGGTTTCAATCTTCATTCTAAATTACTTATACATTGTCCGCTTTCATTTCAAGTTCCTCCTTTGGCTGAGAATAAGTTATGTGAAAGGAAAGAACACATATATTTTACAAGTGAGGATTACTATTAAAAAAGTTGCCCTCAACCTGAAGGTTGATTTGAGTACTACAGTGTTTCACTAGACATAATCCAATTGGGGGTATTATTCCTATTTCACAGAATTTTGACAAGAGTAAATTAACATTATACTGAAAATATTATGTGATCCACATTATGGTTGCAATACAAAATTTTAATTCACTTCCATTGTATATTCCACTGTCTCCATGCAATATTTTTTGCTCAAGTCGTTCTGCCCAAAAGCAGCAATCTAAACAGGTATAAGATATTTACAAGTTTTCTGAATTGACTTGTGAATAGACTCCTGTTGTGGCAAGCAAGAGGTACAGTAGTCAAGCAGCAGGACTGTAGCATAATCCCCCCCTCCCCCAATTTGTCATTCGCTTCTGTAACTTTTTACCCATGTCTGATAGTGCCATGCTAAAGTTTCATTTGGAATCATACAAGGAAGATTTTATTCATCTTCTAAAGACTTCAGTTGTTTTTTGCTTTAATTACAAGAAACATGCATTAGATAAATTATAGACGGGCCTCTAAATATAAAATTGGATTTTTTATCTGAAACTGTATGATTGATTATATTGCCCCCACTTAATGCATTGTCAACATAGAGATTCAAAGTTGTAGTCAGTGTGTAAGGCTGTAAGATTCCTGTGACATATACTATTTTATAACTGTTTCTTTTATGCCTACAGGGTTCTCTTGTGTCTTGCCTTGTTGGATTGCTGCAGCTGTTGGACGAATTTCATTACAAGAGATTATGGGAGCATCTTAGTGACAGAAAGTCTCAGAAGGACTTCCTGCTTAGAGTATTTTTAGTATTTCGATTATTAGTGCGACAGGAAGTTTTCCCTCCTGACTGGCTTGTCATGCGCATGGTAGCCAACAATGTTATGCTAAATGCTCTTCGTGAACTAGCACAGCCACTGACATTTAATTTCCTTGACAGCTGTTGCCACTTTGATAGTGAGGTATGTTTCCATTTGATTACCATAATTATTATGTATGTCCTATCAGTGTAATTTCGTTCTGTAATCTGGTGAATCAATTATGAGGTATGGGTGTATTTCAGAATTCAGCTAAATTTATTATAAGCAATAATGAAAAATTATGATGTTATGTGTAATAACTACAAGCTCTGAGATTACACTTTCTTCAGTACAATATTTCATTAACAACTGTAACAATGGGTGGTAGTCTGACTATGCAAATAGTAAGAAATCGTTTTTTCTTATAAAAATAACAAACAGTAAGCTCTTGTACCATGTTGTGTTGACCATTTCTTTTTGTGCTGTATGTTTTATAATTCTATTATCTTAATCTTCTTGTATACTGCCTCTTTCTCCTTTCTCTCAGTCTGTTTTCATTTTCTCTTCCTTTAGTTCATACAGATGTGTCAATTACATATTGAGATCCTTCCATAACTGCCAAAGAACAAGTTATTCAACATTTGCAAAAAGACAGAGACAAACCATGCAATCCCTGTAATCTATTCATTGCTCTTAGCTTACACTTATGTCTATACTACCCTTTCTTTTGTGATTGTACAAGGCATGTTCAGCATATACACACATAATTTTTCAATGAATGTCCTGATAGTAAGACAGTGAATAAAAAAACCTCACTTGCTCATTCTAAAACTATTTTTTGGCTTTTGTGAAAGGAAAACTGTGATACAAAATGTCATACACTTAAGGTATAATCTGATGTCAAAGTGACACCATTCACTTAGCATACAAAACTGGAGATAATATTAGTAATCTATTTGTGGTATATTCATTGCTAATCACCTATAGTTAGAAATTAAAAACTCTTGGCAAATAATCTGACAAACACCATGACAAATGTGTGAGAAGATGACGAGTTGACACACTGGTAGGTGTTGAAACTGAAGCTTTATACTATCCCAGTGAATTCTCATCATTTCCTTTGACATAGCAAGAGAATTAAAGAACGTTGTTGCATTATTGTGTTGAAACATCAGTGGCAGACTGGACATATGGACTATCTGTGAAAGATGAGCACTATACAATTTCTTTAAGAGCTCAGATGCAGTACGCAAATATTTTGCAATGTATTATGGAATCTTCCAGAGTTAAGAGGGGTAACATAATTTGTCTAGTAGTCGATAGGAGTTACACGCATGAACTATTTTTCCTTGGACCAAGAAAAATGTCTATGTGGAAAGTTATGTTGAGTATTCTGTAGGAAAGCAAATGGATACTACTTATTTTAAAAGGTGTAACACCTTTAAGTTCTTAAAAGTTATATGAAACCAGAAATGAGATGAAAGCTAGAAGGATTTGAACAGAGAGTTACTTGCCGGAATGATCATCCACAACTGCCAGTATTTAGATCAGTGTATGCACGCCTTCCTTTACTTGTCTTTTTGTTGGGACTTGAGTGCTAATAATCACTGATTTATTGAAGTTGTTCAATGAGTTCACAAAGGAACGCAATTTCCAACCAATTAAGGAGCTTAGCAGGTAATAAACTTGTCACTGAGACAGCAACCAAATGAAATTTCATTTAAGACCATCATCGTACAATCCAAGAGGAATGATCTGACATACTACAACGTCCCATACATATCACAAAATGACTATGATGAGAAAATCAGATAAATTAGAGCTGATGCAGAGGCTTAGTTAGAGTCATTCTTCCCACGCACCACTTTTGAATGGAATGGGGATGAGGGTAAACAATACTGGTATCAAAAGTGCCAACCTCCTCACATGATAAGATATTTGTGGAGTACAAATGCAGCTGTAGATGTTGATCATAGGTGGAAAGAATTGGAAAATAGAATTGGTGAAGTCATAATTATCAAATAGATGTCAGTACACAGTTTCTTTGTTATAATGTTGAACTGAAAAACAGTAGGGTATCTACTTTCCTTAGTTTCCCAACATTGCTGCATATATGTTTCATATCTTGCATTCTGCATTAGCAGACAACAAAAAGCAAGTGCACATGCGTGTGCGAGCGCACACACACACACACACACACACACACACACACATCTTTTTTTAGATAAACTTGTACCTACATAAAAACATGAATATTTGATAAATACATACACAGAACAACTTCTTATTGCATACAGAATATTAAATAATGTACAGGTAATGCTGAAATAAATCAATTAATTACTTATGATGATATTGTTACTTTTCTGCAACTGACCTATTATTAATCAGAATCCCATAAAACTAACTATTTCACATATAAAATGATCACATTCATGAAGCTTCTTCATCTGAGTGTAGCTTACTGATTGCAAAGTGAACAAAAATCTTCAATAGTGAAGTGAGAGAAAGCGTGTCATAACAACTGTTAATGAGTTAAAATAGATTTTTTATTTCAGTCATAACTGCTAAATGAGAAAGTGGTTTTGACTAGTTTTGACCATTCTCAAATCTGTATTGGTTGTTTGCCATTTCCCATACAACAATTGTCATCATGAGTGACTTCCTAAAAATTTGCATATTATAAACAACCTATATAGTTCTCAATACAGCCTCGGACAGCAGAAAGTTTTCATGATCACCTTTATGATTTTGCATCTGTGACTGAAATAAATAATAAGTGTTAATTTTGTACATGTCTATTCCAGTCTGTTAAAAATTGTATGCTTTTTTTTCAGCTGTGGAGCAGTTATTTCAACCTAGCTGTTGCCTTTTTAACACAACCATCTCTACAACTTGAAAAGTTTAGTGAAGTGAAAAGAGAAAAGATAATAGAAAAGTGTGGAGACATGAGAGTTCTAATGGGATTTCAGATTCTTTCAATGTGGTCAAGCTTAGGTAAGAGATGGAAGATAGTAAATGTTATGTTATTAATTATTTGTACATTGAGAAATAGTTACCAAATTTTTTGTATCTTAGAGTGTTGTATTTCATCCCAAGATTACTGTTACTTTTGTAAACACATTTATCATTGTCATAGATGTTTGTATCACCAACAGAATCAAGAGTTGTATTGTATGGTTTCATTCTACACAGTTAAGCAAGCAAAACATAACTTCATACATCATTGTCTTAGTATTCATAAAGAAATCCACCTTGAAAACAGTAACTGGTGGAGGTCTTTTCAACTGCTAGAAATGAATTATGATCTCCTAGAACAAATAATTTTCTCAAAAGAAATTAAGGAAGAGACAACTTGGAAAAGTGGAGAAAGTGGGAGAAGTAGTAGACAAAATGAAAAGTCACTCATGACCAGGAATTGAGAGAGGCATACATAAACAGGATGTGTAATTTATAAAGTAAATAAGTATTCATATATTGAGGTAGTTATTTGTAAGAGCTTCTCTGTTAATTATTAGTTCATTTAGTAAATTTAAATTTTACTACTGTTTCTGTAACTGAATAGAGCATTGAAAGGAAATCATATTTGGGACATACAGAAAATTCTGGTGTAGCTTTGCAATTACTGTGAAAAAGACTTTGTGTGAAAAGCATAACGAGAAATGAGCCATATGAAGACGAAAAATGATATTGTGAAATCTTCATAACGTGTACTTTAATAAAAATTCAAAACAAACAAGAACTGATGCTTATTTTTGAGCACCTGACTGTGAAGGTCTGCTAATCATGGAAAAAGGCATATGGGACTAAATAAAGCAACATGTATTCTGTGAGAATGTGAGCAATAGTCAGCAGAAAATAATAAACAAGGTAATTAATTAAAGGAGCAAAGGTAGACATTTTATTCCAATGTGGTTTCGTACTCATAAAAAATGCAGATTCAGTTTAGAGACTGTCATGATGAGTACCTAAACCTATTGTGAGGATTCCATTGAGTCTTGTAGATGAAATGAGTGGTGCATAGAACATAGAAAGAGTAAGATCTGGTCCGAGCTGCCGGAGATGACATTCATGTGTGTGTGAGGTTCGCTTGCTTGTGTGGATGAATGCATGTGTGTGTTTCCTTTTCTGAAGAACGTTTTGGCCAAAAGCTAATGGGTAGGTGTCTTTTCATTGTGCTTGTCTGCAACTCAACACGTCATCTTTATGGTGAGTAGCAATCTATCTTTTCCTTATATTGTTGTCATAGGGAGAGTACTTTCAAAAGATGTACATGAAAGGATTTTGGAAGATCATAATTAAAATAAGTCTCACAACTTTTAGCAACCCTTATAATCATGCCAGTGTTCTCAAACAATTTATAGTTCATGCTGGTTTCAGAATATCATGTGTAAACAACAATAAAATAACAGTTACTACTGCTGTTAAAGCACACTGAAGGGTTAGAAGCAGGCCAACAACTACCACTGAGTTGCACTGCATACTTGATCCATGAGTAGTATTCATAAACAATGTATTGAAAATCCGTAGTTTCTTAACAAAAAAAATCATGACCTTTGTATGACCTATCAGATCTTGAAGTGTGGCAGTAAGGACTTGAAACATCCTTTACAGTGTCCAAATGACTACTTGCTCCACAATAAATCTAAAAAGAAACAAGTGACTGATCTTAATTTTCTTCTACACAGATGTTGTTTATCATTAATAGCTTCGTGTTAGCCAGCACTTGTGTGTGTGTGTGTGTGTGTGTGTGGGGGGGGGGGGGGGGGGGGGAAGGATCTTGAGGCAGCTTACAAACTTTTCTGTATGTGCTTCCAACCCACACAGATGTAAAAGTAACCTGTTTCACTTTGCAGCTATAATTGAGTTATAGGGGATTGCATATGAGGGACAGTCAGATGAGAATAAGACAGATGGGAAAAATGTAAGTAAACAGTTTATTATGTTTAGATTAGATTAGTTTTTCGTTCCATAGATCTGTGTTGAGGAGATCCTCGTGGATGTGGAACATGTCACCTTTTTTATTTTTTTATATATATTTTTAAAGTTGAAATAACAATACTAATAGTATAAATATATACAACACATAATTTGTTTCTATTAAAAAATCCGTCAATGGAGTAGAAGGAGTTGGCCACTAGTAAGTCTTTCAGGCTCCTTTTAAACTGATCTCTATTTTTAACTGAATTTTTTATGTTTGCTGGCAAATTATTGAAGATGAGTGTTCCTGAGTAGTGGACCCTTTTTTTAACTAGAGTAAGTGCTTTTAAGTCCTTGTGCAGGTCATTTTGTTCCTGGTATTGTATGTATGAACTGAGCTGTTTGTTGGAAAAAGAGATATATTATTTAGGACAAATTTCATTAAGGAGTAAATATACTGAGAAGCAGTAGTTAGTATACCCAGTTTTTTGAAGAGGTTTCTACAAGACATCCGTGAGTTTACTCCACAAATAATACGTATTACACTCTTTTGGACTCTGAAAACTTTTGTTTGACTTGAACCCCAAAATATTGTACCATATGACATTATGGAATGAAAGTAGGCAAAGTATGCAAGCTTTTTCACTTTTATGTCGCCTATGGCTGCTAACACTCGAATTGCAAATACAGATTTGTTAAGGCATTTCTGCAGTTCTGTGGTGTGCTCCTCCCAACTGAATTTATTATCAAGTTGTAATCCCAGGAATTTAAGACTGTCAACCTCTTCTATCTGCTCTTCTTCGTACTTTATGCATATGCTGGGTGGAAACCTCTTACAGGTTCTGAATTGCATATAGTGAGTCTTTTCAAAGTTTAATGTCAGTGAGTTGGCTTTAAATCATTTATTAATATCCATGAAAATATCATTAGCAGGTCTTTCTAGAACTACACTCGACATGCTATTTATTGCAATACTGTACTTGTGTCATCTGCAAACAAAACAAACTCTGCTTCTGGCAGTGTAACTGATGAGAGATCATTGCGAATGGTCCTCGCCGATACCCCAGGAGCAACAGTGTCCCTAATTTGCTGGGAAGTGGCGGTGCGGTCCCCTACGGCACTGCGTAGGATCCTACGGTCTTGGCGTGCATCTGTGCGTCGCTGCGGTCCGGTCCCAGGTCGACGGGCACGTGCACCTTCCGCCGACCACTGGCGACAACATCGATGTACTTTGGAGACCTCCTGCCCCACGTGTTGAGCAATTCGGCGGTACGTCCACCCGGCCTCCCGCATGCCCACTATACGCCCTCGCTCAAAGTCCGTCAACTGCACATACGGTTCACGTCCACGCTGTCGCGGCATGCTACCAGTGTTAAAGACTGCGATGGAGCTCCGTATGCCACGGCAAACTGGCTGACACTGACGGCAGCGGTGCACAAATGCTGCGCAGCTAGCGCCATTCGATGGCCAACACTGCGGTTCCTGGTGTGTCTGCTGTGCTGTGCGTGTGATCATTGCTTGTGCAGCCCTCTCGCAGTGTCTGGAGCAAGTATGGTGGGTCTGACACACCGATGTCAATGTGTTCTTTTTTCCATTTCCAGGAGTGTATTTTCCAGTAAAGAAAGATCCCTTTCTTCAACAGGTAATGAACTTGATCTTGCACTATCTCCCTTGACAACATTTTTGTTTTTGTCTGCTGTTTTGCAGTCCATATACATTGAGAAAAACTATATAGTCAACACTTGTGAACTTCCATGACTGTATACTGTATAGTACAATTTGTCTGACTGGCATACCTATCTCTCTCTGACTGTTACTAGCCATATTGACAGCCAACTATACAGATAAGCATTTTGAAGATGATATCTATCAGCTGCTTCTTCTTGCCTATTTCATCCAACAATTAAAAATCCTTGTTTTTACAGCTACAGTCTTCTCCCATTTCCCTCTCATTATACAGCACACTAAAGTTTCTTCTCTCCCATCAGCTGCTGGTAAAATGTATAAGTAATAAATGTGAATCAACAGAAAATGGTTCCCTTGTGAAGCCTTAATCATCACTCTCATTATAATACAAAACATGATGATCAACATAAAGTTATCTACTTAGTAAAAGGTTAGAAACTTGCAGTTTATACACAGATACATGTAGCATGAAACTACAGTAGTCAAAGAATGCTTGTCACAAGATATTTCTTGTATTGAAAGCAAAATTTGGTAACATATAAGAGTTATTTGCTCTAATTGAATCATCATTTACATCATCTGCATTACCAACATCTTAGATTGTATCATCATTTTACAGTATTAATTCATTTTCCTAACTACCATTTAATTATCACTGATATTTAATATTTGTGTGATGAGCTACAATTTATGTTTATTTTTCCTAAGGCAGTACAACTTTCAAACACCATGTCCATCTTGATTTGCATGTTACCATGTTTTATTCATCGTGTATGGGCCATGTGAGTTAACAGATTGGTGTCTTGCACCATCCGTTGGTGGCAGAGGTAACCAATTGGACACTAGATGTAGTTGATGACAAACTGTACTGTTCCACCATATTTCAGAAACAAAGCTTGTGGAGGTTACCAACAAAACTTCACTTTGTAGAGTTTAACAACTTGGCCTCATTTGCAATCTTTCCTAATACCCTATACACATTCATGATGCATACAAGCTTAATTTTCTGTAACTGATGATGATATTTTTTATTTGAAATAAATGAAAATAATGCTATAAATTTGATTATGACTCTTACTAGTTTGGCATGCAAAGTAAAACTGTTATCTGACTTCTTAGTGGTGGTCATCAAAATAGGAGAGCTTATCAAATGATCTTAGTTGCACAATGTATTAGGTCATTTAGGTGTCCAGACCGCATTGAACTCATCACATAGTAGAGTTGGTGTGGTTCATTAGTGTGGAATAGCACCACTCTTTGGAGATTGCCAGACTCTGAGAAACTACAGCAAAATTTCCTTGTTTTAGTCTTTGTCAGTATATTTGACTGCAGCAGTTCATCAGTTTTCCAAATTGAATTTGACATTTGTATTGGATGGTCTGATGCATAAGAGGTGTGAGAACTGCTTGTTCATCCATGTCTTCCATTTGGATGAGATCTGACAGTTTTTGAAACTTCTGGTGACATATATTGGTTTGACTCGCCCTCTCATGGACTTCAGCTATTTAATGGGGAAATCAGTGTTATTTTATAAGTGCATAAAAGTCAAGATGTATGTGGTTGCATAAAATACATTTTTACTATTCCATAAAATTAAATGCATTTAAAATTCTATGAATTTTGATTAGAATTTTCTTTTCATAGCACTGAAATATGGAAAGCAGGTATCTGTCACAGTTATATTTTTAAAATAGACATTCACATCATATTTAGGGTATTTGCACCTCTCATTTTCAGATGGAAGCATTTCATTTTTACATGTGTATTTCAGCTGGATGAGAGTGCTAACTTTCAAAATGCTTTGTGGATAGTAATAAAAATTTGGATGATACTAAAAACTGTTTTATATTAATTTTTATCATGAATAGTCACTGCATTTCACTCCAAAACAAACGGAATATGGCTGTCTCATAATATAATGTGAGAATTTGCTAACTCCAGAACATTTAAGTTAGCTATCCTCTATCTCAGTTTCCCATTTACATATATGTTTGTCTTAACAGCTCGATGCAGTAGTGCAAGAATTATCTCAGGTGATACAAAAATTTCAGAAGTGTCTTTGTTCATACAAATGTTGAGGCAATAAGATGTATGTTACACAGTTGCTTTTAATTTTATGAATTACAGTAGGGAAACTGGTTTTCTCAGTTAGACACACTTTTTTTGTTATAGGAGAGCACAAAATAAATTTTATTCCAACAATGGTTGGACCCTTCTTGGAAGTAACCTTGGTACCAGAAGCAGAACTGCGTAAGGCAACTCTGAACATATTTTTTGATATGATGGAATGTGAACAAAAAGCAAAAGGAAATTTCAAGCAAGTGAGTGTTAGACGCTGTTGAAGTATAATGACATAATTATGATTATCTTATAACTTTATTCACGTGGTAATTTTAAGATAACTGTGTTCATGTCTTTCAATATTCTCCACACTGTGATAATTTTTATTATTTTTCTTCCTCTTCAGGTAGAGTCTGAGCTCATCGATAAGTTAGATATTCTGATTAGTGAAAATAAGGGGGATGATGAATACAGGCAGTTGTTCAATACAATGTAAGTAATTATTATTATTTATTCATTTATACTATTATTTCTTCAATTTTTGTGTGTGTGTGTGTGTGTGTGTGTGTGTGTGTGTGTGTGTGTGTGTGTGTGCAGATTGCAGATGATTAAATTATTATGAAAAGGTTGGTTCTAATTTTTCAAAATTCTTCAGCTGGGTGAAACCATTGGTAAATGCAAAATTATTTAAAACATCTAGTAGAAACTGCCATGAATGGAAGTATACAATAATGGAAGTAAAAACATTCTAGTAAACATGGGTTTGCAAACAAACTGTATGTAAGATAATTCTCGGTGTAGTTGATCTGCATTAGAATTGTGGAACCTGTTTTATGCTGGCATATTATGACATTTTTCTGGAGAGTGAGACTCTTCTCTGTAGGAATTAACATTTGTTCCAAAAACAATGCTCATGTAAAACCCAGCTTGCTCTGTTCTTTCACAAGACTGTGAAGACAGTAGATATTTGTACCCAGGTAGGTGCCATATTCCTTGACTTCTGTAAGGCATTTGATACTGTTCTGCACTGCATACAGAATGTCAGACTAACTGTGTGACTGGACTGAAGCGTTTCTAGTAAACAGAACACAACATGTCATGCTCTATGGAGAGAAGTCTTCAGTCATAAAATGAACTTTGGATGTACCCCAAGGAAGTGTTACATGTCCATTCCTTTTCACAATGCATATAAATGGCAAAGTAGATAACACCATAAATTATTTTAGGCTTTTCGTCAGTGATGTTGTGATACACAGAGATATCCCAATGCTGAAAATTTTAGCCAGATGCAGGAAGACCTGTAGGGGACTGATAGTTGAAACAGGGAGAGGCAGTAGATCCTCAACATAAAAAAGTAATGTATTGTATATATGTAGGCAGAAAGATCTATTATTGTATGATTATATGACTGAGAACAATCACTGGAAGCAATTACCTCCACAAAATATGTAGAGGTATGTGTACAGAGCAATTTAAAGTGGAATGACCAATTAAAACTAACTGCTGGAAAGAAGGTACCTGACCGAGATCTATTCCAGAAGAGCAGCATATTTCATTATTGATTCATTTAGAAAGCCCACAAGTATGATGGAGATGCTTGGCCAATTCCAGTGGCAGACATTGCGAGAGAGGTGTTCTGCATCACGATGTGGTTTACTGTTATAGTTCCATACATTCCTAAAAGATTCAACAAATATATTGCTTCCTCCTACGAATATCTCTTGTAAAGACCATGAAGATAAAATTAGAGAGATGTGAGCTCACATGGATGCTTGCCGATAATTGTTCTTCCCACAAACCATTTACATCTGGAACAGGGATGGGAGAAGTGACAGAAGAACACAAAGTACCCTCTGCCACACACCAGAAGGTGGCTTGCACAGCATAGATATGGATGTAGATGTAGAAATGTGTGATTATGAGCTGCCACTCAATACCGTGTGAAATATGCTCCCAGTTAGTTAAAATATGTTTAAAACACGAGCCATGGGTGAAATTCGAGCCCAATTTGTACAGACGAGGACAGTATTTCATACTGAAGTCAGTGGCAGTGCATAAATGAAAGTGGAATGAAAGGCTGGTAAATAAGGAAGGAATTTGACTGTGCTGTTTTCCAAAGAACTGTCTCAGCATTGGCAATAACAGATGTGTTAAAGCACAGAGCATGATGATACTCGTGCGATTTGTTCTTGAGACCTGTTTTGATGTGGTGGACCTCTATAATCCACACTTACAGGAAACACAATGATAGCATTAGGTTTAGGCTTAATCTCTCAGTGTAAAGGCATCATGGAGTTGCTTGGCAATATTGAAAGAGCTTTAGACAGGACATTGATTTCACAATACACCATATTGATATCTACATTCAGATCAGACATAAGCCATCAATTAGAATTCAAAAAACATTCAAAATCTCTTACAAATACCTCATTCAAGCATTTTTTTAAAAAAAGTGAAGAAACCCAGGAATTGCAAGATCATAGAGTGAGCTGTTTCTATACAGTGCCCATATTAATTAAATGGAATGGAAAGTTGGTGACATTTGTATCAGGCATGTTTTTTGATATGAGGGGTAGCAACTGGTAGCACAACAATTTTAATTGATTCTGATGATATGAGCCAAAATTTACTTGAACTATGTAATCATGACGGACCATCAACAGAAAACATGCAATATCCTTGTCTGAGGCTTGCATACCTGATCATCTTCTAGCTACTTGACAGGCAACAGAAAAAAAGGTCAAGGGGGTTCTCACAATTGTGTTGTAGTTTCAGTGCTGGTTCACCACAATTATAATTCCCACTTGACAGAAAGCCTTAGAAAGCATTTCAGTACTTTAGGAAAATACTTCATATATTTTTAGCACAAAGTATTCAGTAAATGTTTTATATACTTTTCTCATATTTACACTTTATGTAATACCAAATCTCTAAGAGTTTTGACAGAGTATTAGTCTGTAGGAAGTCTCTCTCTCTCTCTCTCTCTCTCTCTCTCTCTCTCTCTCTCTCTCTCCCTCTCTCTTGGTAAGGCAGATTATTTTTGTGCCTTTCATCAAACTATTGCCTTACCTCATCAGCTAGTGGGATATCACAAAAACCAGCAAGTAATCCACAGCTATGCCATTTTCTGTGGGTTGAATCTGTATTAAAAATGTGTTTTCCCTTTCATCTTGAAAAGTGGAGAGTGTTTCAATAGAGCATAATGTACCAAGGAATACATAATTTTTTGTTGGTACTTTATCTAGTGACTGATTTTAGAATCACATGAAGGAAATCACACTAGAGACCATCATAAGCAGTTCCCACCTTTTACTATAGTTTTTGCTGTTGTTAGAAATGAGGTTGTTTTTTGCACAGAATGAGGAAACATTTCACTCAGTACGCATTTAAGTTCTGTGTAATATACAGGTTGACCCAAGAGTCCATTAACATTTTAAAAAAATCAATAACATTATAGAACAATATTGTCACAGAATCAGCTGAGTAGCTCCGTGGTGTTGTGGTTATGATCCTAGACTGTTGCATGGAGGGTTGCGAGTTCAACACTCACATGGACAGTACAATTTTAATTTCTATATTCGGTTTGATTACATTCTAGAAGTATCCACAAATGTCAAGAATCATTGTACGGGTAGGTTGTGTAGCTTCATATATACTGTATGTGTTCTGGCCAGAGGCAGTTTGCTCTGCGCTCTTATATGTGCAAGTGCTGAATAAACCTTTGGTAAGGCAAGTTAGTGTTCATCATTCATCTAATTACACCTTATTCTACGTGACATTATTCTGGTGGAGGCGCCAGGTATTGGAACTTGTCATAGTGCATATTATTGATGACACAGTGGCTCCCATCAGGCCACAACAGAGCCGCCTTTTACTTGGCGAGAAACCTGAGTTCGAGCCATATTCAACAGATCACAATCTATTGGAGACAGAAGAAGAGGACATTACGATGACAGCAACTGTGTGTCACCACATGAGACATCATTCTGGGTTCTCTGGTGATGATGGCCAAGATCCAAACAAGTGGGATGACACCGTGTGTTTGGCTAACATATTTTTCTACTTGGAGGGCACTGCCAAGCAATGGTGTGAGAACAACGAGGAGAAGTTCACAAACTGGGAAGTATTCCAGGTGGAACTGTGCAAGTATTTTGGAAGTGTGCAAGTATTTAAGTGACACACAACGACAGAAGTGCAAGGCTGAAGATAAATTAAAGTGCAGAGCACAGCGTCCAGGAGAAACTACAGCATCCTACATTCAAGATGTCTTGGAGCTGTGGAAAATAGTGGATCCTAGAATGAAGGAGGAAGATAACGTTGCACATCTCATGAAGGGTGTTGCTGAGGACATGTATCAAGCCCTACTTCTGAAGGAGGTTTCGAAAGCAGATGACTTAATAAAATGGTGCTAGTATATCAAGACAATGCATCAAAAAAGAATTACGTGCAAGAAGTTTGAATGGCTTCCAAATGTTGTATCAATGTCTGTGATGTAGGAAACAACTGATTCCACAAGTGTTTTTTGTCAGATAGTGAGAGAGGAAGTTCAGAAGGCACTTGGATTGCACGGCGAGCAAAAAAACCAAGACACTTCGAGGAGCAAGTGGAACAGACATTGAACCCAATCTCTCATCCTTCATTTCCCTTTAAAATGGTGAGAAAGTCAAGACCCAGGTAGAGTTATGTTCCTACAATGCCGCATGAGGAAACTGTTTGGGCACCAAGGAAGTCTGATGTCTGGAGGACCCAGGATAACCAACCAGTGTGTTTCCACTGTGGACAACTGGGACACGTGGTGCACTATTGTTGAGAAAGGCAGCAGATATTTGATGATGTCTGTGCCAGAAGACAACAGGCCAATCTTAGCCAATTCCAACTCCGGGATGACGAAGATGAATAAGAAGATGTGGGTGCAGGACGACGTAGGTCACCATCGCTGCAAGCTAGCTGCTGGAGAGGACTCTCCCCAACATGCTGATCAAGGTCTCCATCACTGTTTAGAAACTCCAGCCAATCATCTAGCTGCTGCAATCTGGAAAACTGAAGGATGCAACCTTCTTCGGGGGCGAGTCCACTGAAGAGAAAAATCCTCCACTGTCGATCACTACAAAAATGATAGGAAACCACATCAATATCCTCATGGATGACTGACCAGCCCAAGCTCTTTTGGGCTCTGGTGCATCACATTCAGTCATTTCGGAGAAGTACCATTGCCAGTTGCGGAAAACCATATTCGTTGACAGCAAAACATCTCTGCTGAAGGTGGCTAATGGGAAATATGTAAAATCTACAGGAATATGTATCATTCGTGTGGGTATATGTGGACATACACAGTCTTACAATAGTGTAGTCAAGACGTCATTCTCGAATGGGACTTTCTGAAAGCTTCTCAGGCAATTATAGATTGTGGTTGCTCGAAGATTATGCTAGAGAAGATGAGATACTGTGGGTAGGAAGATGCGCATCCGAGTTTGTGGAGACTATGTGTGCTGGATGAAGTGACCATTCCTGCAATCAGCGCTAGAAAGGTAACTGTCATGTGTTGTGCCCTGCATCAACCCATGGTTCTTGTAGTGGAATGTAAGAGAGGCATACCACTGAAGAATAAGTTGGTCATGCCAGCCTCTGTTGTCTCGTTTAAGAAAGTATTCGGTGAATTGTGGATAGTTAACAGTCACTGAGAACTGCAGATCCTAATGAGACACATGTGCATAGCAAATGCTGAGCTGTTAATTGAAGAATAGCTGAGCGCCATAGAAACCTCCCATGCTGAGTCTGTGGGTGAAATTAGCGCTACCACTATGAGACAAGATCTTCTAGCTCGACTATCACCAGATCTCACTAAGGAACATCGGAAGAAACTACTTGACATTCTTCAGGAGTTCTCTGAATGCTTCAATCCACAGGTGAAGAGCAAATTAGACAATTTGACGGTGAAGCACTGGATTAGCACTGGAGACCATCAACCAATAAGCCAGAGAGCATACTGTGTGTCAGCAATGGAATGTCGAATAATTCGCAACAAGGCAGAGAAAATGATGAAGAATGCCATCATTCAGCCTTCACAGAGCCATGATCATCACCAGTGGTCCTTGTCAGGAAGGAGGGTGGCAGTTGGTGCTTTTGTGTTGATTACAGGAGGCCTAATAAGATAACTAAAAACGACATTTACCCTCTTCCACGAGTTGACGATACACTAGATTGTCTAAAGGGTGCTAAGTTTTTCTGAACCATTGACATGTACTTGGGATACTGGCAAATCAAAGTAGATGAGGCTGATTGTGAGAAAACTGCATTCATCACCCCTGAGGGCCTGTATGAATTTAAGGTAATGCCATTTGGTTTGTGTAATGCACCAGCAACTTTTGAATGAGTGATGGATATTCTTCTAAGGCACCTGAAGTGGGCAGTGTGTCTTTGTTATTTAGATGATATTATAGTGTTCTCAGAGACATTTGATGAACATATAAAAAGACTGCGGCCGTTCTTAAGTGTCTCCAACAAGGTGGACTGAAAATTAATCCAAGAAAGTGTCTCTTTGGGGCAAAAGAAATAAAAATACTTGGACACTTTGTGCAACCAGACCCAGAAAAGCTGAGATCTATAATGGAATTTCCTATTACTAAAAGTATTAGAGATGTGAGAAGCTTCCTCAGATTATGTTCTTATTACTGTTGTCTTATCAAAGACTTTCGTATTAAAGCCAGGCCACTCCAAGAGTTGTTAAAAGCTGATGCAAAATTTATCTGGGGTGGTGCTCAACAATATTCTTTCGATGTCCTATGAAAAGGTCTGATGACTGACCCTGTACTTTGTCTGTACGATGAGAGAGCACCAACAGAACTACACACAGATGCCAGTGGGTATGGGACCGGTGCTGTTTGGGTGCAAATTTTGGGTGGAAAAGAGAAGGTTATAGCCTATGCTTCTAGGCCACTTACAAAAGCCAAGAGAAACTACTCAACTACAGAAAGAGAATGTCTTGCTGTGATCTGGGCCTTGAGCAAGTTTTGATAGTATCTCTATGGAAGGCCATTCACAGTTGATACAGACCATCATTCACTTTGTTGGTTGACTGGTCTTAAGGATCCAACAGGATGACTCACCAGGTGGGCATTACATCTTCAAGAGTACGTCATTACCATAGTGTACAAAAGTGGAAGAAAAACCAAAATGTCAACTGTCTCTCAAGAAACCCTGTGCAAGACCATCAAACTTTGATAAAGATAGTGTCAGTCTCATTGCACTCCTGGATCTCTCTGCTGAGCAGAAGAAGGACGCCACGACATCTCAAATCATGCTTGCCTTAAATCAGTCAGAGGATGTGAAATGACAGTTTAAGGTAGTTAATGGATTTCTTTGCAAGAAAAACTTTTATCCATTTGGAAAGAGGTCGCTACCAGTGATTCCTAAACACATACTCTTGGATGTTCTGCAGAAATTCCATGGCACACCTGAGGCTGGACATCTAGGATTTATTAAGACACACGATAGAATTTGCAAGAGATTTTTCTTGCCAAGTTTATTTGAGAGTGTCCATCGCTCTGGGTTGCACTGTCGAGAGTGCCAGGGGAGAAAGGCAGTTCCTCAGAAACCACCTGGCCAGCTCATACCAATTCCACCAGCCAAAACACCTTTCCAGCATGTTGGGATTGACCTCATTGGATGATTTCCAATGTCTGCTAGTGACAATAGATGGATTATTGTTTGCACTGATTATCTGACTCACTATGCCATTGCAAAACCAGTGAAGGCAGGCGAAGCATCCGAGGTAGCCCATCTCATCGTGGAAGACATTATATTAAAACATGACACCCCAAGGTCATTAATTACGGATTGAGGGTAAGTTTTTCAATCGAATCTTGTGGCAGAGATAAACCACTGGTGCAACATTACTGATCACATGATGACTGCCTACCATGCACAAGCTAATGGGCTTACTGAACGCCTTAATAAGACCTTGGCTGACATGCTATCAGTGTTTGTCAATGTTGAGCGGGTCATCTGAGATGAGGTGCTACCTTTCATGACGTTTGCCTAAAACACCGCCAAACAAGACACCACAGGATTTATGCCATTTTTCCTGATGCATGGGCGTGAGGCGACTACTATGATGGACACTGTGTTTTCACTACATCCTGATGATGTGGACAATGACTACATCTGCCATGTGTTAACCAGAGCTGAGGAAGCTCAGCAGTTAGATCGACTCCGCACACTGCAGGCTCAAGAAAATGATCGCTGAAGGTATGATGCGAGCCACCACCCTGTTGTCTGCCAAACTGGTGACCTCGTCTGGATCTTCACTCCTGTTTGGAAGGTCGGTCTCTCGGAGAAGCTCCTCAGGCACTACTTTGGACCTTATAAGGTTGTAAGAGAGAGTTGTCTGATATTACTTATGAAGTTGAAGATTTCAACCTCGACACAAGATGGCAAAAGCTCAGAGATACGGTCCATGGGCTTTGAATGAAGCCCTATAAGCATCCTGCAACCAAGAGTAAATTCAAAGCTCCAGCAACAGGCAACAAGTGGAAAGGTGATGAAGAGTGTAACAACAAAAGAAGTTCTAAGAATATCACGACCAGGGCGAGAATCAGTCACCAGGAGTCAGAGTTTGCAGGACCGATGACTCATCCCGGACTAGAACAATGTAACACTGAGATGCTATTCACTTAAGGTGGGAACAATGTCGCACAAGAAGCTGAGTAGCTCCATGGTGTTGTGGTTATGATACTAGAGTGTTGCATGGAGGGTTGTTTGTTCAAAACTCACCTGGATTGTACAATTTTAATTTCTATATTTGGTTTGAGTGCATTGTAGAAGTATCCACAAATGTCAAGAATCATTGTACTGGAAGGTTCGGTAGCTGTATATATACTGTATGTGTTCTGGCTAGAGGCAGTTTGTTCCGCACTGTTGTATGTGCAAGTGCTGAATAAACCCTCGTTAAGTGAAGTTAGTGTTTGTCATTCATGTAATTACACCTTCTTCTATGTCACAATATAGGTAGAGGAGTAAAAATTGACACACATACCTGAAATGGCATGGGGTTTTATTGAAACCAAAAAAGTGCACAAAATGACCAATAGATGGTGTTTCATATGATACAAAGGCAGTACTTAGCATAAAATTTGATTTTTAGCAATGATGGTTTTCTTTATACCAAATGCTCAACATATTCATCAACAATACCTGTAGTCAATGAACAATGTTATGAGTAGCACTGCACACCATATCAGCAGTTATGATGAGAACTTACCATTGGATGTTGTTTTTTAGCATCCCTAATAAGGTTGGATGCTCCCAGTAGACTTGTGACTTGAGGTAACACCACAACCAACAATCGCCCAGATAGGTGTCTGAGGAACTGGGAGCAAAGCATGATGGAAGTTGCAGCTCAGCACGCAGTCCTCACCAAATGATGTGCTCAAGAGCTCTTTCACATGTGTAGCAATAAGGAGTGGAGCACCATCCTACATTAAAGTCATACCTCCCAAAAGGTGTTTATCAGTCAGGCTAGGGTTGATATGATTCTGTAACATATCAATGTACCTCACATCCATCATGCTGACAGTTTGAAAAACAGCACCTGGCAATACCTCACAGCAAAAGGGTCCGATCATGATTGATGTGGTGAATACACAGCACGCTGTGTCTTGCTCATCATGCAATGGGGTTTCCATGACAGTTGTAGGATTTTTGGTAGCCCAAATTCTGCAGTTGTGTTTATTGACAGACCCTTGGAGTGTGAAATGGGCTTCGTTGGTCCACAACACGTTAGACAATTAATCGTCATCTTCCTTCATTTTTTGAAGTGCCTACACCACAGATGCTGTCTACATTACAAAATCGGTGGATTACAGATCTTGATGATCCTGGATTTTATACAGATAGCATTGGAGCATAATTCTTAGTGCTTTCAAAACTGTAGTGTGTGTGTGTGTGTGTGTGTGTGTGTGGACTGCGAGTGCAACATGCGACTTCATGAATGCTGACTTCATCATGTGAAGATAACCTGCTAAAGTCTCCATTTCTTATAAAATGTCTGAACAGCAGTAGCACTTGTGTTTGGTCACCTTCTGTGGGGCCCGTAGTGTAAACAATCTGTGGCTTCAAACTTCGTGATCACTTTCGTCTACCCATGATAATATCCTTCTTATGGTGATACAATCATAAAGGTGCACTAGCAGATTCTCCATTCTGATTGTTGTTGTTATGGTCTTCAGTCCTGAGATTGGTTTGATGCAGCTCTCCATGCTACTCTATCCTGTGCAAGCTTCTTCATCTCCCAGTACCTACTGCAGCCTACATCCTTCTGAATCTGCTTAGTGTATTTATCTCTTGTTCTCCCTCTTCAATTTTTACCCTCCACGCTGCCCTCCAATACTACATTGGTGATCCCTTGATGATCTCAGAACATGACCTACTAACCCATCCCTTCTTCTAGTCAAGTTGTGCCACAAGCTCCTCTTCTTCCCAATTCTATTCAATACCTCCTCATTAGTTACATGATCTACCCACCTAATCTTCAGCATTCTTCTGTAGCACCACATTTCGAAAGCTTCTATTCTCTTCTTTTCTAAACCATTTATCATCCACGTTTCACTTCCATACATGGCTACACTCCATAAAAAACGACTTCCTGACATTTAAATCTATACTCGATGCTAACAAATTTTTCTTCTTCAGAAACGCTTTCCTTGCCATTGCCAGTCTACATTTTATATCCTCTCTACTTCGACCATCATCAGTTATTTTGCTCCCCAAATAGTAAAACTCCTTTACTACTTTAAATGTCTCATTTCCTAATCTAATTCCCTCAGCATCACCCGACTTAATTCGACTACATTCCATTATCCTCGTTTTGGTTTTGTTGATGTTCATCTTATACCCTCCTTTCAAGACACTGTCCATTCCGTTCAACTGCTCTTCCAAGTGCTTTGCTGTCTCTGACAGAATTACAATGTCATCAGCGAACCTCAAAGTTTTTATTTCTTCTCCATGGATTTTAATAATAATCCATTCTGATAGGAAAGCTTCATTAACAGCTCCTTTTCCGGTAAAGTCAAGATGCCGTGGTTACTGGCACTGCTGACTCTCTGTCTCCCTACAAGTCATTTTATGCACAATTCTCATGCAGTCATACTGACATGTTGCTGTCCAGTGCCACCTGTCAGCCAGGTTTTGCATTAGTTTTGGTTTCAATAAAACCTCATGTCATTTCAGTTGTGTGTGTCAATTTTTACCTTTCTACTTGCATTATTCCCTGAATTAGTGCATTTCCAAATGTTAGTGGATTTTTAGGTCAACCTGTATTAAAACTATTTGGAAAGTGTTGTTAATTTTTCTGGTTCAGAATTTTATGTTGAGTGAAATGCTATATATTTCTAGAACTATTTACATAACATGTGGACAGTTGAGATGTAATTCGTTGGTCGTGCACCATCTTATACCTTGAAACAGAAGGTGGTCTTTACTGTGGAATGTGTGATACTTGCAAATGAACTGAATTTCTTTGATGTCTTAATATTTTTACCTGCCTTGATAACAGAAATTTATGTTAGTTTCAAATAGCTTCTATTACAGAATGTATTTAACTTTTAGATAGTGTTTGATAATTCTTCTGCTTAATTTCGTTTCGCTAACTGATTATTGGTGTGTATTGCAGTAATAATGCAACAGATAGACTATTAAATACAGTACTGACAAGATTTTCTAAGTTGCAACACTTTTAAATTTCAATTGAATATTTCTTCATAGGTACATGTCCATGTTGTACGTTGGAACATCTTTTCACGTTTGTAAAACCTTTATTTTCTAAAGTAATTTTTGTAATATCAGAGAAAGATTGCATCACAGAAAAAGTGAATACCATGATTTACAAATAGAACAAGAAAATATATTAAGCTTCTATTACAGGGCTGGATAGAGGCGAAATTCTTAAAAGTGTACCAAAGTAGAACACTCTCCCCCCAGTTTAAAAAACATTTTTCTTTTAATTTCAGAGTTCTTAATGTTTTCCTGTGGTATATGGTTTTGTGTTTCCATGTAGACATAGAATTCATAGTAAAGAATTTTCTTACAATGTCATAAAAATCTAATTTCTCTAAAAGAAAGAATTAATGAGAAAAAGTATTAATTGGATATCTGTTACTATAAATACTTCATGAAAGTTCATAGTGAAATGATTTCAGTCAGTTTCAGTCAGCATCATAGCTAAACTACATTTTTCCTTGTTTAATTATTCCAGTAGTAATTGTTGTACATTATTTCTTTCTTGCTAACAAGGGAACACTTAAGTGCAGTGTAAGTATGTATTTAAATTTGTGTGTATCTTGCACCTACTGACACTAATCCTTCTTTCTCTCTCTCTCTCTCTTTGTGTTAATTTGGTTCATCGGTAGTGTATCCTTATGATTTAATATAAAATCCTTCTGCCCATGTTTCAGTAGATCTCTTGTTCACTGCAACAGCATGCAGAAAAGCTGTACTGGGGGTACCTGTGGTGCCAAACTTGATTATTATGTGCCTGTTAATTGCATGAAGATTTAGAAAGAAAAAATTAAAGGGCAGCTTCCACATTACTGTATATAGCATTAGCCTTTTTGAAGAATATTCGGAATTTATTTCAAATTTTGTGTAAACTTGACAGCCAAAATTTAGTTTCATCTGCATGTTACTGTATGTCACACAACATTATAATTTTATTGTTTTTTGGAATCTTTGCACAATAGACAACTAAGTAATTGGAATAAAATACAAAAAATAAAAGTTACAATACTAAATGGCAACACATGAGGGAAATAAATCATGTATAGTCATTTCCATAATATGACTGTATATGTGTTCTCATATGGAGCCAATGGCATTGTCTGTTGAGCTTAACCCTCCTCCTTTGAATAAATAACCTTGGTCTGAAAGCTAAAGAACATTTATGATCTTCAGCAATATTATGAGCATGGTTTTATGACTATTTAACAGTGTTTTGTATTTTATAAAACACCTCCTTAGTTTTCTCCTTAGTTTTGTGATCTTATTTTTTAATTTATTTGGCATGGCTGTATGATTTTGATTTTGTAGAAATAAATAGTAGTAGCTTTTGTTGAAGCAGTCATGAAAAGGAAATTATGAATATCCTAAACTTGCAGTTCTGATGTTGTTCTATAGCGAACTATAGAAAACTTGAAAACTGTGATGTCTAGTATTAAACTGGCCGAGACCTACTTTGGACGTTAACAATAAGTTGTGGAAGACAACAATGTGTACATTAGTGTGAACTTTTTTGAATTGTGACAGTGTAAGAGAAATTATAATCCAGGTGACAGCTCCACTGTTTTTAATTTTTTTAAATAAAATAAGGGACTTTTTAATTACTCATCTTACGGATTATGGAGAAGAGAAAATTCATTCTACATAGGGAAAGATAAAGGAAAAGTTATAGACTCTGAAATGGAACACCTAGCCATTGAACAGTACTCAGAACCTCCGTTGTTTGCTGCATAAGCACACCCATATAGCATCTTGCTTCAGATGCCAGCTTCTCTAGAATCCATGTACAAAAATTTACTTCCACTCTGGTACAAGCCATACTGTAATTCTGTCAGAGACAACAAAGAACTTGGAAGTGTGTGTGGGTGTGTGTGTGTGTTTGGGGGAGGGGGGGGGGGGGGCAAATAGCAGAGGGAGACAAAGAGACGTGTACAGTAAGAAGGATCATTCATGACAAGTGTTTAAGCACATTCCAAGACAAGGTTCCCAGGACTGCTTGAGGAAGTGGAAACACCACTGCAATACGTGTGTGAACAGGGGAAGGGAGTACTTTCAAGGAAACAAGAATTAAATAACTCTGAGACGAATAAAATATTAATTTTTAAAAAGGCCTCATATGCATGTTTCTTATCATCTTATATTATTCAGTCACTGGGCCATTCTACTACTCATATTCCTAACTTACTTAATTAATGCTTGAAAGTGAATAAATATACAAGAGAAAATACATTGTCATTCTGCTGAATAAAGTATTGCTACCATTTCTCATTTGAATTTGTTTTTGTTCCATTCGATTTAGCTGTTACTGTGTGATATCGCTGTAATGTCAGTGGTCTTGTTGAGAGACTTATCTCCAAGTGATTTACCTCATAATGTAGGAAAATATTAAACATCTCAGAATTTGCTATGTGTATTAAAAAAGGAAATATGACAACAGAGACTGATAAAGATGAAGTTCTTTTTATATTTTTTTGGTCATGAAATAAATGCAAAGTTTTTCCACAGACTCTTAGAGCGTGTGCAGTCAGAAGACCCTGCCTGGAAAGACAGTGGAGCAGCATTCATAAGTTCTGTTACTAGACTGCTGGAGAGGCTGCTGGACTACAGAAGTGTCATACAGGGGGATGAGAACAGGGACAAACGAATGTCCTGCACCGTCAATCTTCTTGTGAGTCACTACACTACCATTAACCATATTTGGCCATTAAAAATAGCTATTCTAATATTAATTTGTGGTGTTTTTTGTATTAATTGGAATATAAACGGATTGTCTCTTGTCAATAGATTAATGTATTCATAACAGCTGATTCACAACTACAAGAATTTGTCAAAAATTTTTTGCATGTTGATAATGCCGGGTGATTACAATAAAAGTGCAGTTACTCACAGAAGTCCAACATGGACTGTAATTATCATATGGTAGTGAAACTTGGTAGATATTCGAATGTGTTAAAGGTGAAACCGACCTATGTGGGAAAAAAAAAGTTCCAGTTTTGGCCATCAAGTGCAAATTTGACACTGTGAATGCAAGAAAGATGTATAGAAATGTTTCCATATGCACCGTGTAGTGTAAAATGTGCCTCGTCAGTCCACAGAATATTGCCTGGATGTTGGCAGAAAAGGTCAAACAAGTGAGAAAGGCATAATGTTGATTTTATTATGAATCACAGCTTGCACCATTTGTTAAATATGAGTACTGGAGACATCAACGAGATGCTGCATCTGTAAAACAACATGATCAGCAGCTACTCACAGCAGTTCTGGTTGAATCTGAGCAACATGTTCCTGTATACTGACCTTCAGATCAGGTAGAGGTCAAATGTGTCCCTGGTAAATGCATTCTTTTGGATATCCCCAAACCAAAAAGTCACGTGGATTCAGACCAGGTGACGTTGCAGCCCACGAATCTGGAGAACCACTGGAAATAACACAGCAGATCTTTCACTGGGTGAGTGAACATGAAGTGTTCCCACACATTTGCTCTCTTTCAAAGCAGGAAACAGGTACTGGGCAAGGATGTCTTGATAACAGCTACATATCATGGTACACTTGAAAGGTGCTCCGGATGTCTTCTCTTCAAAGAAGAGCACATCTAGAATAAAGGTGCTTGTGAATACACATGACACAGTCACATATGATGAGTACAGCTGTTATTTTTGCACAACACAATGTTTAATGGTACCCCAGATTGGGCAGTACTGTGTATTCACTGCACCGTGTAGTGTAAAATGTGTCTCATCACTCTGTAGAATATTGCCCAGTCACATGTCAATTTTAATCATTGCCAGAAAACCGAAGAGGAAATTCAGGATGTTGCTGCTGAACATGAGGTTCCAGTTGTTGCACTGACTGGACTGCAAAACTTTCTATACTGTTGACAATGGGTGGACAATTTTCATGACATTGCATTGGTACTAGCACTACCTTGGGCACATCCCGCATGGTCAGTTACAGCAACAGCAACCTTGTGAAGAACTTCCACTGGGATAGGACACCTTTCTCTTCCAGGTGCCACACCAAGCTCACCTGTGTTTTCAAATTTCATTATCATTTTCTTTCAACTATTTAATGATACTGTGCCTCTCCTCAGACCTTTCAGTTGGCAACACCCTCTCATTGCAGCATTGCAACTGTTGTCATTCACACAAATAGCTTCAATTCCAGATCACTGTCTCTCTTCTCAATAACCACACTTTTCACTCACATTATGGCTTGTCAAATGACAGCATGGATGTCATACTGTCATACAAACAGTGTACAGTGCCAGATTTGCACCTGGTGGCCAAAATTGGAACTGATTTTCCACAGTAACAAATTAGCATATCTACCAAGTTTTACTGCAATACGATGATTACAGCACACTCTGGACCTCCATGAGTAGCTGCACTTTAATTTATTTCCACCCAATATAAGAACTCCACATTGAGCTAAGAGGACTGATGTTATATAATGGGATGGAAATGAAAGAGGCTAGTTAACAACAGACATTTTTTCGTGCAGCCAACTGAGTTAAAGCTTCAGTTTTGCACAAAATTGCAACAGCTACCACATTTGTCTTTGTCATGTCCTGTGAGCAATAATATTATTTGAATTCACCATCTGACCTCCAGTCAGTCTATGAGATGACTACAAGGTTTGCTGCCTTTAATTATTAGTTTCTATACCAGCACTGGTAGAACTCTGCTCATATCAGTCCTTGATTTATGGAACTGATAACTGTGCTTCGTAATATGTCAATTTCTCCATTGTCTGCCAACTCAAAATAAAAAAAATAAAATAAAAAGTTTTACAGAATTAGTCTAGATCCCATAATTTGCTTCAGTTAAAGTCTTCACCTCAATATACTAGATTTTTAGACAATCATTATTTTTGGTATGTTTTAACAGTAGTACCGCATTATGGATTTAGTTTTAACTGCTTTTTGAATTGGTGTCAGGCAATTATCAGCAAATGCTAATCTACTTGATTTCTTTTGTCATATCTGTGAGACAATCAGAAAATGATTAATGAGAAGACTGGGGCTGTGATACATACACCTTCCTAAAATTATTCTTGTCCAAGTTACAGAACTGTAGGCAAATCAGTGTGTCAAAGAACTCTGTTGTTGGTGCTGAGAACTGTGAGCAGTTGTTGGTTTCACAATCTTATCTATGATCTCTTATCAGTTGCTGCAGGGGAAGTCTATTATTGCTGTTGATGTAAAAGTGAATGTGTTTGACACAAAATGTGGTTAAATGAGAAATTCATGATATGTCAGTGAAATGTTGTAAAAGTGATTCATAAAGTGAAATTAGAAAATAAATTAGTTAAATCAGAAAGTAATATTTATCCTTAGTTAATTAGAGCAGCTAGATTTTTGTATCTCAGAATAACCAGTATGGCATCATTGTTCTGTAAGTCACACCTAATGCTTTAAATGACAAACTGTATAGAACCTGGAGGAAGAGTTGTGATCTAATTTTCTGGGAAATAACTAAGTAATTGAGTGTGTTACCCTATCAACTGCAAACTGCATTACTATTCAATAATTTACTTTTTTGATTGACATATTTCACCTATGAAGCAAGTTTCTGGAATTAAACTCTAATTTGCTTGTATATGTGAGGTGTAACACAAATATTGTTGAAGCCAAGAGTCAGGAAGAAGGAAACAGACCGCCTTTCTACTACTCGAAGCAAAAGTTTCTCTGAACCTAAATCTGACTACAGTCATATCAATTTCTGAACTTTTAAAAATATCAGTGCTGCAACTATGAATAGTAATTACTTAACTGAACTCTCGCTATAACAGTAAGATGGAAAGTTCTCCGTTTGGCATAAAGATTTTGTTGATATCAATGAAATTTTGTATTTTTTACTTCATGCAAAATCTTTGGAAAAATTCTGCCTGTACACAGTTTCAAAGTAATCATTATTTACTTGTTTTATTCATGACAATAAAGTGAAATATCCAAAGAAACAATTTTCTTTTAAAAAGAGTGTCAGCAGGAGCAGGAAGAAAAATAAAGCCCACATGTAGCCCTTGATTTCATTGTGCAATTCACAGTCTAGGTGACAGCATAAGTGTCCAAGCAAAGTAGTTTAACAGCAACATTAAGAGAACTGGTGTACTTAAACTGTTGTGCTTGTTCTATACAGTGCAACAAGCCAAGATGAAAGTCTTTCCTTGTTGTTTCAGTAAGAATTTCATGCTTTGAGTTTACAAAAAAATTTGTGAATACCTATGGGCAAAATGAAATTAAACATTTTTGATATGATCATGCCTCTGAAACAATGGGCAGAAGCTCAGGCAAAGGAAAAGGATTACTGAATGAAATTTACTGGGTTATTTTCTACATCACATATATGTGTAGTCAATCACAAATCTGAATGTAATGGGAACTAAACAGTTACTGATCATTTTTATAAGGCTTGCAGAGAAGAAATTGATGAATCAGTACTACAAATAAACTCAGTTAAAATGAGTAATTGATTTAAACAGTTCAATTGGCCAGGAGGCGTTTTCTGACCTTTAAAGAATTCTGACATATGACCACTGTATAAAACAGAAGCAAGCACTGACATAAATAATTGTAAGACAGTTTTATTGACTTATTAAGTTACTGAAAAGAGTAATTTTAGATCAAAGGGAAGCTTTCTGCTGTAAATATAACCTTCTAAATAACTTGCAGCATGGGTTCTGGAAAGGGCAATATGCAGTAACATTGGACCTTTTCTGAATTTGCTTAAGATCTTTGATTCTGTGAATCATGCAGTACTTTGATCCAAAGTAGAAACTTATGGTATAAGAGGATTAAACTAAATTTCTTAAAGTTGTTGTATTTGAGATAGAAGATAGCATGATAAACTATGTTCTAAGAATAAAGGTAAAATACTAAAAGTAAAATCTACATAGAAGACTCACAGCTGTGGAGTCCCACTGGAAAGAATTATTGGGCTATTTTTGTTTCTTGTGTATATTAATGACATAACAGAGCCACAAAACTCAAAAGTTGTGCACTATGTTGATGCTACATCATTTATTATCTTGTACTGTACTGAATAGCTACAAATGCGAAACAATAAAGATAACTTTGATGTAATCACAGAACGTCTAATCTCGAGTAAACTTGCATTGAATAAGTGCAAGACTGTTGTGATGAAGTTCCTGTTAAATTATAAACAATCTCAAGCGGACATAAATATTGAACCACTGTCTACAGCTGAAACAACCAATAAACTTATATTTGCAGATATTGTGATTGATGAACATCTTACATGGAAATAGCACACAAGTCACATCAGTAAAAAAATTAGTTGCAGTGTTAACCTACTAAAATCCCTCATAAATATAATAATGTCTCCTGTTCTTAAACAAATACACTATGGATTAATGCATTCACATTTTCAATATGGCATTGAAATCTGAGGCGGGGCACTCACACTCTACATGGATAGGATATTTGGGCTACAGAAAAGAGCAGTTAGAATAGTATATCCTTAAGACAAGTATGTTCATAAAAGAGAGTGAAGAAACAAATATAATGAATATGGACAGTCATAATTACAATTCTCAAACCAGATGTGCTTATCACAGGATACTGAATAATAAAAGAGCTGCAGATCACAGTCTACTTGCAGCTAACAAGTTGCCAAATAACATAAAGTAACATTGTGGAAATCTTTTTAAGGTCAAATTGAAACAAGTGTTTACTATAGTATGTTTATACTATCTCGAAGATTTTTGGACTTCATTATTGCTAATACAGCATTTGTAAATCAAAATATATAAATGGTGATAAATGTTTATGTAATAGTATTTAATGTTCTACTTGTTGTATATATTCATTATGTTTGTGGCTCGATATCATTATTGTGGATGTACAAAAGATGACAATTTGCCAGACTGCAATGTTATTATGGACAAATTAGGATTATTACTATTATTATTATTATGCAATATATTTACAAAGCTGGCAAATGATTAGATGCCCATTATTAATTACACTCTATTTTTAAAGCTATGATTTAATTGTAACCATTTCCTTTCAGAATTTTTATAAAAATGAAATAAATCGCAAAGAAATGTATCTGAGATACATTTACAAGTTGCATGACTTGCATTTGCCTGCTGAAAATTATACAGAGGCTGGCTTTACAATGAAGCTGTATGCTGACCAGCTAAGTTGGTCAGACAAAACACTTGTATCAGATCCACACTATCCTGGTCTCACAGAGCTAGAGCGAAAGGAGCAGTTATATCAGCAAATTATTCATTACTTCGACCGAGGAAAGGTAAGATATGTTATAGCGTTTGTACAACTCTTTTTTTTTTTTCACTTTTGTAGCATTGCGTGTCTGTAGATCTTCTAAAGTGAGTAGGTTCAGCAACATTTATTGTTCATTCAGCACTTATGCATTCATTATATTCTATTGATCCCACTGGGAAGGATTTGAGAGTGGTAATAGTGTTCAGAAATATGACAAGAGAGTGGTAAGATACTATAGACTGTCCTATAGTGGTACCACACATTAAGTGAGTGTTTATAACATTTTGTAAAATTTTGCACTGTACTCTACTGTGTGGTCTAGAATGGGAGCAGGAGTGTATGGTAGAGAGTGGAGGGCGATGACAGAGGAAGGTCTACGGTACAATCTGCACTCAGCATCTGTGCATGCCATTGCAATTTTATTTTCCATTGCCTCGTGAATGGCATTTCTTTGCAGCAGAAGTTTCTCCTTAGTAAAATATATGTTATATTCCCCAGCTCAGTTTGCTACTCCTTCTTGTTGTTCTTCATTTACCATATAATACAACTACCTACAAAAATAGTATATTTTGTAGATGGTTGATAACTCCTTTATTTCATGTGTCTGCTGTATTTTCAATTTCTCAAGTAATGTTTTTTTCCCCCAGTGATGCAGTTACCTGTTATCAGACATTGCCTGAAAGAATGCTGCACAGATATTCAGTCAGATCTTGATCAGATTTAAAAACAATGCAAAGACTGTCAGCTTCCTTTGAATATTTAGAAATGTAAAATTGTACACTTCACAACACAGTGTGATGAAAAGTGGTATGCTTTTTGTTACTGTGTCATTGAGTCATAACTAGATTCAGTCAACGCATACAAATATCTGGCTGACTAGACATCTGCAAGGGGTTCCAAGAGGACACTTGCCCACCACATGGAATTTGGAGTAGGCTACAGAATTTTTATTCATATAATGCGTGGGTAGCCATCAATTCTCAAGGTTATAATAATTTTTTTGTGTCACCTTAAAATTTAGTTACTGTATTTTATTGACTATAAGATGCTTTGGACTACAGGAGGCACCTTAATTTTTAAGCAGTTTTTTAAAAAAAGTAACATTTTTACCATTTTTATTATTAAACTGCAAAGCCAGACTAAAAAAAAATCTTAGTTTATAAAACCAAAATGACCTTTAAAATCCCTGACAATTGTCATCTGAGCTTTCTTCTTTTATGTCTTCTCTCACTCTAGATTAAGACTTGTTTGATTGTAGGTCATTTTAAAGCTACCTTTGGTGTGAAATCATGTTGGGTTTCCTTCATCATTCATTTGTTCCATTCCTCTCTCATATGGACATTAAATGGTTTATTTATATCAAAAAGTTGCAGTTCTGGAGTAAGTCTTCCCAGAATAACAGCAAGCTCTGTATTTCCCTAACTCAGTTTCTCTTCCACAGAATTTTTCAAATGACTACTAAACTGATCTAGCACAAAATGAGAACTGTTTTTCAATAAAGCACCTTTCCTTCTCTCCCAAACTCTGTTAATCCATAATTTCATACCTGCCTCATCCATCCAACTCTTGCCATGTATGTGAACAACACCTGGCAGAATTTCAGAAGGTTTTGGCACTGTTTTGCACTCGAAAATGATCATTGGGTTAAGTTTAGTACTGTCAGCACAACATGAAAGGGCAACAGTGTAGTGCATTTTTTCATGTCCACGTATTTCAATACATCATCTTCTAGTTTTGGCCATTTTGCAGTCAGTCCTCTATTTGAACATTGAGTCTTCTTCATTTTTTTCAGTTCTTCTTTACTAGCCCACCAATTGCTAAAGGTTTTTTCTGTTCATGAAGGGCCAAAATGCCACTCAGCTTCTCTGTTTGCATGTTCTTCTGCATAGCTATTACTCTCAATTTATAGCTTGCATCATATGAATACCTTTAATTTCTTTCCATTGTGAAAAACTAGCTACTAACAAAAATATTGTACTGTTGCAATAACACAAATCACTTTCAATTCAAGTTCAAAGGCATCATAGACTGCAATGATCTAGATAACGTTCTGAGTTTGTGTTGGCAGTGTGGGAGGGAGACAGTGTTAACACACTTGTCAATCCCCGCAACTCATGTTTGTTCCATTGGTGCACTGCTGCTACCAGTTAAATCTAGTGTTGTCAGACAGATCTGGTTTCCCATGGCATCAAATACATCACTATTTTTAAGGCTGGCAGGAATTTTAAATCAAACACTGGACATTTTTATATTAATTTCGAGTATAAGACACACCTCAATTTTGGAGGCATTTTTTGAAGAAAAAAGTACATCTTATAATCTGTAAGATTTGGTATTATGGCATGACATATTTTGAAACTGACCAACTCATTAAAAATTGCAGTTTAGAGCCTTGCCTCTCCCCAAGGAAAAATATTGTAGGTGTCCATGCCTGAGTGTCTCAATTTGTCGACATATGAAATGGAACAATCACATAGGCTCAATTGTAGGTAAAGCAAATGGCTGACTTTGGTTCATCAGTAGATTTCTGTGACAATGAAACCTTTCTACAAAGGAGACTGCTGACAAAACACACAAACATGCCATGTTAGAGTATTGTTCAAGAGTGTGGAGCCCATACCGAACAGGGCTATCAGGAGGTACTGAATGTATGCAAAGAAGGGCAGCATATGTGATCACAGGTTTGTTTGAATCGTGGGTGTGCCTTATTGAAATGCTGAAAAGCCTGAAATGGAAGACACTTGAAGATAAACGTGAACTATCCTGCAAAAGCTTATTTCAATAATTTCAAGAACCAGTATTAAACAAAGAATTTAGGAATATGCTACAGTATTATTCCCTTAGGGACCAAAAATACAAGATTAAGCTAGTTACAGCATGCACAGACACTTTAAACAGTAATCTTTTCCACATTCCATACATTATTTGAATGAGAAGAAGTCCTAGTACATGGTGAAAGGGGAAGTACCATCTGCCGTGCACTGTACAGTGGTTCACAGAGTACTGATGAGGATGTAGATGTACGGAGTGTTCTGATGCCTCCACTTTGCTACAGTCTCACTTTATGCTCTACTAAAGCTTCTTTCCTATTCTCAAAAATCTACTCGGAACTGTTGGTGGTTACTTTATGTGAACAGAATTTCAGTAAATGATCATTAGCAAGAGAGATACCAATCTAATTAATTGAGGTTCATTATTATATTATTTCATGAAAATGTTGTTACCATATTAATTAGGTAGAAGTAAATAGGTGATATGATAGCTATTTCAAAACAACTCAATCTTGACATAATTAAAGAAGTATACTGAAAAAAGCAATAACCAGAATACTGGAGATTGTGCCAATTACACCAGAATAAACAAGTCCCACCCCTCGTCCAAGTTGTGGGAGATGGGCAATGGTATGAAGTAGGGGATTGCCTGTAGGAGCGAGGTATAGTGGGTACTGTGTGTGCTCCAGGACCACTACGGTAGGTGTGAAGGTCCCACAGGAACCCTGAAAAGTGATGAAAGTGATGGCTAACAGGGCTCTGGTAAAGCTACGATAGGCCCAGCAAGCCAGCAGTGGATTATGATTTCTGCTTTCAAAAATTGAATGGGCCTTGGGAAGGACAGATTTAATCAATGACAAACTGGCTATAAACGAGGACTAAGATTTGGAACATTAAATATACAAACATTGACTGGAAAGGTGGAGGAGAAGATAGACATGATGGAAAGAAGGAAGTTAAACCTATTGGGGTTATGATACTTAAAAAAACAGTCTTGGTTGCAAGGCTCTTTTAATCAGAGTGACTGGTCTCATTCCTTAAGGATCATCTTCAGACTCCAGAACAGCAGGTGGACTTCCATGGAGCAGGCTGTGCAGATCCACGACGCTGAACTGACTGCTATTGGGGCTAGCTGAAATGAGATGGAAAGGAGACAGAAGGAGAGAACTGAGGAAAGGCTACCGACTGTACTGCAGTGGAAATGATGAGGGAAAGAGAACTGGAGTTGGAATAATAGTAAAAGATGGATTAAAAGAGGATGTGAAGAGAATAAGTGATTGGATGATGAAGACCAAAATATCACTCAAGACGACGACCATAGAGGTAATACAAGTGTATGTGCTACAGGTGGGTTGCATTTCTGAGGAGAAGCAAGAGTTTGAAGAGGAAATGCAGAAGTAGATGGGAAGGAAGAATATGACAGTAATGCAGAGAAAGACAAGGATGTGAAAGTGTGCTTGGATCAGAGGACTAGGGCTGCCGAAATGAGGAAGGTGAAAGACTATTGGAGTTCTGTCAAAGGAATGGCTTGCTGGTTGGGAACTCTTGGTTCAGGAAAAGAGGGAGCCTCAAGATTACCTGGTACAGTCAAGACTTAAAAGAAAGTCGATAGTTAACAACTTCCTGTACAGTAGTGAGATGAATAGGAACATCATTGACATTAAGGTAATACCATCAGAGGTCTTGGATAGCAACCACCGTTTGCTGGTAATGAACCTGAGAGGGACTACGGATAATAAAGGGACAGAAAACCAGGAAAGACATATAAGAGTATGGAAGTTGAAGGAGGAAGAAAGCAGGCTACAGTACTACAAGTAGTAAAGGAAAGCATCCCAAAGGATGAACCAAAAATGGTAGAAGAGGAATGGGGTAGATTTAAGGGAACATTAGTAAGTGTGATGGAAGTAATATGTGGGAGGACATGCAACAAAAAGAGATGGAAAGAAACACCATGCTAGAATGGTAAAACAAAGGATATAATACAGAAGAAGAATAGAGCATTTAGGGTAGGTTCCAGAAGAGAACAGTAGAGATAAGAGAAGAGTATCAGGCAAGAAAGAAAGAAGCAAAAAGAGTAGTGGCGGAGGAAAGAAGAAGGTGGATGGAACAGTAGACCTGAATGATGGAGGAGGATACTGAAGGTTCAAAAAAGGTGTTAGATGGGATAATTAAAAGTAAGAGGAAGAATGGTATAACAGATTATGCTCGAATTGTGAACAAAAGTGGACAAGATGTAATGAATAAGTAGGAACTCAAGAATATGTGAAATAAGTATTTTGAAGGACTCCTGAACCTGAATGAAGACCTGGATGAGAAGGAGCAAGCCAAGGAGAAAAAAGAGGAGAAACAGAAAATAGAAAAAGACCTTACATGGGGAGAAGTGGAAGAGGCATTGGGCAAGATGAAGGGAGGGAAATCACCAGATCTGGATAAGCTAAGTGTAGAGATGGTGAGAGCAGCAGGTGAGGTGGGGATACAATGGTTATATTGAGTAATGAAAATTGTGTGGAGACAGAAGATGATCCCAGAAGACTGGAAGAAGGGAATAACTGTCCCAATCTTTAAGAAGGGAAATAGAAAAGAGTGCAAGAAGTATCGGGGGGTAACATTGATGAGTCATTGTGCAAAGATTTTTGAGAAAATTTTGGAAGCACGAATTCAGGCAAAATTAGAAGGAAGAATGAGGGAAGAGCAACCTGGCTTTAGAACAGGAAAGTCCAATTTTAGCTGTAACAAAACTGTAGGAACATCACTATGAATATGGGATAGATCTACTAATGACCTTCCTGGACATCGAGAAAGCATATGATAGTGTACGCAGAAGCAAAGTGTGGAAAGCCCTGAAGAACATAGCAGTAGCAAAACACGTTATTAGGAGGATAAGGGAAATGTACCATGGAAGTGTTAGCTGTGCAAAAGTGGGAGGAGAGAGATCAGCTAGGATTGAACAGAAGAATGGCTTGAGGCAGGGAAGTGCACTTTCACCATTACTCTTCATTGTAGTGATGGATGATATAATGAGTACAGTAGCACAAGTAATTGGTGAAAGGAAGATGAAAGCTATGGTGCATGCAGATGATCTGATGATTTGGGGGAATAAGGAGAAGGAAGTACAAGAGCAGTTGGATGTATGGGAACAAACAGTACAAGAATATGGGATGAAATTTAGTGTAAGTAAGAGTGAGATGATTATCACAACAAGAAAGAAGGAGGGAGGAACAGCTGGAATAACAACTGATGGGGAACGATTGAGGACAGTGGAGAGTGGAGAGTTTCAAGTACCTAGGAAGGCTGATACAGGAAGATGAGGAAAAAAAAAAAAAAAAAAAACGACAGAGAAATAAACGAGTGTGGGAGAAAAGCAGAAGCATTTCAGAAGAGCACCCGACTGCAAATTGTTGCTCATGTCGGCACCAATGACTCTTGCCGTCTGGGTTCAGAGGTCATCCTCAGTTCGTACAGGCGGTTGGCGGAGTTGGTGAAGGTGGAAAGCCTCGCTCGCGGGGTGGAATCAGAGCTAACTATTTGTAGTATCGTTCCGAGAACCGATCGCGGTCCTCTTATTTGGAGCCGAGTGGAAGGCTTAAACCAGAGGCTCAGACGATTCTGCGGAGAGCTGGGGTGCAAATTTCTCGACCTCCGCTATCGGGTGGAGAAATGTAGGGCCCCCTGAATAGGTCAGGCGTGCACTACATGCCGGAAGCGGCTACGAGGGTAGCGGAGTACGTGTGGAGTGCACATGGGGTTTTTTTAGGTTAGAGAATTCCTTCCCTAGGCCCGACAAGACACCTCCTGAGACGCGGCAAGGCAGGAGTAGGCAAAATGCAACAAGGAATAAAAATATTAATGTGCTAATAGTAAACTGCAGGAGCGTCTATAGAAAGGTCCCAGAACTGCTCTCATTAATAAACGGTCACAACGCCCATATAGTACTAGGAACAGAAAGTTGGCTGAAACCAGACGTAAACAGTAATGAAATCCTAAACTCTGATTGGAATGTATACCGCAGAGATAGGCTGGACAGTGAAGGGGGAGGCATGTTTATAGCGATAAGAAGTGCAATAGTATCGAAGGAAATTGACGGAGATTCGAATTGTGAAATGATTTGGGTGAAGGTCACGGTTAAAGCAGGCTCAGACATGGTAATTGGATGTCTCTATAGGCCCCCGGGCTCAGCAGCTGTTGTGGCTCAGCACCTGAAGAATAATTTGGAAAATATTTCGAGTAGATTTCCCCACCATGTTATAGTTCTGGGTGGAGATTTTAATTTGCCGGATATAGACTGGGAGACTCAAACGTTCATAACGGGTGGCAGCGACAAAGAATCCAGTGAAATATTTTTAAGTGCTTTATCTGAAAACTACCTTGAGCAGTTAAACAGAAAACCGACTCGTGGAGATATTATATTAGACCTTCTGGTGACAAACAGACCCGAACAATTTGAATCAGTTAATGCAGAACAGGGAATCAGCGATCATAAAGCGGTTACTGCGTCGATGATTTCAGCCGTAAATAGAAATATTAAAAAAGGTAGGAAGATTTTTCTGTTTAGCAAAAGTGACAAAAAGCAGATTACAGAGTACCTGACGGCTCAACACAAAAGTTTTGTCTCAAGTGCAGATAGTGTTGAGGATCAGTGGACAAAGTTCAAAACCATAGTACAATATGCGTTAGATGAGTATGTGCCAAGCAAGATCGTAAGAGATGGAAAAGAGCCACCGTGGTACAACAACCGAGTTAAAAAACTGCTGCGGAAGCAAAGGGAACTTCACAGCAAACATAAACATAGCCAAAGCCTTGCAGACAAACAAAAATTACGCGAAGCGAAATGTAGTGTGAGGAGGGCTATGCGAGAGGCTTTCAATGAATTCGAAAGTAAAGTTCTATGTACTGACTTGGCAGAAAATCCTAAGAAATTTTGGTCCTATGTCAAAGCGGTAGGTGGATCAAAACAAAATGTCCAGACACTCTGTGACCAAAATGGTACTGAAACAGAGGATGACAGACTAAAGGCCGAATTACTAAATGTCTTCTTCCAAAGCTGTTTCACAGAGGAAGACTGCACTGTGCTTCCTTCTCTAGATTGTCGCACAGTTGACAAAATGGTAGATATCGAAATAGACGACAGAGGGATAGAGAAACAATTAAAATCGCTCAAAAGAGGAAAGGCCGCTGGTCCTGATGGGATACCAGTTCGATTTTACACAGAGTACGCGAAGGAACTTGCCCCCCTTCTTGCAGCGGTGTACCGTAGGTCTCTAGAAGAGCGAAGCGTTCCAAAGGATTGGAAAAGGGCACAGGTCATCCCCGTTCTCAAGAAGGGACGTCGAACAGATGTGCAGAACTATAGACCTATATCTCTAACGTCGATCAGTTGTAGAATTTTGGAACACGTATTATGTTCGAGTATAATGTCTTTTCTGGAGACTAGAAATCTACTCTGTAGGAATCAGCATGGGTTTCGAAAAAGACGATCGTGTGAAACCCAGCTCACGCTATTCGTCCACGAGACTCAGAGGGCCTTAGACACGGGTTCACAGGTAGATGCCGTGTTTCTTGACTTCCGCAAGGCGTTTGACACAGTTCCCCACAGTCGTTTAATGAACAAAGTAAGAGCATACGGACTATCAGATCAATTGTGTGATTGGATTGAGGAGTTCCTAGATAACAGAACGCAGCACGTCATTCTCAATGGAGAGAAGTCTTCCGAAGTAAGAGTGATTTCAGGTGTGCCGCAGGGGAGTGTCATAGGACCGTTGCTATTCACAATATACATAAATGACCTGGTGGATGACATCAGAAGTTCACTGAGGCTTTTTGCAGATGATGCTGTGGTGTATCGAGAGGTTGCAACAATGGAAAATTGTACTGAAATGCAGGAGGATCTGCAGCGAATTGACGCATGGTGCACGGAATGGCAATTGAATCTCAATGTAGCGAAGTGTAATGTGATGCGAATACATAGAAAGATAGGTCCCTTATCATTTAGCTACAAAATAGCAGGTCAGCAACTGGAAGCAGTTAATTCCATAAATTATCTGGGAGTACGCATTAGGAGTGATTTAAAATGGAATGATCATATAAAGTTGATCGTCGGTAAAGCAGATGCCAGACTGAGATTCATTGGAAGAATCCTAAGGAAATGCAATCCGACAACAAAGGAAGTAGGTTACAGTACGCTTGTTCGCCCAATGCTTGAATACTGCTCAGCAGTGTGGGATCCGCACCAGGTAGGGTTGATAGAAGAGATAGAGAAGATCCAACGGAGAGCAGCGCGCTTCGTTACAGGATCATTTAGTAATTGCGAAAGCGTTACGGAGATTGTAGATAAACTCCATTGGAAGACTCTGCAGGAGAGACGCTCAGTAGCTCGGTACGGGCTTTTGTTGAAGTTTCGAGAACATACCTTCACCGAAGAGTCAAGCAGTATATTGCTCCCTCCTACGTATATCTCGCGAAGAGACCATGAGGATAAAATCAGAGAGATTAGAGCCCACACAGAAGCATACCGACAATCCTTCTTTCCACGTACAATACGAGACTGGAATAGAAGGGAGAACCGATAGAGGTACTCAGGGTACCCTCCGCCACACACCGTCAGGTGGCTTGTGGAGTACAGATGTAGATGTAGATGTAGATGTAGAAGAAGCCTGATATGGTGCAAGGATGTATCCCAAATCAGTAGAAAAGCTTATATACTGGACATACTATGTCACGATCCTGACATAAGCATCAGAAACCTGGGTTATGAAAGGAAGAGAGAAAGGCAAAGTGCAAACTAGTGAGATGAAATTCTTGAAAAACAGTATTGGAGTGACAAAGATAGACAGGTTAAAAAATGAGGGGATCAGAGAGTTAATGAAGGTGGAACCATTACAGGAGTAGATAGAGAAATCAAGGCTGACATGGTATGGACACGTTAAGAGAATGGAGGAGAAGAGGATACCCAGGAGGATACACAAGGTGAAACTGGAAGGAAAGAGACCAAGAGGAAGACTAAGAGACAGATGGCTGAAAGGAGTAGAGGAATGCGTCCAGAAGAAAGGAGAAGACTGGACCTAGGTGAAGATGGAGAGATGGTGGCAAGACAGAAGGCGATGGAGAGGCCTATATTCCATGCAGACCCAACGAGAGGCTGGAAACTGTCCAAGTGATGATGATGATGATTATTATGATGACAGATGAAGGTGAAAGTCTTGAGAGACTAGTTAGAATAATGAGATATGAATACCAGCCTTACAATTTTAATAAAAATTGCAAGCATCTATTAAATTTGATGCTGCTGCTATAGTACAGATCAAAGGCTGGATTAATAGATTTTCCTGTTTTTCTGTCACATCATACAGAAATTGCACCAACTTCTGATTATCATATATTACTATTTATGGGATAATGAATAGCAAACACATTAGTATTAATAAATAAAAATTATCTTATATTTTGTAGCCTGGAATGTGATATTTAGTGGAAGGAGAAGAGAGGAGAGGAGAGAGTAGAGAATCGAGACTTTCATTGCAGTTTGTGTTATATTTCACACATCTGATGAGTTTGTTTTTCCCATATTTGTTACTGTTATTATTTCAGCCTTTTCAGTAACTACTGGATTTTGAGTAAAATCTAACAATGAAAGGGTATTTTTTTATCTTCTATATTTATTTGATCTTATTTTGTCTGTGTTTATTTTCTTGTGCTTAAAATAAAATTATTATTTTCTATTTCTGTTTCAGTGCTGGGAGAAAGGCATCCCCCTCTGCAAAGAATTAGCTGATCTCTATGAGCATAGACTCTTTGACTATGCTAAACTGAGCCAAATTCTTAAGACACAGGCCAGTTTCTTTGATAACATTCTAACACAGCTTAGGCCAGAGCCAGAGTACTTCAGGGTTGGATTTTATGGTTTGAGCTTTCCATTATTTGTTAGGGTATGTAAAAATATGTATAGATTTTCCTTATGTCTCCTTTAACTGACTATAACTACCACCTGTTGTTAGACAGAGTTCTTTCTTTGTTTTATAGCATTAGATAAACCTTTTGAATTTTACTGTATCAGCAAATTACATGACAGTACATTTCCTGCTGCATTTGTTGACAAAATGTGTAAAGTTATATTTGTTTCTCAGATGAGCTAACACAGTGAACTATTATCATTCCTAGTAAAATGAACTATTGTAAATATGTTCTGTCTGGTTATTTATGACATTTGCCTATACTCCTTAATAATTTTGACTCAGTTATCTTGTTGTTGTGTGAGTGTGTTGTTTGATAATCTTCTTCTGTATCTTGTCTTGTTGCTGATTATATTACTTCCAGTAAAAGGAAATAAAAAGTATAGTTGCTTTACATTGTTGGTTGGGAAACTGAGGAGGGTAGTTTCAGACATCATACTAAAAATACTCTTTATCTCCCTTCAGACTGTCAGCTTGTTTTCACAAACTATGAATGCTGTGTTTGCAGTTTTACCGTTAAGCTTAGATGACCATACTAAAAGGTCACAATACATAACATCCCATTCAACAGACATAGTATACTCAACAGTGCATTCACATAACTCAAGAAATTGCAGCATATTATGGTTGATGAGAATTTGTTCACTGCAGTTCTTTAGTCTTATTTGTGCATTCTGATGATGCAAATTTCCTTCACAATCCGGGTTTTAACAGGTTATCTCTGTATAATGGTGGCAGCTAAGACAGGCCATACAAAATACAGGGTGAGGCCAATAAAAGTGGCCCAGAGAACAGAGTTCCAGGGAGCAAAGAAACACAGTAGAGGAAGGGAAATACAGTATTAGCCTGATTATAGCAGACGTTGAAAGCGACCACCACTCATCTCTTTGCACTTTTGGACCCTGGTCAGCAAGTTTATGAAGGTGGATTGAAGATGTAATACCAGAATTGTAGCAGACTCATCCAAAATGTTCTGCTGCAGTTCTTAAAGACTATGGGGTTGTTGCAATACACCTGAGACTTGAGGGCTACCCACACAAAGTAATTGCACACTTACAGATCATGTGAACTGGGTGGCCAGCAAGGTCCATGACAAGATTGACCTCTTCTAACAATTCTGTGAGGCATGAAAATTGTGTAAATTTGATCCAAGATTCAACTGGTTATATGGGCAGTTGCTCCATCCTGTTAGGTTGTGATTATATGCATATATTTACGTCCAGTCATATCCACTCATATGGGCCACTTTTAATTGCCCCACTCTATATATCTAGAACAAGTAAATGCATCAAGGTGAGGTTTTCGTAAAGTTATGATGGACAGTGTGGCAAGTTTCTGATGTATGCAAGTAGATTTTATGATTAATGGCTGTCAAATTATGATTCTGACATTTTTATAACTATATACTTTTTCTGTGGCGCTGTGGAAACCTTCAAAGTGGACTTCATTGATATAACATGTGTGGAACTTAATCAAATATTAACAGGATAACAATGCTGCAAATCACTGTCCTCCCATCAGGAGATGAACACCAACAAAAATCTTGCCTGTTGTGCCACATGCAAACAAATACATGAATCATATACAATTCATGTACATATTAGTATGACTGTCATATCTAGTGCTCAAAATGTTGATGCTGAGCATTCATACATGCTATAAAATCATTGAAATTCATCTGGACTTATCAGAGGACAGGCTCATGTTATAAGGCATCTCTTGTATTTATGAGTTGTTAATGTTTTCTTGTACACTCCCTTACTTTGTGCAAGCCATTTTATGTTTTCTGAATGAATGATCCAAAGTCACCAAATGTTCTGTAAACAATCTATGAAATTATTAGTGAAGTAAGGGCAAAAAATCATTCATTTTGTTCTTCATAAAATGCCTTATGTCTAGTGGGATATCTTCCAATAACTGTAGCAACATATCTGCTATGAACTGCAGATATTTGTGGATATTTAGTTCCATCAATAAAACAGGGACATTTCTCAGTCAATATGGATGTCCAGCTGACCATTAGTGAATACTGTGAAGTCTGATTTGCCCAAGGTTTGGAAACAATGATTCATCCAGAAATAAAATCTTGCATAGAAACACTGTACCAACTTGCTATTTTTTGTAGCTCCTTTTGGAGAACTATAACTGGTTTTGAAAGACATTGTCATGAAGCCATTTATAGAGTGAAATGTGCAGAGGTTGAAGTGCAATGGCCATTAATTTTTCCAGAACACTCCTTTGTCTGATACCACTTGAACCTTCAAGCTGCCTTGTGGTTACATGTGGATTGTATGTTACTATTGACAGAATGCTAGTTGCTGTTCTTTTTTTTTGTAGGCATATTTTATTCTTCTAAATTCCAGTTTGTTGTAATTTTTTGATAATGTTTGCAAAGAGAGATAGTAAGGAATTGGCACAATCAGGATACTCTCTGCTGTACAACCATACCACTGCTCTAACTGTTTGGTGACATTCACCACAAACAAAAATCATATCCACATTTTTTACTATTGTATACATTATGAAAGTCTAAATAGCTTCAGGAGCAAGTTGTCTGATCAGTACAACAGCAGAGTACAAACTGACAGGCTTTGAGCACACAAGTACCCACAAAAACCTTACCTGAGTTACGTGTATGCTTACTGTAGAGGCATTAGTGGAAACTCTTCTCTTGACAGCAGGGAAATGGTCTGTAGTGCTGTTATCTCATTACTGTTTGATCAAGTTCCACAAGTGTTATGACACTGAAGTGAGTTTTGAAGGTTCTTTCCAATGTCACTGAAAAAAACTATCTACTTCAGTTTTTAAAAAAATGTAAGCTGGTGTCATAATTCAGGAGCTATAAATGTCAAAAATTACTTGCATACATTTGAAAAGTAATAGTAAACTAAAAAGGAAGGGAGAGTTCAATGTTGGACTACACAAAGAAAGACAAAAAGAAACAGCTGATATCAGGGAGACAACAAAGGTCAGTGACACAATGGAAAGAGTGTATATATTGAAATGGCAGTGTACAGGTAATGTCTCTCAAAGAAAAGATGCTAGGTGGTGAAAACAAGTACTAGAGTGGAGCCTAATTTACCAAAGAAGGACCAAGGGGAAGACCACTGGACAGATGGGATGGAAACTTAAGAAATACAACTGGAATGAATTGGCAACAGAAAGTCGAAGACAGGCATAAATGTAAGAACCTGCAGGGATCCGGTGTTGCACTCTGACTCAAAGAGGCCACATCCCAAATTACTGAACTGGTGGCTGGTGCTGGTGGTGGTGGTGATGATGATGATGATAATGATGATGATGGTGATGATGATGTTGACAGCTAACTCTGTGTAGATGTGGTGTGGGTTCTCTTAAGTATCTCACTCTATAAATTGGGCAGTGTGGATCTCAAAGTAAAATGAAATTTTCAGAAATGTAAAATGAAATTACTGTATATGTGATTTAATATGACTTAAAGTGTAACTTAAGAAATCCTGGCTGATGAGAATGATAAATGATGATGTCATTATCATAAATATATTGCCAGAGACCAAGAACTACGCAGTATAATTAGAGAAGAGAAAGAAGGTACATTAAAGAAATATAATATAAAACAAAAAGTAGTGGAACTTGCAGTTGATAACTAAAGGCAGAATTAAAGGCAGGAGAGAATATGGATAAAAAGTGGAATCATGACTGAAAAATGATAGACAACTGATGAAACTAAATGATACTTAATCACTGATACCAGGTGCATGAGGAAAATAATCAGACTAATAACACTGTGAGTGATATGGCAATGCTGTGTTGTTTTACTTGTGTAGACCAGTGTGTTCATTCTTTCCTGATGCTCAGCCTGTGTTTCAGCACCATACGGACATTAGTGAAGCTGTGTTCTTGTTGCACATAACGAAAATGGAACAACAGAATATAGAGCAATACTATGCCATCAAGTTTTGTGTTAAGCATGGGGAATCTATGAGTGTGACCTGTGTGAGTTGAAACAGGCCTATGAGGAATGTTCCTTATCAAGGGCACAAGTTTTTCACTGGTGAAAATCATTTTTGGAAGTCTGAAAACACTTTAAAGACACATGAAAATGTCAAACATATACATGCTATTGTTAGATCAGACCAACATTTAACAATAAAGATGATGGATGACCTGTTAAATTTAACACTTTTACAGTACATCAAATTTTGACCAAAGTTTTGCACATGTGGAAGGTTTGTGCCTAACTGGTGCCAAAAGACCTCACAACTGAGCAGAAGGACAGTTTAAGAAAGGTGTGCATTGATCTTCTTGAGAGGATTGCCAGTGACCATGAATGGTTCAGTTGTATGATGACAGGTGATGAATTCTGGATTTTTAAGTATGATCCTGAAACAAAGCAGCAAAGTGAGGAGTGGCACAGTGAGACATCTCCTCAACTGAAAAAACCCCAAATGAGCAAATCAAAGATCAAAACAAGAATGAGTTGCTTCTTGACAGTAGGGGTACTGTGCATAAGGAATATGTCTAGGACAAACTGTCAACCAAGGGTTTTTCAAAGATGTCCTTGAAAGGCTCAGGTAGCTCAGGAAAAGGGTGAACTGAGGGAGACCAGACATTGCAGACAAGTGGATGCTGCAGCATAGCAATGCCCTATCCACTTCCATCACATAATTGTTGACCTCAAAAGGCATTGCTGTTGTTCCAAAGTCCCCCTATTCCCCTAATCAGAGTCCTTGTGACTTTTTCCTCTTTTCCTGTAATTGAGAAAGGTCTTAAAAGTAGATCATTTTGGGACTGGATAGTGTTCAAAAGAATGTGACCAACATTTTAAAGGCTCTGCTAGTTGAAGCCTTTTAGACTGTTACCAAGACTGAGAACAATGATTCTGCCACTGTATAGCTGCTGTGATGAATGAAATTGTTGTGTTAAGAAAATGAAATGTTTGGTAGATGGTAGATCAGTCTCATTAATGTTTTCACACATCTCGTACATGCTGCAGAAAACCAAGAAGCTATGAAAAAGTCAGTGCAAACATCATTTAGTGGATATTAACTTGAATAAGATGAAATCCGGAAGTATAAAAATGTTTTCTATTATGCTAGAGCAAGGTGACACAGTAGTTAAGACTATGGACTTGTATTGGAGCTGAGCATAGTTCAAGTCCTTACCACCCTATGATGATTTTGATAGGGTTTCCTAAAACCTTTTCAAGTGAGCAATAACCAATTTTTCCTTCCATCTGAGATAATGCACCACATTACATGGCTGTTATGTTTGGAGACTAGCCATGTACGGAAGTGAATTATGGACAAATAAACTGTTTAAACAAGAAGACAATAGAAGCTTTTGAAATGTAGTGCTACAGAAGACTGCTGAGGATTAGATGGGTAGATCATGTAACTAGTGAGGAGGTAATGAATAGAATTGGGAAGAAATGAAATCTGTGGCACAACTTGATGAATGGTGAGACTGGTTGATAGGACACATTCTGAGACACCAAGGGATCACAAATTTAATGTAGGAGGGAACTGTGGGTGGTAAAAATTGTAGAGGGAGATTAAGAGTGAGTATAGTATGCAGATTCAGTAGGATGTAGGTTGCAGTAGTTATTCAGAGATGAAGATGCTTGTACAGGATAGAATAGCATGGAGAGCTGCCTCAAACCAATCTTTGGACTGAAGACCACAACACTGTGTCAATATGCTGTTCAACTTTTAAGTTGGCTACCTCAAATTGATTCCATATTTTTAGATTTCCAGAAGGCTTTCCTCACAAGCGTCTTCTAACCAAATTGTGTGCCTATGGAATATTGCCTCAGCTGCGCTACTGGATTCATGATTTCCTGGCAGAAAGGTCACAGTTCATAGTAAGAGATGGAAAGTCATCGAGTAAAATAGCAGTAATATCCGGCGTTCCCCAAGGAAGTGTCATAGGCCCTCTATTGTTCCTGATCTATATTAATGACATAGGAGGCAATCTGAGTAGCTCTCTTAGATTATTTGCAGATGATGCTGTCATTTACCGTGTTTTTAAGTCACCAGATGAGCAAAAAAAATTAGCACCCTATCCTGTGTGGTGTGAAAAGTGACAGGTGACCCTGAATGAAGAAAAGAGTGAAGTTGTTCACATGAGTACTAAACGAAATCTGCTAAATTTCAATTACACCATAAGTCACACAAATATGAAGGCTGTAAATTCAACTAAATCCTTAGGAATTACAATTACAAGTAGCCTAAATTGGAGTGATCACATAGATAATGTTGTGGGTAGAGCAAATCAAAGACTGTGATTCATTGGCAGATCACTTAGAAGGTGCAGCAGATCTACTAAAGAGACTGCTTTCACTGCACTTTCCCACCCTATCCTGGAGTATTGCTGTGCGGCATGGGATCTGCATCAGGTGGGACTGACAGATGACACTGAAAAAGTTCAAAGAAGAGCAGCTCATTTTGTATTATCGCAAAATAGGGGAGATGGTGCCACAAACATGATACATGAATTGGAGTGGCAATCATTAAAACAAAGGCATTGTTTGTTGCAACGGGATATTCTTGTGAAATTCCAATCACCAGTTTTGTCCTCCAATTGCAAAAACATTCTGTTGGCACCTACCTATATAGGGAGAAATGATCATCACAATAAAATAAGAGAAATCAGGGCTCACACAGAAAAATTTAAGTGCTCGTTTTTCCTGTGCGTTGTTCGAGGGTGGAATGGTAGAGATAGTTTGATGGTGGTTCATTGAACCCTCTGCCAGACACTTAATTGTGAATAGCAGAGTAATCATGTAGATGTAGATCCTTATTATTGGTATTTGAAAATGTTTTACTTTTAAAGACATTTTTGTTTCTTCAGCAAAGTGTTTGGAAAAAACCTGGGTTCTTTATTTGATTACTTCTCACTAAAAAGTTACCTCCATATTCAACCACTAGAAGATTTCAATTTCTGGTATGTTATTAAAATTCATGTTGATAGATTCTTGTTTATTTAAATAAGTAATATCTCCTTTGGTGAGTTATTTTTAGTTCATCAACATATCTTTATATTCTCAGTTAGCATGTACAACCAATGGTAATTTCTTATTTTTATAGTCTGGAGCTGATCATCCCTACCAATAAGTAACTCTTGCATCAATAAGATAACAGTATAAATGATTGTTGTACATATTTCACAAAAATACGGTGATAGTATCACTTAAAAAGTATATTAAAGGAAAAAATTATTTTGTTACTTTACAATTTGGAGGAATTCAGTAAGAAGTGCTACTTAGTTTGAAGTCATTAATATGTTAATGGAAAGTTCTTTATGCAGTACAAACAATGGAAACACTAAAGGCAACCATTCACCATATAGCTAGAGTGTTGGGTAGGAGGCAGGTACAAAAACAACACTGAACTCTTAGCTAAGCTTAGAGATCCATGTCCTTCCCCATGCTGCTACATTGTGTCAACACTGCCACTTGATCTGGTTGGACATTGTTGAAACAACATTGTTTCCAAACCATAGATGATATACAAGAAAACTGACTGAAAAAAAATTCACACCATCCCAATGAATGCACTTCAGAAAGCATATAAATAATGAAAGAAACGTTGAAAATTTTTGTTGTCAGAGGATGGGAGTGCTTTGAACAGAGCCTTAAATTTAGTAAGCTAAAAGGTAAAAATTTTAAAGCGAAATTGCAATAAATTTTTAACACTCTTCACATTTACGTAATTCAGTAGCTGTTTTGATAATTATTTATGATTTTTCATCTTGTATGTCGTTATAGTAATTAGTGGGTTTGCGTTTCTGTTTTTAAAACATACCTTATTGCTATGTTACTAAGCCCCCCCCCCCCCCCTCCACCCTCAAAGTTTGTATACTTGTGCATAATGTTTTATGTAACATAATTTTGCTAATGTTAGTTCTTGAAGTTAAATTTTTACATGAAATATTACTAGAGAACATGTAATTTCTGAATTTTTAAACTATGCTCACTGAGTAACTCGGATTACTTTGTTATTCTCAACCTTTCACTGTGGACACTCAGTCATTCAAGCATGTGAAGTTATTATGTTAGGAAAAAAGGAGTAAACCAAGAGATGATGCTAGCATTATATTTTATTTATTAGATGACACTAGTGATCTATTTCTCATCAATGATTCTGTATGTGTGGATGTATTTTCAGAACAAACTGTTTATATATCGAGGTCTGGAATATGAGAGGATAGGTGCTTTTACTCAGAGGCTGCAAACAGAATTCCCATCTGCCCAGATCCTCATGAAAAACACACCACCTGATGACACAATTATGAATTCAGATGGACAATGTATCCTTTTAGATTTCTACATGAAAAATTGTAACAGACATTGTTGTGTGATATTCTGCTTGAGAGTTATTTTTATAAAATATTTTCACTTCTTATAAATTGTATATTGAAATCCTTTTGACAGGCTGCTCATAGTGCTAACAGAATATAGCTGTGTGTGTGTGTGTGTGTGTGTGTGTGTGTGTGTGTGTGTAAAGAGGGATATCAGTGGAAGGAATTAAATATTTATTTCCAAAAATGCAAAAATTTAAAGAATATCTAGCTGTTATAACCTTGACTGTGATAACAGACATACAGATCTGTAATGTAAAACCTATCCCCGAGGAAAATCCATTATTTCCACCAGGAGCTGATATACCAGAAAAAATTTCCAGTTTCTATCAGGTTAATGATGTTCGAACCTTCCAGCTTGATCGACCTGTTCACAAAGGGCCAGTGGACAAGGAAAATGAATTTAAGGTTTGTAATGAAGAGTGTTTAATCTATTAAATCATGAAACTATGAAATGTTGTGACACCGTGTTTATGTAATTACAGGAACCCCACTGGAAATTCTACTTTTATATAAAGTTTATCCTTTTTTTCAACTAATGAAACAAAAGTTCTTGTGGTTGATATTTTTGAACTCTGACTTACATTATTTTTAGTTGTGTGGTTGCATACCTCTAAAATAATATTTCTTCAAACCGTGCTGCATTCCAGTAGTTAAGAAATACTATTGACACTTTCAAGCAGTCTAGGTTGTAATCAACGTGTGGCTATGGTAAAAGTCTGAGTTGATAGAGTCCATTATTCATGGTGCATTTGACAGGTGATTCAGATTGGTGCTAAAAATGTTACATGTCTTCTTCAACGTTTTCTCTTAGCTCCTGACATACAGTGTCAACATTCAGGGCTGCTGTCTCTTGTGTACTCGGTCAAACACTTCTGACTGCCATAAACTACTGTATCTATTCCCTTACTACCTGGCATATGAGAGGTGAGGCCATGGTGATCTCCCAAAACTGCCATAGGAATCACATTCAGGAGTTGGTCTTTGTTCTTTCATCTGATTCTTTTCTACTGCATTTCTTCAATGTGCTGGCACTACTTGATGAATTCTTCTGAAGTTGTGCCATCCTTTACCAAAAGCGCTTCATGTCTTCATGTCTTACATCAAATGTAAGATTTTGTCTGTTACTTGGATTCACAATGTTGCATAGGGTCTATAATTTTGTATGTACGACTGTGTCATTTCCTCATGACACTAGACCCTGTTCTTCAATTGTTCTTCTGCTAAGCGAACTTGCTGTAGATTGTCAACAAATGTTTTCAAAATGGTTTGGCCTGGAATCTGTATCAGTTATTGAGCTTTTCTTTGTTGTTCTCAAGGCACTGCTGGGCTGTGCCATCCAAATAAAAGTGCACGTTTGCGAAACATATGTTACCTCATTTATTGTATTTAGCAACTCACTTGAATCCTTTCAGCCATTTTGTCAGGTCATGGCCAGCATTTCTGTGAAACACTGGTGGATGCCTGATGTGCAGCTGAATTACTGCTGGCTTGGAATTCATTGGTCTCCTCAATATATGGACCTCTGCCATGATGCGCTGCTGGCAATCCAGTTCTTGTCCATACAGTTGACAGCTTTTATGTTGCCTGATTCAAGCCACAATGATGTAGATATCTTGAATTCCTGACTTCTCCACCAAACAATGTGACATCATAATTCAAATCCGAATGCAGCGTCATAAATGAAGTACAACATTTACCACTGAAAGCACATTTAATAATATGCACCAGTATTACAGCCAGATTAGAACTGGATTCATGGATAGAAAGTGCCGCTACACTCCTGGAAATTGAAATAAGAACACCGTGAATTCATTGTCCCAGGAAGGGGAAACTTTATTGACACATTCCTGGGGTCAGATACACCACATGATCACACTGACAGAACCACAGGCACATAGACACAGGCAACAGAGCATGCACAATGTCGGCACTAGTACAGTGTATATCCACCTTTCGCAGCAATGCAGGCTGCTATTCTCCCATGGAGACGATCGTAGAGATGCTGGATGTAGTCCTGTGGAACGGCTTGCCATGCCATTTCCACCTGGCACCTCAGCTGGACCAGCGTTCGTGCTGGACGTGCAGACCGCGTGAGACGATGCTTCATCCAGTCCCAAACATGCTCAATGGGGGACAGATCCAGAGATCTTGCTGGCCAGGGTAGTTGACTTACACCTTCTAGAGCACGTTGGGTGGCACGGGATACATGCGGACGTGCATTGTCCTGTTGGAACAGCAAGTTCCCTTGCCAGTCTAGGAATGGTAGAACGATGGGTTCGATGACGGTTTGGATGTACCGTGCACTATTCAGTGTCCCCTCGACGATCACCAGAGGTGTACGGCCAGTGTAGGAGATCGCTCCCCACACCATGATGCCGGGTGTTGGCCCTGTGTGCCTCGGTCGTATGCAGTCCTGATTGTGGCGCTCACCTGCACGGCGCCAAACATGCATACGACCATGATTGGCACCAAGGCAGAAGCGACTCTCACCGCTGAAGACGACACGTCTCCGTTCGTTCCTCCATTCACGCCTGTCGCGACACCACTGGAGGCGGGCTGCACGATGTTGGGGCGTGAGCGGAAGACGGCCTAACGGTGTGCGGGACTGTAACCCAGCTTCATGGAGACAGTTGCGAATGGTCCTCGCCGATACCCCAGGAGCAACAGTGTCCCTAATTTGCTGGGAAGTGGCGGTGCGGTCCCCTACGGCACTGCGTAGGATCCTACGGTCTTGGCGTGCATCCGTGCGTTGCTGCGGTCCGGTCCCAGGTCGATGGGCACATGCACCTTCTGCCGACCACTGGCGACAACATCGATGTACTGTGGAGACCTCACGCCCCACGTGTTGAGCAATTCGGCGGTACGTCCACCCGGCCTCCCGCATGCCCACTATATGCCCTCGCTCAAAGTCCGTCAACTGCACATACGGTTCACGTCCACGCTGTCGTGGCATGCTACCAGTGTTAAAGACTGCGATGGAGCTCTGTATGCCATGTCAAACTGGCTGACACTGACGGCGGCGGTGCACAAATGCTGCGCAGCTAGCGCCATTCGACGGCCAACACCGCGGTTCCTGGTGTGCCCGCTGTGTCGTGCGTGTGATCATTGCTTGTACAGCCCTCTCGCAGTGTCCGGAGCAAGTATGGTGGGTCTGACACACCGGTGTCAATGTGTTCTTTTTTCCATTTCCAGGAGTGTATATGTATTAGAAGCTACTAGTGTAGGCCAAAATACAAAATTGAGAAATGTTGATACAAAAATTAGAAATTGTTATTTAGTTAACAGAACTTTTTGAAATCTAATAGAGGCTTGTATGTCTCTTGATCTGGGCCATATAAAGGGATAGTGAGATAGGCCCCAACCAACAGTGGAGGCACAGAGAAGGTGCAAAACTGATGTGAGTTCTCCTACCATATGTTTTCATATCTTATGCCTTGAGCCTTTCTCTTGGCTTGAAACTGTAAATGCACATTGGTGCCACAGTGCCATTTCCGCTGTGTCTTTTTGGCCAGGTAACATCATCATACAAAAACAACTGTTACTGAAAACATTTTTGTCATTAACATGATTTACATACACTATGTTCATACAGCTGTCACCTACACAGTGTTCTTCCTGCTACATCACTACAATATTGTAGACACTCAGAGGCTGATGAGGTGGGTGCTGAAGCAAATGTGCTATATGACTCAAGGCTTCTGATTTTTGTCGATTTCTGCTGACTGAGGAATGGAGTAATATGGTGGAGGGATTTCCCCCCCCCCCCCCCCCCCCCCCACTCCAGCTACTACTTTTGCTGCTCCCAGATTTCATTTCAGTTGGTATGATCTGTTGTGTAAATTAAAAAAAGAATTCAAGAAAAATCCTTCTGTGGCTGAAAAATAATATTACAAGAATTGTTAGTCATTATGTCTATAGACAGCTATACTCCATTCATATAAGTTGAACCATCGTGTAAACAGATGTATGCTCTGTGACTGATCTTCATCAGCAATATAATCAATGAGTTTGCTTTGCCCAAAGCAGGGGACTGCAGAATAGGATTATAATGAAAATGCAAATTCTAAGCTCGGATATTTTCTCGCCTATTCATTATAACTCCTTCTCTTTTATACCTGATTAATTATTTGTGCACTATTAATAAATTATGGTGAGAAAATAAAATTCATTCTTAATTATACACTATCATCCTCCCCCTCCTAGTTCAGTGGCTAGAGAAGGCTGTATTCTACCTAGTCAGTCCCGTAGCCTGCTCACAGGCTGCGCAACACCGACGTTGCCTCTTCTTATTAAACAGTGTGCAGTAGTTACCATAAACCATGAGATATAAATATTTTTTAGTTTCAATTGTTTTGAAGTTGATATAGTTTGTAATTATTTACTACAATGACACATTTAATTTGTTTTGTGCAATGATTTCATGAATATAGCCCATTTAAGTAATATTTTTCAACAATATTTAATTTTTATTAAACATGCTGCGAGAATTACAAAATTTGCAGGTGGGGGTAGGGGGGATAGTGGTGCACAGTTTTGGAAGTTCTGCCAGGTGTGCAGATCACTTCGGTATTGCTCTGAACAAGATAAGTGTAATGAAAATAACATCTAGTAGTAATTCTACCTTATCTTGCCCTTATGTGAAGATTAGTTATGTTACAGTGTTATGTTTGCTCTATGGAAATGTTACAAAATTCCGATGGCTTTGCCACAACAGATCATACTTAATAATTTTTTGTATTCAAACTTGCAACATTTAATAGTATGTAACTTCTTCCTCATGATTATATGAACAAATTTTATTTTATCATTTAATTCTAGAGTCTATGGATAGAGAGGACCATACTTGTTACAAGCAGTTCCTTACCAGGAATTCTTAGATGGTTTGAAGTCATTGAGAAAAGAGTGGAGGAATTGGCACCAGTGCAGTTTGCATGTGAAACAATGGAAAGTGTTAACAAGGAATTGCGGCAACTTGTGAATCAGTATACTGCTGAACCAAAGAGAAATATCAACCCTTTCAGCATGAGGTTGCAGGTATGATGTAGTATTTCTCCTCTAAAATGTTTTGTTATTATAATGTTGACATTCAGAGAGGGAACTTTGCAATACAGTGATTGGCATCTGCACACAACTAAAAATGCACTGGAAAAATATACAAGTTCTGTTCTGATAAATGGAAATATGTACAAGTTCTGTTCTGATAATGTAAAGTAAAACACAGATGGGAATAACTTAACCTGGAAAAGAAAAATCATTCAGAATTTACTGTAGGAATTTCCATGTTTTCTTTGCACATAATTTGTCATGTATCCTGTCAAACAGAACAATATTTAAGCGCAGAGAATGATTCAGTATATAAGCTAAAATGAGTTTGACTGAGCCATTTGTACTTTTACGTTTTTATGTTTATATTTTGTATAATAAGTAAATGTTGAACATGTCATTGTATTTAGATTACAGCAATGAATGATTGATAAAAATATTAAGGGTTTAATATAAATATTAACAAAAGCAAAGAACAAAAAGTAAGATAGTTGCAAGTGGTCCACTTAACTTCCTGCAGCAGGTTAACTGTGTCATGTACTGGGGTTAGAAAAATGAACCATTATCATTAACTGGTTTACATTCAAAAACATTATACTTATGATAAAAAACAGTGATTTTACTTTACTGAATACAATGTACTGACATAAAAATAACAATAACAGAATAACAACAGCCAGAAAAGGCTTATAAATAGCTACTACACCATGGATTTTCTCAGAGTGCAAGGAAACAATATCATACTTGCATAGCAATGTAATCTTAATTGAAATGGTTTAGACAAATTCTTTCATCTGTTGACATAAATTTTGTTGTTCCAGTTATTCTTATGTAAAATGAATATCTTTTAGGAGATGTAGGAAGATAGCAACGTAATGTAATGAAGTTGCAAAATATGGATGAAATTAAAAAGTTGTAAAATCTATGCTCTGGGCCTTCACAATCACAAAATTTCCTGAGGACTACACCACACTGTCTTCATCACAAGAAACATGCTCTGGTTAAGATGATTCCTCATAGTTAAGACATCAGACTCTTGGTAGGTTGAGCAGTGTTCAGATGTGTAGTTATTATCTGCTCAGAATAATCAGCAGTATAATTTGACTCATTGATTTGATAGAGGTGGCATAGTTTCACCAGTCAAATGCTGGCAGATAGTGTTGAGCTTCAAAGATGTTTCTGTCTAGTAGTTCCCTGAAACCATTGCACATATTTTGGTTAGTGAAGTTGAGAGGAAATGCTCTGCCCATCAGACCAGCAATATCATGGATTGTTATTGACGCCCCTGCACTTGCCATAAAATCACAGCATGCTGAATTATAGAATTTTTTGGAGGAAGAAAAACTCCCAAATTGTGGCTTATATGAGGTGGCAGAGTAATCAGAGTAGTACAATTCTCTTTTGCATGATAAATGGAGTTATGCTTATGTGGCATTCACAACTGTCCAAGATTATGAGCATAGGATGTTCTTTTGTTAGCCTTTCGCATTAGGTGATGTGCTGTAGAGCTGGTAAATGTAATTCAGACCAAGGTTAAGGCTTCATATTGAGAGCCAAATGGCTGAGCAGTATGTGATCTTTCAAAGTTCACTCTAAGAAACACAAGTAATGGGAGTGCAGCTGTTCCTGAAGTGCTAATTATTGCAACCACTGCCACAAGTGCATCTCTTTCAACAAATTGTGAGGTACCAATATGTATGGGAGGGAGGTTAAATTCTGAGTAAAGTACAGAGTCACTCAATATGCTGATAATTTGGAAAGATGAAGAACCCCCTCCATACATTATTTCCTACTCCACTCAGCATGCCGATTCCCATTTCAACTTCTAACAACAATACCATTTGTATGACCACTAGTTGTGACAACAATGGTTCAACTACTTTAAACACATTTTCATTAATATGCACTTATACTCTGTCTGCTTATAAATTTAGCATCCAGGCTATTCTTATACCAGAAAACTATTCCAAAATCTCACTCAGCACTCTGGCCTCAACTCTGTTTGGCAGGCTAGCTGCCATTTGCCTGTTACACCAAAGATCTCTGTAGGGTAAAGATACCTTATATTCCCACACTAATTTATTTTTTCAAATTTGGCAAGAAAATTTGGAAAACAAAAAACAAAAACCGACAAAAGCTCTCAAGCAATAAAAGTGAATTCACATACTGACATGATGCACTAATTTTCTGTATAACCATTCAACATTATGGTTGAAAGCAATAAGTTGACTTTGTATTCCCACTTCACTGATAACCTATCTCCTCCTTTTGTCACCCATGACATGACATTGAAAAGGTATGCCACTACATTTAACATCATTCCCAGTTTGAGCTATGATGAATAATTTTGTAATAGTTCTGTCTTACCAAATTGGAAACATGTAAAGTACAGTTCTAGCACAGTCCAGTTTGAATTGTAACTCACTATTTCACACTTCAAAAGTATGACTGTCTCAAACAAATATTCTACTGCACCACTGCTCTGCCTAATCTATAACTTTGTTTCTCATAATCTTACTTTTCCTTAATGAAGGTATGACATTGTCATGTTGGAAGCTAGAGACAATTCTACTAAATAGGCATAGATCTACAATTAAGTTATCTAGGTCACATGAAAAGTCATGCAGCAGGTGAAGAATGACTTTATTCATCCAAAGTATGCATGACACATTTTCATCTTCAGAAATCCAAGTGCAAAGATAGCACAAGGATATGAGTGTTAGCAGTTGTGTATGTAACATGAGATGAGAGACTACTTACACAACTGGTAATGCTCTTGTCTTGTGCTGTCTTTGCACTTGCATTTCTGAAGGTAGAAATAATTCTGAAACTCGTCATGCATACTTCGTCATTCTTCATCTTCTATATAACTTTTTGTGTGACCTAACTAGAATAACTAAAATCTATGCATATTTATTTCCTGTTATCTTGAACTGTTATTGTTGTGGGTTGTTGCATCCTCTTCAGTGTTGAAGGCTACTTCATGATGTCCTCATAGTTTCTTCCATCATCCAAATCACTTGAATGCACTGAATTTATTCAGTTCACTGTTCAAAAACTCCATTCAGTTTAGGCCACACTGTCTCTCTGCTTGACAGTGGGTATCATCAAGGCTATTGATAGCACATGCTGCCAGTTATTTTGCAATCTCTGTTTTAATTTTAACCTCATAATGTCAGTTTATTCTCCCCCACATATTCTTATACCAGCGACTGTCTGGTCGTGGTTTCACTTGTAAGGTATTGTTGTGGGAGGAATAAATACAAGACAATCTAGTACCAAGTCCCTCAATATGATGCTTGTTCAGGAAGATAAATAACTCTTCAAATACCACAGTTATATCAAAAATCTTTATTATTTGTATATCACAAAATGAATACAAACACATTCACTTTTTTCTACTGCACTAAGTGTACCCACTCCCATTTCAACTTCCGACAACAATAGCATTTGTATGACTTCTGGTCACAGTAACCATGTCCCAAAGACAATTTCATTACTTTATTTTGTCTACTTATGTGTTTAATACTCAGGCTATTCTTAAACCATGAAACTATTCCAAAATCTCATTCAGCACTCCAGCCTCAAATAGGTTCGGTGTGCTAGCCACTACTCGACTCCTATACCAAACATCACCATAAGGCAAAGATACCTTATGAGACATAGCTTGTTAACATGCTCTGCAGTGTATCATATTGAACACTACTGGCGACTCCCACATAGTGGATGCTGCTGCCTCTTCCAGCTTGTGAACCTGTATGTCTAGCAGTACAAACCTGTCTTTTCATTGAAAGTCAGTTCCATTTCATCAACATTGTGAGCCATTCCAGTTCAGTTGTGTCATCCCTTTCCCATTTCTTTGGAAAATATTTTACAATCACTTTTAGCAGGTTCATGCATCTTTTTGTGGTTAAACCATAATGGATATCACAAGCAGTAATAATACAGAAAGTGTCTTCTCTCTAAGTTCTGTGAAAATTTCCAAATGTTTATTTGATGACCTATAATTGACAGTGTCAATTTCTAGAGCAAACGCTTTTTCTGTATACTGTGAAAGGATACCAATGGTTGTGTCTAATATCCACAAGAAAACTGGTTTGTGATTATGATGAATGACTGCATCCTTCAGCAGTGCTGGTGGATAATCTGAATTACTGGTGGTCCACTGTCTTATTGTTGACATTTTTGACACTGTAATTCATAGTATACCTAGTTCCAGTGCTAAATTATACTCCTATTTATGTATGATATAGTAAATACAAGAGTAGGCATAAGAGATGTTTTTTGTGGGTATAACTACACCACTGACCAGTTAACCACAAAATGTGTGTGTCAGTTAACCCTGCATGCACTAGTGAAATACATTGTGGAACAATAGCTACGTAGTTTTATGCTCCAGGGGGAAATTTTTACAGTAAATCATAATTATGTGGAGTGAATCATTTTACATTCACATCGAATTCACGTGATTTGAAAATATGGCTACATGCTAAACATTTATATGTTTTTTAAATTTTTTGTGTATTATTATCATTAAATATACAGACGTGAGTTAGTAACTCCTACCCACCACCTTCTAGAAATTACAATACTAGAGATTCTTCTAACACATATTTTATGTCACCGGCAAGTGACAAAAATTTTTTGTTGTAGCATTGTGCACCCCTGTTTTGTGCTAAAGACAACCTTAATGTGGATTAAAGAATGTCATTTTTCCTTTTGGTATTATAATTATGTACATCATTGATCTTTTTGAACTGCAGTGGATTATTTATAATGAACTTCGTCAGGGAATAAATATACTGTGAAGCAAAAGTCAAAATGCCTAACTCCTTAAACAGATGTCTACAAGATGCACCACGTATTATTCTTACAATACATTTTTGAACAATCAAGATTTTCTTTCTTAAAGATGAGTTACCCAAAAACATTATTCCGTTTGGTATTATTGAATGAAAATATGCCAAATATGTCAACATGCTGATTTGTCCCTCTCCAACATTTTCAATGATTGTTAGCGAAAATGTGACTGAACTAAATTTTTTTAGGAGTTCCAAAATGATGCTTCTTCCAGTTTAGAGCTGCACAAATATGAATATTTAGAATTTTGAAGTTTCCATTCTATTTATTATTTCTTTGTCATGTTACATTAATCACTGGTGTACCCCTACATGTGCAGAACTGAATATGGTGTGTCTTTTTAAAACTGAGGTTGAGAATATTCACAGACAACCAGTCAATGATACTTTTAAAAACAATAATTAACATTTCTTCTGTTTCTGTATGCGTGCTTGGATTGAGTACTATACTAGAGCCATCTGCAAAAAGAAATAATTCTGCTTGTTGTTTATTAGACAGAAGATCATTTAGATTTATGAGGAATAATAGTGGACCTAAGACTGAGCCTTATGGAACCTCGTACTTGATTTCTCCCCAGTTTGTGGTTCACACAGGTTGTGTAGATAGGTTGCAGAAAATACAAACCAGTGCTATCATGTTATTCAATGCTTGTACACTTTGGTGAGTGAACATCTAAGTGAAATTCTCAGTAGAGCAACTCTTCTGAAATCCAAACTGTCATTTACTGAGAATATTATAGTTGCTCAGGTGAGATACTCTTCTAAACTTCTGAATAGACATAAATACCAACACAAATAAAAACGTAAAACAGCCAAAATTTGTGAAAGATCCTGGAAGATTAAAACTGTGTGCCGGACCGAGACTTGAACTCGGGACCTTTGCCTTTCATGGGCAAGTGCTCTAACAACTGAGTTACCCAAGCATGACTCACGTCCCATCCTCACAGCTTTACTTCTGCCAGTACCTTGTCCCTTACCTTCCAAACTTCATGGAAGCTCTCATGCGAAACTTGCTGAACTAGCACTCCTGGAAGAAAGGATATTGTGGAGACATGTCTTAGCCACAGCCTGGGGGATGTTTCCAGAATGAGATTTTCACTCAGCAGTGAAGTGTGCACTGATATGAATCTTCCTGGCAGATTAAAACTGTGTGCTAGACCAAGACTTGAATTCAGGACCTTTTCCTTTCGTGGGAAAGTGCTCTACGAACTGAGCTACCCAAGCACGACTCACGCTGCGTCCTCACAACTTTACTTCTGCTAGTTCTGCAAGGTTCGCAGGAGAGCTTCTGTGAAGTTTTGAAGGTAGGAGATGAGGTACTGGCAGAAGTAAAGCTGTGAGGATGGGGCGTGAGTCGTGCTTGGGTAGCTCAGTTGGTAGGTCACTTACCCACGAAAGGCAAAGGTACTGAGTTTGAGCCTTAGTTAGCCACACCATTGTAATCTGCCAGGAAGTTTCATATCAGTGCACACTCCACTGAAGACTGAAAATCTCATTCTGGAAACATTCCCCAGGCTGTGGCTAAGCCTTGTCTCCGCAATTTCCTTTCTTCCAGGAGTGCTAGTTCTGCAACATTCACAGGAGAGCTTCTGTGAAGTTTGGAAGGTAGGAGATGAGGTACTAGCAGAAGTAAAGCTGTGAGACTGGGGCGTGAGTTGTTCTTGGGTAGCTCAGTTGGTAGAGCACTTGCCTGCGAAAGGCAAAGGTACCGAGTTTGAGTCTCGGTCCGGCACACAGTTTTAATCTGCCAGGATCTTTCACAAATTTTGGCTGTTTACGTAACAGAGTGAAAATCTCATTCTAGTCACAATTTATGCACAGATAATCTCACTTATGTCATTTTGCATGTCAATAAGCCGGAATAGGCCTGTCATGTAAAATATTAAACACCATATCACCTTAATGCAGCTGGTTTGGAGCATTCACTTGCATAATGCCTTATACAAATGTATAGTATGCTGTGGGCCCAACAGAATGTAAAATTTCTAGAATACATCACCATCTCAAAAATGTTGGGAAATTATGTCAGCAGTGAAACAAGTCAGTAGTTATTGACATCTCTCATATCATCTTTCTTAAAGAGGGATTTAACAGCGGCATATTTTAGCCACATTGGAAAAAATGCCTTGAGTTAGTAATGTATTATATACACTCCTGGAAATTGAAATAAGAACACCGTGAATTCATTGTCCCAGAAAGGGGAAACTTTATTGACACATTCCTGGGGTCAGATACATCACATGATCACACTGACAGAACCACAGGCACATAGACACAGGCAACAGAGCATGCACAATGTCGGCACTAGTACAGTGTATATCCACCTTTCGCAGCAATGCAGGCTGCTATTCTCCCATGGAGACGATCGTAGAGATGCTGGATGTAGTCCTGTGGAACGGCTTGCCATGCCATTTCCACCTGGCGCCTCAGTTGGACCAGCGTTCGTGCTGGACGTGCAGACCGCGTGAGACGACGCTTCATCCAGTCCCAAACATGCTCAATGGGGGACAGATCCGGAGATCTTACTGGCCAGGGTAGTTGACTTACACCTTCTAGATCACGTTGCGTGGCACGGGATAAATGCGGACGTGCATTGTCCTGTTGGAACAGCAAGTTCCCTTGCCAGTCTAGGAATGATAGAACGATGGGTTCGATGACGGTTTGGATGTACCGTGCACTATACAGTGTCCCCTCGACGATCACCAGAGGTGTACGGCCAGTGTAGGAGATCGCTCCCCACACCATGATGCCGGGTGTTGGCCCTGTGTGCCTCGGTCGTATGCAGTCCTGATTGTGGCACTCACCTGCACGGCGCCAAACACGCATACGACCATCATTGGCACCAAGGCAGAAGCGACTCTCATCGCTGAAGACAAGACGGCCTAACGGTGTGCGGGACTGTAGCCCAGCTTCATGGAGACGGTTGCGAATGGTCCTCGCTGATACCCCAGGAGCAACAGTGTCCCTAATTTGCTGGGAAGTGGCGGTGCGGTCCCCTACGGCACTGCGTAGGATCCTACGGTCTTGGCGTGCATCCGTGCGTCGTTGCGGTCCGGTCCCAGGTCGACGGGCACGTGCACCTTCCGCCGACTACTGGCGACAACATCGATGTACTGTGGAGACCAAACTCCCCACATGTTGAGCAATTCGGCGGTACGTCCACCCGGCCTCCCGCATGCCCACTATATGCCCTCGCTCAAAGTTCGTCAACTGCACATACAGTTCACGTCCACGCTGTCGCGGCATGCTACCAGTGTTAAAGACTGCGATGGAGCTCCGTATGCCACGTCAAACTGGCTGACACTGACGGCGGCGGTGCACAAATGCTGCGCAGCTAGCGCCATTCGACGGCCAACACTGTGGTTCCTGGTGTGTCCGCTGTGCCGTGCATGTGATCATTGCTTGTACAGCCCTCTCGCAGTGTCCGGAGCAAGTATGGTGGGTCTGACACACCGGTGTCAGTGTGTTTTTTTTCCATTTCCAGGAGTGTATTTCAGATAAGACCAGGCTTACTATATGGGAACAAATCTTTAGTACTCTATTGGGGACACCATCTAAACCAGATGAGATTTTATTTTTGAGACAATATACAATTTTCTTAATTTCAGGAGAAGTTGGTGATACTCTCATATGACTGAATTTTATAAGCATTGCTTTTCCAACATACTGCTGTGATTTTCTCTTGAACTGTTTGTCACTATGCTTTCTACTATATTTAAGAAATGTTTATTAAATTTGTTTGCTACTCAGGACTCATTCGGTTCAATAGTGATGTTATCATGTTCTGTGCCTCTTTATCTTGTCTCTTGTATCACTTCATTCCATACAGCCCTCAGTCTGTTGTCAGAATTACTGATTTCTGACATTCTGTGGATGTTCCTTGATTTTTAATAACTTTTTAAAATAATTCTGAGTAATTTTTGTAGTGTGAACTACTGCATGATCTCTACTTATTATTGCCAACAGATACATTTCTATCTTCTTTTCACAAAATGCTTTGATCCTGATAGTGACCTGTGCTTTTTTACGTGGTTGTTTAATTTTTTTTCCAGGTTAGCTTATGTGGGAAGTTATATTCAAAAATGATATGAGTTTATTAAAAATGATATGAGATTATTATGGAATAGATTAAATTTCATGTTAGCATTTAGTTCATTATAAAACCATTCTCAAAAACATTTGTCCTACAATCATTAATTATTCTAACTTACTTCCACTATTGAGTATCAATACTATAAGCTAGTATCTTATTTATCCGAACTAGCTGTGCTTAATGACTAGATAGAGCATTAGCATTTGTTACTGGATAAATAGTTATTTTCTTGTTTTGAGCTTAACCAAGCAAAATATAACATCAACCAGAAGAACACTTGAAAATTAGATGTGAAATGAAACCTTGAAAAAAAAGAGACTACTTCTTGAAAACAGGCAAACTTCTACAAAACAAAAATGTGCAGAACTGATATACCAGAGGGAAAGCAAATATTCATCAAAACTATCACAGAATTACAATGTATCAGAGGAGCATAATTTCGTTGGTGTAATACTCACAATAAGATACTGGAGGAAATAAAAATCGCTATGTATAAAAAATTGAAAACTGAACTAAAGGCATTTCTAATAATGCACTGTTTCCGCTCCGTAAAAGAATTTCTGAATATGTAGCAAAAAAAAAAGATACTTTAAAATTAAATTTTAAGAATATGTACCTAATTTTAATTTGCTACCCTATATCAGTTGTACAATTTTTGCTGTATGGTATATCTGGACCAATAAAAATCAGTCAGTCAGTTAATCAAACATAATTTTAATGATATCGTCACACACACAACTGACAGTCAATATATAAGGTCAAATGAAAATAAAAAAAAAGCAGAAAATGCATTTCAAATCTTATTAATTCAGTAATAATTAATAACACTACAGGTATCACATTTAACTACCAAAATATTAGCAGGTGAGATGGCGTGCTGCCAGTATAAGGTAGCAAAATTATCTAATGACTGAAATTTCCTTACTTGTTCATTTTTCATAGGATGGCCAAGTAGCTTCAGCCATTTTCTTCTTTGATACGTATTATGTTTTTGAATGTAAACCAGTTAATGATAATGGTTCAATAAAACTCATTGCGTAACACAGTTAACATTCTTCAGGGGGTTAAGTTGACCACTTGCAACAATCTTATATTTTGTTCTCTCTTTTTGTTAATATTTAGATTAGGCCTTTGATATTTTTATCAATTATTCTAAACTGAGCACTCAATACAATTACAATTTCAACCTTGCTTATTCTGAAAACCATATATACTAAAAATTAAAGACTAAAAATTGAATGTTAACAGTTATCATTAATGATAAGTGGGTTTATTGTATTTGTGCGTAGATAGGATGTAATTGAATATCTTACACACTATCAGATGAAACATTGCTGCTTTATCATTTTTACCTATTTCCTCCTGTTAATCATTTATTGTATTCTTAATATTTATGTGTCTACACTATTAATTGTTGATGAATAATAGTTCTTTGCATAATGCAAGAATTAATGATTATTTTGTTACTAACAAACATTTTCAGTTGCTGAATATAGACGACTATATAATTTGTTGGAATATCTAGTGTTCACTTGTAGCAGTCTACAAGCCACACAAAATTGGCCCATTATGATTCTGTATTGATGTGCTGTGAAGAAGTAGCTGTGCAGTGTGCTCTGCACAGAAAAAGATGGAGTAGACATCTATGGCTTCACCAGTGTGCCTTCTGTCTCTGACTCATACCCCATGTTCCAGCTGTTGCCTACTGTGGTAATGGGCAATACTGGTGTAGTGCCACACTAGGCCACTATTTCTATTTCTGACATTCCCTGTAAACATTTATATGCTTGAAAAATTATCACTGTTACTTCATAATATTGTTCTTCTAATGTTTTGCATTGTTTCACTCATTATGAACTCTACAGTAGCTAAGTACCCTGACCATACTAAACTAACATGATAGTGAATGCTGAAACTTCTATGCACTCCTCCAATTGCACACTGTAGACAGATGTGGGAGAAAGAAGCTATTGGGTGGAGCATCATGTGGTACATGGCACTTCCCCCTACCACCTAACTTCTTTTGTGCACACCACTACAGCAGTCAGCCATGTCCTCAATTTTGTCATGATTCCAGCATGTTATCATTATTGTAGAAATAAACATAGACATACTGCTTAATCCTTGACCCACAGAATATTGTTTCACAGTTTCTAACTCAAGTTCCAACTTATTATATGCCAAGTAACTTGAGCCAGTTAGATTTCTGCTCCTGACTTTATTTCCCACAATCCGATATTCTTACTATACTCGATACAGAACTACAAACAGCATAAAACTGTATATCTTCAGATGACTTAATCTGTCCACAAATGCTCACATATGGTATGTGTGTAACATTGGGTTGTCAGATCATCCATAAAATGGATTGACCCAAACAGTTACCGAGGAGTTTTGTTATTACTATCAAATGAGTGAATACCAAGGCACCAATAATAGGTAGAAATACTGTAGTTTTGTTTGTTTGCTTCAAAAAAGCATATAACTCAATCTTGCAGCAGACCCTCTTCAGTATTTTGGAAGAATTCAGTTAATGGGGAAATTTTAGAGCCCATTGAGATTAAGACAAGAGACATGTGTGGAGATGAACTGTCGCCCATTTTGTTCAATATCATCATGGAAGAGATAGTGAGAAAGTGAAATGATGTCACAAAAGAGGAAGGAGTAGAAGGAATCTATTAAGATCCAAAGAAACAAAGTTTGAAAGTGGAGTGCCTAGCATTTGATGATGATTTGGCATTGTTTGCCAACAATAAAGAAGAAGCTTTAATAATGCTCAAGAAACTGCATGCTTACTGGCAAACAGTTGCTAGCGCCATGGTCCACAGTGACTTTCTTACATATTCCCACAAATTTCCCTTAAAACTAGGTAGCAATATTGCAGAATGAAGAGAAACTGGGAGGTAAAGAAAGGTCTAACCTGCAAACCAACTGATTCCTATGGTCCATATTAGGCTGAAGTTGGCAAAAAATCATTATTTTTTTAAAGTGACTTCCGTAGCTATTGCTCCAAGTTAAAAAATCACTTTTGGTCTAGATACAGGATCCAAAATATCTTCATCCTCTTTCTCCCTGTTAATTACTTTCATTCAGTTGCTGTTTATGAAGAAAAATATAGCAGTGCACAAGTAAAAATATGACAAAATCCTTTAATAAAAACATGAAGAGGACTGAAAATTCTTTCTCACCCCAAAACTTGTAAATAATGGAACAGAAGAACATTTTATGAATATGTTGATTTTAAATTTGGTGTTATAATACATACTAATCAACTGTAGAAGAATGTGTTTAAGAAATTTACATCAAATTGTTGTGAATGAATGTTAATGTGAAACATGTGTTTATTGAGCAATGAAGTATTTTTTAATCATTTTAGGGGATAATTGATGCAAATGTTATGGGTGGAATAGCAAAATACCAACAAGCATTTCTTAATCCTGAGTTTGTGAAGTACCACCCTGAATTCTCAGAGCATGTACAACGTTTGAAGAATCTTACACTTGATCAGGTAAATATTGCACATTAAATGTTACTTTCTTCCTTAGTGTCTAATTCCTTGTGTATATGTGATAATACTACAATCTTCATCTAATAGGTGGCATACAACACTTTCAATATAATGACATTAGTGGTGTGAAAATTGTGCTTAGTAGCTCACTTTTCTCTTTCTTTCTTATTTCTCTGGGCAAATTTAGATGGTAAATGTGTATTACACTCATTATTCATGTTATTTTATTCTTACATTTGTTGTATTTATAATGTTTTTATGATGTGCTTAAGAACATAATCCCTGAAGTCCCTAAGAAAGTAGCAGACAAAAATTACTGATTCTATCTCCAGCTTTGGAGTGGTCTACTCATTGAACAACTACTGTGACAGTACCCTGACTTTCTTAAATCAAGGAATAAATAAATCTGGAGTTTGCAATAAAAAATTTAGGGTCTGAATAATTTAGAATAACTGAATAAAGTATTAGCATTCACGATGGACTAGTGAAAGCAGTGGAATTAAGTAACATTCTGTGAATATGTATCCTAAAAGAGTGACTAACTAAATTAGCATCTGTATAGATTAATTACGTAGAGACCTTTTGCAGCATCCATGCAATTTGTTGTGTGGTGGGTGGTTGTGGTGGTGGTGGTGGTGGTGGTGGTGGTGGTGGGTGATTACAGCAAGAGTGTGATGGGCACAGGAGGGGACACAAAACTATCTATGCAGGGGTCACAGTATCTGACATATTTTTCAATACTGAGGACCATGGAAGTTTTTGTCACTCCATGGAAAAATAAAAACATCAAAAAGCGATAGCAAATAAAAATTATGGGGAGCAGCAAGAGATTAAAGAAAAGTAAAAGAGATTGAATTTTGTTATCTGACTGAGGATAAATGAACAGTGGAAATGCTGATTAAGAATGTGGATGACTGGGTAATCTAGGCAATAAATTTGATACTTGTATCATAATTTGTACATGAATATGATTCTTCATAGTCCTGGATGGAATGCAAACAATGGAAATGGTGAAGTAAGCTATGTGCTATATAGATGAGTTGTTGAGCATTAGATAAGAGTACACACAAGATTAAATTGTAGCTAAGCTTCTGAACAATGTTGTTCCTTAGAGCTAACAGTTTGACAATTGTGCTGCATTGCTAGGATAATGTAGCTTCATTTTTTCCATTTTTAATTTTTAATTTTGTGAGCTATAACAAACACCTAGTGTCCTCTCTCCTAAAGCTTAGCTACAGTTCAGCCTTGTTTATGTGCCTGTCTGTTGCTCAGTGTTTCGATCACATGGATATATGATGAGTGTTTACCTTCACTCCTTCCATAATGTTTACCTCTTTAGATAGTACACGAAAATGACAACTGATCTCTGGAGATACATTGTTGTGGGTTCCAGTCAAGAGTGATGTATTGCTTATCAGATATTGCAAGTGTGTTGATTCATTTCCTTGTGTGGTGCATCAAAATATTTATGACACATTCCAGAAACTGTTACTGTAAAGTTATGATAATGAGAGGACTGGAAGAGGACAAGTGACAAGTGAAGTGTCCCAATATTAAGATGATAGACTCAAAACTGAGAAAAGTTGGTCTGAAATATCAAATTTTCCATTTATGTCAAGGTGTTGGAGTCTCTTTGCCAAAAAATCAAAATAAATTTGAACTTGTTCATCAAAGTGTAAGAAATGTATTAACAAGGAAAGATGACCTCCTCATACCATACAAGAAATTGAAAACTCAAAAAGTATTTCTATATACGTGTTTTGCATAACAGTGGATCATTTCTATCAGGCATATGGAACTCTTTTTGCCAGAGTTAATATTTCCAGAACTGCTCTTTCATCCAGAACAATAGCCCATTCTCAATAGAAAAAGATTCCTATTGATTTGCATAGCCCGCTAGTGGTCTCTAATACAACTTTATTAGGAACCCAGTTTTTTTTAGAAACAATCCTATTTTACTGTGAGTAAAGAGAGAATTGCCATAATATGGACAGTGTTTTTCTTTTGATAATATAAAGATTTTGAAAAAACTCCTTATCGGTATGAAGGTAGTAGTAGATCTATAATTACAAACAAATAAATTCTAATTTCTTCTCCCTTATTCGCCATACCATTGCTTTGGATTATTGAATACTTTCTCATGTAGACCTTGAAAAGGTTGTATATGCTTTCCTCGTTTCTCTGGAAGAAGAAACACCTTTTTCAAAACATGAGAGCCATGGGTTTTTTAAGTGTATCTGTAGAGCAACTATTGTTTTTTTATGCCTCAAAATAAATGGCACTTCCTTAAGTGAGGCTGCATTTCCTTGTTAGACCACGAGACTCCTGAGCAGCAACTTTCTAAGATATTGCCCTGTCACTGTAAGACTGCTCAATACCCTGTTATGGAATGTGGTAGCATGGAAGATAAAGGTGAAAGAGGTCTGGAAGAAAAGGAAAACACAAGGATATAACAAAAAGTTAGATATATGACAAAAAGATTATCTGGATGCTGAGAACAATTAATGCTTTCATACTGGCTTTTCATAGCCCATGGTTTTTGTGAGTACTGCTTGAGTGTTTGTAATCCCCACCAGCTCACAGTAAAGGAAGACATTTAAGAGATTCAGATTTTTTACTGGTGGGTTTGATCAACACACAGAATCCCTGCAGGGAAGTCAATGTTCTTTTTGAGAAATGATATTGAGAAAATGTAGAGAACCAGCATTTTAAGCAGACTGCAGAATGATCCTGCTCCTGCAAATCTACATTTCATGTAATGACCATGAACATATGATAAGAGAGGTCAGGGGCTGTACCGAGGCATAAACACAATAATTTTTCAATTTTTTTTTGAATGCATGGTGTCTGTTCCTTCAAAAGAACAGATACCATGCAGATCCTGCAGCTGTTAAACACTATATGCAAATTGAAGGGGGATGATGGCTATCAGCTGCAGTGGGACATTATGGGGAATCAGCGGCTATGAGTGAAAACTTGTACTGGTCTGAGATTCGAACCCCTGTTCACTACTTAGAGATTCCCTCAGGAGGATAACCGTATTGGTGAATTTGCACTGAAGAAAGTAGATCAATTGTTCAGCCAGGCTTATGAATTATTTGAATGCGTGGTCTCTGTTCCTTTGAAAGTACAGACACCACACAGCTCCTGAAGGTGTGAAGCCCTATATGCAAATTGAAAGGGAGTGATTGCTATCAGCTACAGTGGTACATTATGTGGAATCAGTGGCTAAGAGTGAAAATGTGTACCAGATCGGGATTCAATCCTTGGATCTCCTGCTTACTAGGCAGGTGCAGTAACCATTGTGCCGTCCGGGACACAGCATTATTGCAACTGCACAGATTATCTCGGTACACCTAATGGCCAATCCGTACTCCTACCAAGTGCACTCAAATGTACCAGTACGTCCAACCTCCTGTGGGAATCTCTAAGTAGTGAACAGGAGTATAATGGACAGGGACTGTGGATAGGTTGCATTCGGTGGGAATGTGAATCAACCGTGAGGCATACCAAGATAGACTGTGCAGCTGTGATAAAGCTGTGTCCCAGATGGCACAGTGGTTACTGAAAAGTAAATCATGGACAGGGACAGCAGATAGGTGGTCTTTGGTGGGAGTGTGGCTTGGCCGTGTGGCGTACTGAGATAACCCGTGCAGTTGTGATGATGCTGTGTCCCAGATGGTGCTGTGGTTACTGCACCCGCCTAGTAAGCAGGAGATCCCGGGTTCAAATCTTGGTCCAGTACACATTTTCGCTCATCGTCACTGATTCCTCATAATGTCTCACTGCAGCTGATAGCAGTCGTCCTCCTTCAATTTGCATATAATGTTTCACAACTGCGTGATATGCATGGTGTCTGTTCTTTCAAAGGATTAGACGTGCTGATTTCAAATAATTCAAAGCTTGGCTGGACAATTGATCCACTTTCTTCAGTGTGAATGCACCAATACTTCTGACCTCCTGTGGGAATCTTTAAGTAGTGAACAGGAGTATAATGGACAGGGACTGTGGATAGGTTGCATTCAGTGGGAGTGTGAATCAACCGTGAGGCATACCAAGATAGACTGTGCAGCTGTGATAACGCTGTGTCCCAGATGGCGCAGTGGTTACTGAAAAGTAGATCATGAGTTTTAATCATGGTCTGGTACACATTTTTGCTCATTGGTGCTGATTCCACATAATTTCCTGCTGCAGCTGATATCGGTCATCCCACTTTAATTTGCATATAGTAATTCTCTTGCTGTATTTGTGAACGGAACAGAAAGGAAAATCACTAGTACTGGTAAAACATACCCTCCACCATGCACTGTTTGATGGCTTGCAGAGTACGTACATATATGGAAATGTAAACAGAGGGTATGATTGTACTCACATGAACTTGAAGCCCCAGAAATAGTATCTGATGCTGCATCTTACATGTCGGTGGTTTAACCACATGGCTGTAGCATCTTTTAACCAGCCAATATTTGAGAAGTGGGTGAAGGAGGGAGCAGAGTGGAGAAATTACTTGTTAATCAAATTTTAAATGTTTTTTCATCTGCTTTGACTCTTTCATCCCTCTTTAAAGTTTGATTGAATAGTATTAAACAAGTATTAATGTGATCTAAGAGCAAATCTTTCCATTCAGCCACTTTGACTTCCAAAGCCTACTCCCTACCCTTCAATGACAGCTGGGTGTGCATAAAAGCTCTTGAAATGTCTATTCTGTGGGCCAAAATATTCTTTCCTGTCTCTGTACAAAGTAAAGCACAAACTAGAAGAAGTGGATTTTGAGTTCCTCCAAGCATGTTCATGTACAGAGACCATATATAGGCATCCACAAAATATAATTCCGCTCCCATGATCACTTCTTGATATCAATTCACACCATACCCACTCATGTTCAGTTACATTCTTTATATATAGGAAGTAATGCTTATAATCTGTTAATATTTCTAAACATGTTATTCCGCACATTTGTTTCTGTGCTTCAGCTCCATATCCTAGAGACTGGTCTTGCACTTCATGGGCAGCTTGCCCCTCCAGGTGTGCAACCACTTCACCGTAGACTGTTGGAGAGGCTGTCACAGTTACGTCAAGGACTGAGAGAGCTAGTTGCTATTCGCTCATCAAGAGGACATTCTTGTACAGACTCAACCTCCTGTGGCAGTATTCTAAGGTATCACTGCATGATGTTAAATGATTATTTATGCTTTCACATCTCCTCAGGTGTTTGTTTAAACTGCCTGAATGTAAATCCACTATGTAATCCAGATATCACAACTTACGTGTAGTGTAATAAATGACAATCCTAAATTTAATATCGGCAATGTATGATCAAAGACAACCACTCACGTTTAGCTAACTGTAAATTCTGGTGAATGCTTTTTCACTTTGATTACTTTACTTAATATGGAAGTAATTTTTCAGGATAAAAAATACTTAATATTATTTATTATTCACAGTAGAACACAATACTTACCTCTTATAGACAACAATCACAAGTGTTAAGTGAGTTGTGGATTATATAAATGAAATAGCATCACATAAATTGAGACATATTCAGGATTTTTGCCAGAAAGAGATGTAAATTGAATGTACACTGGGAAAATAAAATTGTTTCCATTAAGAATGTCTGATAACTTCTCAGACTATGTACTTGTACATTACTTTTGCATGGGTACTTGTATATTACTGTTGCATGGATTTAGGTGATTTGTCGAGACAGTGCGTGTTTCGGGAAGTTGCAGTGGATGATCTTGACTGAACCTTCTCCATCAGTTAGGGACATAGCATACTTTTTCAGACAGTCACTAAGTCCCTCCTAACTTTTGAGAGACACTTCCAGAAAGTGGGACCGTTCAAGCAAGAGGTTTTTTCCCCAGGAAACCTTAAGGTTGGAAACTTTTTCTCAACCTCTATTCTTGGCACAATGCATATCAGTTACTGATTGACTTCTTGAGTGTACTCCTGAGCCTTCAGTGATGGCTGGGTATGTTTATTATGTAGTCCAAAAAATTCCAATCTGTCTCTATAGCAGCCACTACAAGAAATGAATTTTGAATTCCCCCCATCCTTGTTACACAGGCCATATATAGGCATCCACAAAATATAATTCTCCTCCCCATGATCACTTCTTGATGGCAGTGCACACAATACCCACACATATTCAGTTACATTCTTTACTTAGGAAGTAATAATAGGCATATAAACAAGACGGTAAGCATTGCAGCTCAGCTTTTAAGTTAGTGTCTTTGATCAGAGCCACATGCATGAGCTTCATTCTTCCTCTTTGAAGCACTAAAGATAAATGGTATCTCTTTCCTTCTAACAAAACTAGAAGAACCCAAATTCACATCACTGCAAATCTATAGATTTGAGGGCCCTGTACATGTTTAGCTTTCTAGTGAGTTCTTACAATAACATGTGGTTTAAAAATTTGATAACCAATTGCAGCATGCCTCTACCACCCCTTCCTATGGAGAAGAAGATGCTCATGCAGCCCAATGAAAGTCGCAGTAATCGTTCCTCTACTTCCAGTGGAGGACCATATAACCACTTTGCTCTTATGGATGATCAGGTGACAGATGATGAAGATATATATAGCAAGCCAGTGGTGAGTCTTATAGTGCATGATTGTAGAACATATTCAGCATGATGTGCCTGATGGTTGGTGATGGTATTTCAAGATGGGGAACTGATAATCTATTTGTCATTGGGACAAAGATATGTCCTCAGTCAGAGATGACATATGAAACCAAGTATCCCACCGTCTGGAACATATGTATTTCTGCTTAACTTGATTGAAAGTCTCTTTTAGAAATTCTGAGAATTCTATAAAAACAGCAAGCTTTGTGAAATTTCTATCTCCATCTACAACTACAATTTACACACTACAAGTCACTTTACAGTGTATGGGGGAGGTACATCATCTACCACTATATATATTCCTCACCACTCTATTATTAAATTCCACCTACCAAATAATGTGACTGATTATCACACTGTTTTTTCATAATTCTGAAAGACTGTTGTAGGCAAAGAAGCAGGGCCAAAAGGTTATCAAATTTATTACTTTTGATATGCAAATTCTCAAGGTTGGTGGTGCCAGTCCAGTATTATAAAATCTAGAGGACAATTTCCACTTTGCATCCCTCCCACCAATCCACATCTTGACATCTTGAAAACTCACCCAGTGATCTTCCTTAAATCAAATTTGGAGCATGATCTTATCTTGCACATAAGTTCATTAACATGCAAATGTTTCTGGATAAAAAGACTAACCTGCCAGAAGGTATTAAGCAGTTGTCATGAAAATATTACTTTAGACGGGACAAAGTCACAGATGCTGTCTGCTCTCATTTATATGTTTTTAGTGTTCACATTAAGATGTTTTTAGTTTTGGAAGAAAGCTGTTCTGATGTATTTCATATGTGTTCCATTCATAATTAGATGCACCTGAAATAACTCTTTGTAAACTGATCCTTACCTTGTGTCAGTTTTGTGCCCTGTTAATTGTTCAGCAAACTATTTTGTTATAGCTTAACTACATGTGACCATAACTAATTTTCAGAATATTTTTATTGTAAAAGCTAGAGTGCAAATTGGTGAATTTATTGGTATGAAAACAGTAATGGCTCATTGTCTGAAACATAATAAAACTTTGGTGCACATTTTAATGAGGGATGTTTTATTTTGATACTAAATGTATTTCATTCAAAACTGAAACTAATATCATCATCTGAATTTCTAGGAAATGAATGAGAGCCATGTGCCACCACCACCTCCACCCCCACCTCCACCACCACCAATACCAATGCGTGAGTCACGACCACGTTCAGCTGGCTACAGCCTGACAGATATGGGACGTATAACAGTTCGAGGAACTCTTGAATATTCATCACTGCCACCTGTAAGCCTAAACAGGTAAAACAGGAATGTGTTCATGTGTATCTGCATTTCTCTTCCAGGTTAAAACAATTAGATAGGGGAGCTATAACCTTAATAGTGTGTCCTTAAATTTTCATAAACAAAGCAAAAATGGAAATTAGTTTTTAATAATAAAGAACTCTTTGAAAATTATAAGTGCATAATGTCTTAAGGAGAACAACAAAACTGAATAAAACATTTTCCAGAGAGAACTTTCCAAAACATTGAAGCACAGATACTCACTTTTTTAATAAAATACAACAGAATCATGTAAATTTTATAGAGACAATTTTTTTAAAAACTTGCCTTGCTATTACTGCAGTCATGCTACAATATGTTAATATGAGTGTAAACAAGCTCAGTTGCTATTTGTACTCCATAACTTTGAAAGTCACTATTCTAGAGTCTGTGGATAAGGGATCAGACTTGTCAGTTATCAATCCAAGTGTCTTAAAATCAAATTACTTACCTGGATACTCCATTCTTAGTCTTGTGGGTTTCTTCCACTGTTGGATACCTAGATATCTCCCATTTGGGTAGCAATTGTTGTCTTGGAGAATGATTTCATCTTACTGTGTAAATTATCTTGTGTTAATATCTTGTATGTTATCCCAATACTCTAAGTGATCATGGTGTCATGTAGAGGACCAAAATCTCATTGCATGCTTGAAGAAATATGCAGTTGCATGAAAAGCTTGCAGTCACTTATGTGTTACATAGTCCCAATGATATTTTGTGCATCTAATATGCCTCTAGTCCCTGTTCTTCTAAGTGTGCAATGAGACTTAATTTCAGCATAAAATGGGGACTTACTTGCAAAGTGAAATGACTGCTACTGATTTAAACCAATGCAAACTTTCCTCATATTATACTAAATAAATGATACACATACTTGGTCATCTTGCACACAGGCCACCATCATGAAAGCATTTGTGAACTATATGTGCAGATACAGGTTGATCAGCACCCACCATGTCACTGTGTAGACAGAGAATACATTTTCAACCATCAAATTCAGAACTTTTGTATGGCCAACAATAGCATGGAAGGGCAGTTGATGTCCTCTAATCTTCAGGAAACAGAAGTTCTTTAATTATGACTTAAAGAGAGAAAAATGAGAAAGACAAATGTACTGAGTACAGTAAATCCAAGGACACATCACTCAGTATTCCAGATTTGGAATTTCAGAAAGTAAAAAAAATGTAATTAGAGTACTATAAAAGACAAGATTTAACTTATATGAATTAATACCACCATGAAAGGGAACAGAATGATGTTTGGTTAGAGAATTGTAGTCATGAATTTGTGGTGAACATGTTGATACGCTACATGCTCACTACCATTATAGTGGATCATGTCATTGGATTAAAATGGGAATACATGGGAAAAATGTGTTCCCAATCCCCATGTTCAACAGTGTGCACCAAGGTGTATGCTCCAAAGCATTTGTGTCTGCACCAGCATTGTACTTTGTCATCACATCTGCCACAGTTTGCTGCCTATTCTTCTTTACGGACTGAGGAAGTGTCCGAACTCCTGTTCGGTAATGAGGCGTGAATGTCCAACACCTTGTAGCGTACTCACCGTTTCACCATCCTTCAGCCACTTTCTATAGGTACTCACAACAATGGCACATGAACGGCCAACCAGCTTTGTATTTCCAACATGATTGCAACACCAACAGGTGGCATTCATTCTAACAGTGAGCAGTTGTCATAATATTTAATGACTTATTTTTCTGATTATATTTACATGCTAACTTCCCCCTCTCAGATAGTAATATACGTCCTCCCTCATTTGCCTGCTGTTTATATGTGATTGTTATTTCATAAAAGCACAGGAGAGAAACCTTAGGTTATAATATGTTGTTTAAGGAAGAATAAATTAACCTGTCTACTTGACAAGGGAGTAAGAACCTGTTCTCTATTTGACATGTATTTGGCTTTGCAAGTGCTGCATCCATCTGCTCCTCTGTTCCCTCTTTTCCTTTGTTTTCTTTCTGTATGTTTGGTAGGGTATTGTACTATAAAGAGACAAACAACAGCACTGCCACATTGAACCAAAGTTTATTCTTCTTCCACATACAAGTGAACAATAGTTGAAAACACAGACACAAACATAGAAACAATCCAGGTATTGATACAAGCAGCTGCTGGCAATAAGTATGAACACAGTATGAGAACAAATAAGTGCCTGCTGCATTGCACTTACAAAGAGAAGGGCTCCGGTAGACTGCACTGTGGATATGATGCTGTTTGCAGAACTCAGATGGCCCACCACTGGCAGCCTCTGTTGGCTGGCCTGCGCGGATGCCATTGGTGGAATATTTGAAGTGCAGCATGGCAGTGGTGGCTCGGTGTCAGTGCACATCTCCATGTATTATATACTGTGTTATAGCCCCCCTTACTCCCCTTGGGGAAAGGACATTCAAGTGATGTAGGCATTGGGGCAACTGCTGAAACGTTCATGGCCTCTGGAGCGAATGCCGCAGGTGATGAACATAGTGGCAGAAGGAGATTTTGGGCCAGAATCAGTGATCAAGGGTAAAAAGTGTGTGGCTATGGACATGCAAGGTAGTTGCTCGCCTTCCACTGTAAGTTCTGCCCCAACATTTAAGTGAAAACAAAGGAGTTCTTTCTGATCAAAAACAGGAAGTCGCCCAATTGGAAGCTGAGACAGAGCATGGGCATTGGCATACTGCACAGTAGGCCAAAAATTTATTTCATAGTTGTAGTGAGACAGAAACTAGGCCCAGTGCTGGAGATGATGTGCTGCTTTGTCAGGCAAGGAAACAGAAGGATTAAACAATGAAACCAAGGGCTTTTGGTCAGTAATGAGGTAGAACTTAGACTTGTACAAGAACATATGAAAGTTTTTGAGGGCATGCATGATAGCAGCACTTCCTTTTCAACTAGGAAGTAGTGCTGTTGTGCAGAGTTGAGCATTTTTCATGGATAAGTTATCAGAAATTTGGAACCCTCCTAATACTGATGTGTGAGAAAGGCCCTGAGCCTATACTGCAAGGTGACCATAGCCAAAACCCAGTGGTCACCAGAATGGAAAGTAGCCAGACAAGAAGCAGAATGTAATTTAGATTTGAAAGCATGTGTAATAGATTTTTGGCAGTAAGCAGTTTCACCTAAAATTGATTGGAAGTCTTTCACATAGGGTGAGGCAGAGCTGTGGCCACAGTGACTGATGAAGTGAAGGCTTAACACCATACTGAGAAACCTCAAACCTCAAATACACAATGGATGACTGAAAAAAGTGTGACCTGACCAAGTTCATTTCAACCCTGTAGTATGTAAGACTGTGAAAAAGGTGCGTAAGTTATGTAAATGCTCTCCCATGGATACATTGATCCATCATGATGGTGTTATCAAGGTAGTTGATGCATCCCAAAACATACATTATCAGTTGTTCGAAAAAAACACAGAAAAATTACTTGGGTGATAGCTACACCAAACAGGAGGTACTGATATTGGTATACCGAAAGGATGTGTTAATCACAAGGAGCCATTTAGAATCCTTATCCAGCGGAATCTGTAAATAAGCTTCAGATAAATCTGTTTTGGAGAAAAACTGGCCCCTGGTGAATTTAGCAAATAACTTGTCTGGAAAGGGTAAAATGTAGGTGTCATTGATAGGCTGAACATTAACTGACATTAACTGAAACTTTAAAGTCACCACAGAGGGAAAGCTAATCAGTTGCTACAATGACCTGTGCATTTATGGTGTTAATTTGATGACAACATACACATATCATCAAACAAAAGCGACGCAGGTTCCTGGAGTGGGGTGAAATGGCCAAACTCGTAGAGCTGAGGAAAAGCATTACACATGTTTAAATCAGTGACTCCGAAAGCAAGGAAGTGTTGCCAAAGCTACTTCTTGTAAGCCACCCAGTCTTCATCGCATTGTCATCAGGGGGAAATGGCAGAGGATACGCTGATGGTGTGGAAGCCTGCCCAGTCAGTGTGGCTGACAATTTTGTGATAGCAAATGTAAGAGTCTGCTGCTCCTTCAGGAGAGATTGGAGCTCTGCCTCTTTGGATGGAAGATCCAAAGGAACCTGCAAATAGACTGAGCACATGGAAGTGAACACCAGACTTGTCACCGATTGGGTCATACTGTAAGACATAAGAGCACAGCCAGGGCAAACCAAAGTTTATTATCCTTCCGTATACAAGCAAACAACAGTTGAGGGCATAGAAACAATCCAGGTACTGACACAAGCAGTTCCTGACAATAAGCATAAACACAATATGAGAGCAAGTACCTGCTGGAATGCACTTACAAAGAGGAGGGCTCCAGTACATGACAGAGCAAATGCCATACCATGTACACAAATCATGTGTCTCAGCACAGGTGGCCCCTGGTGGCTAGCCCATGCAGATGCTGTTGGCGGAAAATTCAAACTGTAGAACTGTATCATGCTGGCAGCCTGACGCCATGGTGAGTATCCAAGTATTACATAGAGGGCTATAGCAAGTAGCACAAATGTTAACAGAGTTTTTAGGTAGATAAAGACTAAAATAATTACTTGATCCAACAATTATAAGGAAATTGAAAAAAGCGATTATTTACAGTTGTTCATCATAAGATCATAATGAAGTAGACAACAGTGACTTACAAATGTAAATTTCCTCTTGAGAATATATAACTGTTTTGGGAACAACTTTTCTTTTTGATAATTCAATATTTTAAAATAAATCTTTGCTATCAAGATTAATTAAGAATATCAGTAAGTTTTGTTTAGGAGTGTCTTTAAGATTATTATCACCCATGTGTAGCTCACAATTATCTTTTCATGTTTGTAGAGATTCTACAGATGGTGACACAGTTTCTACAATGCCAAGACCCCCCAAACCAACACATCAAAGATCACTCAGTAAACTACTCTCATGTCCTGCTCCAGCCAGCTACAACAGTTCTGAGAACAGCAATGGCAGTCAGCTTCGGAATTCATGGTCAGAGGCAACTACAGATGAGGCACCACCTCTACCTCCAAGAGGACAAAGTTAGTACTTCATTTCTAACCACTTGTTGAAAATCATATAAAATTAGGTACACTTTTTCCTTTATAGTGACTTGTTTTTAATTATAATTTCTGAAGAGTGCTTAAATAGTATTTGTGTCTGAAGAGCCAAGAAATAAAACATTCTTTGCTTGTGACCCACCATTGTAGCATTATATAGTACTATTCTCATCATGTCCTTGATTTTGAAACAGAATATTTCAGTTTAAGGTCTGAGAACTCAGATGTCAGGGGCTCACATATCTGTAAACTAATAAGAGTTGTATAAATGTGTCTACCATCCTCTTCTCTGTCACAAAACCACCTTTATTCTTCATACATAAATTCTGTCCTTTTTTCATCCTGATTGTAATGTTTCTTCTCAAACACAAACCATAAGTGTTTTGCTTTGGTATTTATGTGAGATTTTTGTTCTTCTTTGTATTACTATGCTCATGATGCTCTGTTCTATTTTGAGTGATTGAAACCACTCATGTTTAGATGTAATTTGGTGTGTGGCATGCAAGTTATAGAATGACTAAGATTTCTGTTCAGCATGTATTCAGCCAGTATGCCTGGAATGAATGGTTCTGATCTCTCTACATTTCCACCATAGTCTGACTGGGAATGATTCATGTGATTCAAGAACTGATGCAATGTAGTGTTGCCATTGCTGTCAGGTTGAAAAAGCTTAATGTAGCCTAGACATTTTACTGGTTCATGCAGAGCAGTTTATTCTAAAGTCCATTCTTAAAAATACTCTACAGATGGGTTTTTCTATGGACCCCTTCTATGTACTGTGTCACTTAATACTATACATAATGATCAGAAAGTATGTTGCTATGAATCTGTAGTGAGGTAGTCTGATTATTTCTGTGTCTCTTCGTTTGGTACCATCACAGACAGAAAAGTACATTAAGGGTCACCATTACATTGTTTGAATCCAGATCTGTCACAAGAGTTCTCAGGCTCTTGACAAAAGTGATGGCTTTCATGATGTGTTTTCCTCTGTGACCCAATATAATTCCTAATAGAGCTGTCAAATATAAGGCCAGGGAGCAGATTATTGGAAGCTGACTGGACATAGGTAAGAAATTGAAGTGTTTATACTCATATGAGGGTGAAGGATTCCTTGCTCCAATAACCATTTCTTGGATGACCTGACATGCTTGTCTTATTTTGTCAGTGTAATAGCAAGTTTTGTTACCACTTATTTAATCTTCAAGAGTTAGAAACATTAAAAAGAGTGATATATGACTAATATGACTACTAGGATTCTGTTAGAGAGAATTCAGTGGTAAAAAATATCTATTATTATAAATAGTGATTTACAGTTTTTGTTCCTTGAAATTAAATATTTTATACAAAATTTCAAGTATTATGGATAAAATGAAAATATTTAAATGAAATTTTTTTCTGCAGCTCCAGACCGAAGAAACACTAGTTTATTTATTGATACAACACAAATGCCACCAGCCCCACCAAAGAGACTCATTAAAAAGGTATGTGAAATACATATATCAGTAACTTTTGTCTTGAAAACAAAAGCTAATAATATTTTTACTTAAAAAAATACTTGGGTGTTAATCAGTGTTTTTGTAGAAATCCACAGATGTATCCTAATATTCCTCTTTTTCTCATGCTCTTCCATGGTAATTGTCAGGTGTGCTTCCATGTTTTTCTAATTCTGTAAGCAACTGGAAATCAGTAACTTTCTAGCACCTATTTCGGGCCATATGTAAGATGGAAATTACAGAAGACAAAAGTGACGGTGGGGAAAAAAGGACCAAAGATGCTGTACATTGAAAATAGGCACATGTATGTTAATAATGCAGTTGATACTGAACTTTAACAGATCAAATCAACTGGATCTCTCATCACATTAATGACATGTGGCTACAAAGCAGCTTACACACTTGCTTTCATTGTTATCAAAGTGTAGCATGAGTATATAGAGCTACAGTTGCAACAAGATAAAAAGAGTCATACTGCCAGTGTGATGAAAAACAGGCATATCTTTTATTACAGTTTAACTAGATATGTCTGCTGTAAATAAAAATTAAACAATGGATTAATGTGTTATCAACAGAATACAACTCATGGTTTACTTTGATTAATGAAGAAGCTGCTTGAAAGTCTCTTGGGCATGCAGCCAGATTGATTGATGATTGTGGAATGAATTTTCAATTGTGTAATGTACCATCAACATTTCATTCCACAATGATCAATCTGACTGGATGCCCAAGAAACTCTAAGACAGCATATTCACCAACCCACGGACACACAATGAAGAAGCTTCAAGCACAGCACTGAATATTTTGCAAAAACAAGGCTATTATATAAAATGAGATGCTTATCATTACCAATGAGGATTTCATCCCATTAGGTTTGCATACACACGTCTCAATTTTGGCTTTGAGATATATTGCCAATATTTACATCTACAGAAATACTGTTTACAACACTTGCCTATGCCACAAAAAAACATTTTCTTTTACGTATTTAGTTGAAGGAAGAGGATGGCTGCAATCTCCACATGGTCTAAGTGCTGTGTGGTGCATCGTAATCTGCTACACTGTATAATCATCCTACTGCCTTAAAGAAACAATACTATTGATGGACATAGATGAAACTTTTGTTGTTCATATCCATGAAATCGTTTTAATAAGTATTGGGAGGCTCTGACTTGTACCTCCAAGATAAAGTTAATTTAATCTGTGCTCCTACAATAAAGTTATTTAGTTGTATATGTTTAATGCAATCTTTAGCAACTGCAATAAACGTCTTATTAAGACCAGACATGTTTTGCTTTATTTTAATGCCTCTTCAGAGCTCACTATAACAGTTTCGTATTTTCTTTTCTAATTTTGTTAGTTATGATCATTAACAGTTCACATGCTTTAGTTATTAGTATAAACAATTTTTATTCTTTTTTTTACTCACAGGTGCGTTTGTGCGTGCTCCTCTCCCCCCCTTCACCTCCCCCCTCCTCCCCTCCACCCCCCCCCCCCCCACCCCTCCACACACACATGTATGTGTGTCGAGTTTTTACACACAACACTTTCACTGTGCTTGATATATTCACACTTATATGTTCGGAAGTATCACTGACCTTTTGCCATTTTGCTTTTTTTTGTTTAGATGTTATAGTATGCATACATCTTTTGTTCATTTGGATAGTGGTGGAAGTGTCTGCTATCGATCTGTGAATGCGTATGTTTTCTGACGAGAGAGGTGATTATCTCTCTCTCTTTCTCTCTCTCTCTCTCTCTCTCTCTCTCTCTCTCTCTCTCTCTGTGTGTGTGTGTGTGTGTGTGTGTGTGTGTGTGTGTGTGTGTGTGTGTGTGTGAAGGGAGCTAATATGTCCTAGCTACTGTGTGTGTAAGTTATTGCTTTGCTATGGTACAATGGAGGATGATCTACTATTGGAATATTACCCAGTCTGGGATATTATTTTGTGGTGTCTATGAGGTTGTTCTTTCTCAATGATATGTTTTATTAATTTAAATAGCATCTAGTTGCTGAAGTTTGTCTAGTTAGTTATTTAGTGTTTGTTCTCTATTTTTGCATTTAGAATTTGGAAGTTTTTTTGTAGGTATAGGAGATGTTTCTTCTTGCTGAATCTGACTATTTTCATGTCCTTTTCTATTGTGATAGCATGGTGGTTTCCTTGCTGGAGGTTTTCTGCAAATGTTGAATGGCTGCTGTCGTATGTCCATGGTCTTGTGTGTTCCTTATACCTCACTTCAAAGTTCTGCCTGTATTTTCTAGGTATAAAGTAGTACAGTTGTTACTGTAAAATACCAGGTTTTTGGTAGATGTCAGTTTTATCTTCCTTTTTTTGTCATTTCAGTACAGAGTTGTTGATTTGGTGTGCTATTTTTATTCCTTGTTTCTTGAGGATGTTCACAATTTGTTTCCATATGTGAGTGTTTACAAGCTTGTCTGTTGAGATTCTGTGTTATTCTCTTGCTGTGTGTGGTAGTGTTGATACTGGTATATGTTTGTGGTGGGCGATGTGTGTCTCTGGATTTGTGTGGTGTTTATTTTATTTTATTTTATTTTTATGTTTTTCTGGATTTTTCTGTTCACTTTTGTTACCAGGGCTCTTGGTATCCATTATTTTTTGCTATCTGAATGATAATGTCCAACTCCTTACTACAGTTATGTTTGTCAAGTGGTATTGTGTTTAATCTGTGGACCATGTATCTGAAGGCAGAGTCTTTTTGAGTCTGTGGATGGTTTGATGATTGCTGTACTGTGTGTCTGTTGTGGATTTTCCTGTAAATGCTAAATGAATGTTGCTTATTTTTTTTTGTGATGGATATACATAAGAAGTTTCTTTGGCCTGTTTGTTCTGTCTCTAATGTGAACATTATTTTTTTGTGTAATGTGTTTATCTCTGCATGTAGTGGTTCTGTTTTATTTCCTGGTTAGATCTACCAAGCAGAGGATGTCATTATGTCATTCGTGTATCTCCACCAATACAATATATTGTATTTTCCTGGTACTATTTTCTGGACAATTCTTTCTTCTATTTTGTTTCCAGAGACTCGGGATATCATTGGCAACCCACCTTCTTGTAGGTAGAATTCTTTGTTGAATTTGAAGTAATTTTGGTCAGTAATGAGGTGTATGAGTGTGCTTATCTCTGTTACATGTTCTTATGGTAACTCATTGTAAATAGCTAGGTCTTGTTCTATTATCCTGTATGTTCTTTGACTGGGATTGTGGAGTAAATGTTTTCTACATCAACTGGGACCAACATAGCTCAATCTGGAATATATAGATCTTTCATGTGGTTTATTATTTCTTCTATGTTTTTCACTGTCAGTTTGTGTTTTACACTGTTGTGTATGTGTAGTATATGTGTGATGAGGATGTATGTGGATGTTTTTCTGTAGTTAACAGCTGGTCTCACACTTTATGAAGCTTTGGTTGGTGAGCTTTGGGGCATTAGGATCATGTGCAGTTGGTTTTTGTCTGTCATCCAGTGTGCGTAAATTTTTCATTTGTGTATGGAACCTTCTTGTTGTGTCTGACTTTAGTTTTGTGATTTTATTGTGCGAATTGAATTCTTGTATCTTGTTATTGTATTCTTGTTTATCCATAAGGAAAAATGTATTCCTTTTGTCTGCCTTTGTTGTAACTTCATTGTCTCCATGTAGTTTTTCTCAAAGAGTTTTCATAGTTTTAGCTTCTGTGGTTATCTCTCTTGCTTTATCGTGTTCATGTCCTCATTATGTGATGTTTTTGATTTATTTGCCTATTAATTCTCTTGTTAGGGATATGTTCATGGTGCTTGTGTCTTTCCTCTGTTCTTGAGACAACATGTTCTTAGATTGCATGATCAGACTTTCTATGAAATGTTCATTTATTTCTGTTTTTACATTGTGTTTTAAACCTTCATGTAACACCTGTGTTTCTTTTTCATTAAGTTTGGTGTCTGCAAGGCTTATGAAACATGGGTAGAACAGATGTGTATGGGTCTGTCTGTTTGGGGTGTTTAACTGAATTTGTTTGTCCATAAGCATCTTTAGTTTCTTAGTCTGTCTTCACTTTAGTTGTTCTATGATATTACAAGTGTGTTTGTCACCTTTGTTCAGCATATAGCAGAGAGGATGTTGTTGTTTATAGTGTCACCTAAGTGCAAGTGTGCTTCATACAATTTATGATTCAGTATGCATTTTTTTTTGTGTGTGTGTGTGTGTGTGTGTGTGTGTGTGTGTGTGTGTGTGTGTGTGTGTGTGTGCATTTCATCGAAGAAAGAAGGCCCAATAACGGTAGATCTGGTAAATCCAACCGATACTGTGACTTTCTCATCACGCAATGGAGTTTCCACAACAGTTTTAGGATTTTTGGTACCCCAAATTCTGCAGTTGTGGGCGTTGACAGACCTTTGGAGCGTGAAATGAGCTTCGTCGGTCCACAACACGTTACTCAACCAATCATCATCTTCATCTTTTGAAACGCCCACACCGCAATTTCCATCTGCTTCACTAAATCGCCAGGTAACAGTTCATGATGAAGATGAATTTTGTACAGATAGCATCAGAGGGTATGCCTAAGTGCCAACCACACAGTAGTGTATGGAATGCCGGTGCGATGTGTGACTGCACAAGTCCCCGTGCGTAGACGAACCCGCTACAGTCTCCATTTCTTCCTGAACTGTCTCAGCAGCATTATGCCTTGTGCTCGGTTGGCCACTACGGGGTCTATCGTCTAAACTACCCATGACTTCAAACTTCAAAATCATTCTCGCCACAGCTGCATTTGTCATCGTACCTTTACCCATTCGAATCCCCTTCCTATGGCAATAGGATCATAATGCTGAACTAGCACATTCCCCATTCTGATAATACAGCTTCACTGAAAGCGCCTTTTCAGATAATATCAACATGCTGTGACTGCTGGCGCATCTGATTCTCTCTCTCATTACGGCTCCTTTTATACATGATTGTCATGTGCAGTCACTGACATTTTGCTGTCCAGTACCATCTGTCAGACATTTTGTGAACTTTTTTTTTTTGTTCCAATAAAGCCCCATGTCATTCCAAGCATCTGTGTCAATTTTTACCTCTCTATCTACATTATTCCGTGGTTTATTAAGTTTTCAAAATTATACTGACTTTTTGATCAGCTGGTGTATCTGCAGTGATTGAGAAAGCTCTAAATGTTGGTGCAAAAGTAAAACAAATGTATGCTACTGTTTGTGAATATTACAGTGCTCTGAAATAATGGTCTGAATCACTTCAAAGTTGGAGGATGTGTACAACAGTGGAATCATAATAAGTTATTAAGAATGCAGAGAGATGGTGTATACATAGGCCTAGCACTGCCAATTTTTGTGTGTTCAGACAAGTCAGTGGTTATGCCTTGTCCAGTTGGTGCAAAGCTGTCAAAGAAAGTGGAAATTTGAAAGTGAATACCAGTATGCTTCATCACTGTCAAAGAATGCAATAGCAGTGTATGAGTGGGTTTGAGTAGGACAGAATGTTTGGTCCCTGGGAAACAGGTTTATCATACTCTGACATTGTGGCCCATACAAGGCATGTTGATATGACAGTGATGTGTGTGTGGAACTAGTGGATAGAAGAAGATCACACTCAGTGGTGAGTGGGTACTGAACTACACAATGTGACAATAATGAGGGGCAACTGCTATCTAGTTCACATGGCCATAACTGACAGAACAGCTTTGTCAACAATGTTGATTTCATATTGGAGTACTGCAACATGTGTAGACATGGCTGCATCAACAATTCAGTACCAACTTACAAGCACTGGATTGGTGGCATGCAAGCCATTGTGTTGCCTTCCACTGACCATAAAGCACACCACTGCTTTGGACTGCAATGACGGAATGCCTTTACTGCCATGCTGAGTGGCAGAATGTAGTGTTTTTGGAAGTCTTACTTCAATATGTCCTACAGCGATGGCTGTGTATGTGTTTCTTTCTACCACAGTGAACACAGTGGGGCAGACAGCTTTTTTAAGTAGCATAGTGGACAATGGCAAGTGTGATGATTTTGGAATGCCGTTATCTATTACATGAAGTCTTGTCTCCTACATATTGAGGAAAATCTGAACTACAAACACTACATCAGGGAAGCCTTAGAGCCAGAGGCATTGCCCCTCCTAAAACCAGATACACTTATCATATTTTAACAGGACAAAGCCTGGTAACATGTGGTGAGGAATGTGAAGGCCTTCTTTGAAGAAAGACTTGTACGTCTGCTTCCCTGTCCTGCACATGTGCCTGACAGGTTTCCCTTCAAACTAGTCTGGGGTATGGTTGTTCAGCACCTTATTCATTCTGGTTTTCCTGTGGACAGCATTGATGTTTTATAGGCATGCCTAATAACCATGTGACAGTATGTTTTTCAGTAATATATCCAGATTCTCTTTCAGCCCATTCCATGACATCTAAAGACTCTGTTTGTAGCACTGCAGCTTTCTCACTACAGTGAATTCTGACAGTCAAGGCACTTGTATAGTTCTGTAATACTAATAATTTATATTTTGTCATGTCCGTAATCAGTGGAATAAATATCATTGTAATCACATGTCTCCTTCTTGATGTTGCAATTTTCATGAACAGTAGTATGTGTGTGCATTAGCATTATGACATACCATTCCAATATTTGGTATTCCTCGTAAGTACTTCACCATTCCCAAACAGATGTAACATTATGACACTTAATTATTATGATGGCTGATGTGAAAGTTCAGTTAGTGATTTTTCAGATCAGTATAGAAGTTTCACCATATAGCTATTCCCTCTCACAAGTAACAAGTAATAATTGTATATAAAATCTTCTAACCTGATCTGAAAAATCAACATTATGTCACGTGTATCTGTGATCGAAAACTGCAAGAACAAATAATATTATAAATGTTCCTGTGTGCGGACCTGCAATATAAAGTAAACTGAGAGCTATAAACCTATATGTAGAGATATTTCCTAGTGTGTCTCAGTGCTAACCACTTGAAAAATAATTTCTGAAATATTTTGTTTTTTCTTTGTGATTACAGGGTTCATCAATTGTAGGCAGCATAGATTCAGCTATGGATATTAATGCTGATGCTGAAACTGAAAGCAGTAGTGATGGGCACGACCTGCGTGATTCTGGGTACTCAGAGTTTCCAATGTCCCGCACAACTCCAACCAACAATTTTAACAATATGCCGTATGAAGACTTTGTATTACCAACACATTTTGGTGAGGTGAACATTTCACCACCAGTTCTATCACCTCGCACCCAGTCATTTCCTACACCACCACCAGTTCCTCCAAAAGCAACAGCCAACATGATTCCAAATATATCACCAGAAACTTCCCCTCCAAGAACAAGCAGTGGAACCTTGGAACGAAATCAACACTTATCTTCCTTTGTTGACAGTGGTGTAATTACATTACCATTGTGTATTGCAGAAAATTACTCAGTTCCAAAGAAAAATGAAAATGTACAGTAAATTGTACTGATCATATTTGTGTTGTGAGCCCATTTAGTGACTGCTGCTGTCCAGTGTGTATATACCAAAAAACATCCTGAACTCCAGCACCAAAGAGTGTTCCTACTCTTTTCAGTTTGTGCAATAATTTATGTATGTTTATCATATTCCATACATTTCTTCCACTAAATTTGTGACCTTTCAGCAAGAAACTGCTGTGCAACCAGGAACCTTTTATGAATTATTAGTACCTTAGTTCTATGTTCTTAACAGCAATAAACTTTCATGCCAGTTAGTGCGATACTGCATGGTTTTCAGTTCAATTATTTTGTATTCCAAGTTCTCAAATGAAAGATGGATGTTCAGGATGAGAATATACTATAAAAGAGCATTTTTTGTGCTCAGACTGTCTGTGAAAAACTTTTTGTGTGTAGTATGTGTCTTTCAATAATTACTACATTATGCGTATGAGAGAATGTAATATTTGATTACATGGAATCACATAAATAGGTGCAACTGAAATTTTCATTAGTTTACATTTCTGTGCCACATTTTACTATATTCACTGTGAATGTTTCATTCATATTTATAAACAACAGCTGTTGAGCCCTTAATTTCTGATTGTGACAGTTCAAATGTTTTCTTAAAAAAATAATCAAACAACCAGATGGTCAGGTTTTTGGTAGAGAGATACAATGCTGACAAAAGTGTTTGTTGGTGTAATATACTCTATTTTTGTTTGACCATTTGAATGTCTATGCTATGTGGGATTTAGACACTAGCTCACAGCATGTGAAGTGTGAACACCAAAGCTGTGTTGTCATCATACGTTTTGCAATACTATTGCTAACATGCTAAGTGATATCAAGATTGTAATTTTTGTATATTGGAGTAATGAATAAGGAATTCATAGTTATGTTCTCATTATGGTAGAACAGAGCAAAAATAACACAAACAATGGTGATATATAATTTTACTATTTTAATGAATAGCAAAGATAAGTGGATGTACACTGATCCTCAGGAAACTAATTTGATTTTTAAACGTTTGTGATTTTATAATTTGTGAAACTGGTAAAAAACTATTCCTAATGTATTATCTTTATCTTTTTCCTTTAATGAGGGAATTATGTAAATATGATAGTATGATAGAATGAAACTGTACAGATAATTAGTTAATCATTGATTACATGAGAGAAAGAAACCTGTATATGGAGCAACCACATAAATTCTGTTAGTGTAAGTTATTTTTATTTATATGTGTAATAGATGTACATACTAAAGTGAGGTAACTCAGAAAGTCGTCTTTGATAAATATTGAAATAAAAAAGAAAGCCATTACCCATTTCTTTTATTGTTGTCAAAATTATTTCCTTCTCATGACAACAATTATCATGGCATATTATTTCTCTGGCTCTACTTTTCCCTCATGAAATTTTAAACTTCCATCTCTGTACCTTGTGGGCCATTATTTGCCTATATACCTGTGATACAGAGTGTTTGTCCCATTTCATTCAGTGACACATTGTAGGAAAGAAACAGTGTTTAAAGTCCTTTATATACATTGTTATTAATGGTAACTTCATCAAAACTCTGAGAAATATAGAAAACAGCAAATTATTTTTATATTTCTTGCTGAAAATTGATTCTTGAACAGACATTAGTAGCTTTTCAAAAAATCTTTCTTTCCAGAGATTGTGGCTTAAAAGCAAATGACATTTTGAAACTATCATGTTATCTGATTGAATCAGTCATCAATTGGGCTGCCTATAAGATGTCCAGACTCCACTGCCAATCTGATCTAGAGCAAATTCCTGTCATTTGTACAGTATCCAAGACTAGGTTGCAATGATGCATTTTATACATTTTATATTATGAAAACACTCAGCTTACCAGTCTTCCACAAATGAATCAGTAATCTAATTTATTTTACATAGTGTCATTATTTGATATCATACCTACAAACCAGTATGTAAAAACAAACTGTACAGTGTCCATATTTGTGTGTTTAACCTACTGGAATAGTGGGTAATAAAATATTTCATAAGCTTCATTTTTTTGAAATTCGAATTGAGAGATAAATCTCACAATAATTTCTAGATTCATAACTGGTTAATACATATTTGAGATTACATGCAGCAGCTCATGTAAGGATTTAACATTTACAGAAATTCTTGCACACAACTTTTGTAGCCAATCTTGAATGACAATGAACTTGCTGATACTTTGATTGACAATGCACTAAGACTCATCTAATCACACAGTGAAAATATACCCCTTAATGTGACAAATGAGATAGTTGTTCCTGTAAGTTAAAGTTTTTTTCTAGTCTCTTTCTGTGAACAAATTGCAGTCTGCAAATTTTTGTATGGAACTGCTAAATGACATGTTTCTATTAAGATATGCTATATAATTTTATATTCAAATATTTTATTACTTTGGTACTAATTTATGATATTTGAATAAAGAAGAAGTGAAATGAATAAAGTTATGGGTGTATGACTACATTGTTAGAATTACAAAGCATAATAAGTAGTATCAGGTGAAGTAGAAGTTAATGACATTATGTTATGTAGAAAGTGACATGGTCCAACAGTTGCTGAATGCTCTAGACATCAGAGAACTGGAACCATGACACTCGTGGTAATATTCTCACATTTCAAATACAGTTGACTGAAATTCTTATTTATAATTTTTGTGCATTCTTTCTTTTCTGTGGATGCACTGAAACAAGCAATATGAAACAGTTAAAGTATAAGGAAGATGTTAATTTCTGTTATTTGCCACAGTATATTTTTTATGAGACTGCTTTATTTTTCCATAGTTTGTGGGAAACATGACAGATAAGAAATTATTTCATGTGGATTAGTGTCAAGTATCTGAAGACTGTTATTTCATGAGGAGATTATGCTTTTGACATTTCAGTAATTCTTTTTGTAGAGAATATTTTTGTAAATAAAATAAATTTATTCCTCTTTGACCTGTGGTAAAGAATTTGTACCACAGGCGTACAGTAGTGAATTAAAAGGCACAATCATCCTAGAGAATTGTCATTTGATAGTGACTATAATGTCTTTGTTATGCTACAAGCATTAAACTCAGGTAGCATGTAACTGAAACTGCCAGTCTTTTAGACAGACAAGATATTTAATATCATAGAAATACCTGTAGCTCTTCAGTCACATGTGACATCATTGTTGTACACATTAAAAAGGTAAGAAATTCATAGGAAGAAACTCCTCCATTGCACAATGAGCTGTAACATGAAGACAAAGTAAAAGGTAACTAAAAGTGGTCTTTATTTACAATTTGAAAATATATATTTGTGACTACCTGAAGGTAATATTAGAAAATTATTCAAAATTTTCTATTATGTTTATTGTGGAAAATAGTGTAGCATGTAGGAATTAATTGATGAATGAATGGCTGATATACATTCCAAAAGACTTTCATACAAGCAAGTTTGTTAGGTAATTTTGCCATCAAGGATATAGTACATGGGGATCTAGAGAAAATGAGGTGTAGGTAGCATTAGAACAGTCCATGTGTACAGTCTATCAACTTCATATGACAAAGGAAAACAACCAATTGGATTTGGTTCATAATTCACTTATTTTACATTATCACATATATTCATGTTGGTAATGTATATGACAAAATTCTGCCAGATTCCTACTCATAATATTACTTATAGTTGTTAATAGATCATTTAATATCAATACCTATTGAATGATTAAACTCACAGCCACATAGTTATCATTAGTCACTGATTCAGTTGTTGTCTTTTCTATGCTGAAATGTTGGTAGCTTTGATGTTCAAGATATTAAGTTATTCACATCTAACTCTGAAAGCAATATCGGTTTTCTTCAAAATACAAAGACTGATGTATTGCAGCTGTAAACATATTATTAATGTTGTGATGGATATGATATCCATCAGTTCCTACTTTCAGACTATATGATATTCAATATATTTTTCATAGTATATCACGTTGCCCCATAAGTGTCAAGACATTTACATTTAATTTTAATATCAATTAGTACAACTGAAACTGCCTCAGTTGCTGTGATTTATAGTGCATTGCACTGAATCTTCTGTTGTGTACAAAAGTGGCTCCTTTTTCCACATATGTTTATTCAGATTGTTAATACCTATTTGGATGAAGATTTCTTATTTACTGGTGTATTATTAATGACAGAACTAACAATGTTTTGTGGGGGTTAAAGGGACCAGACTGCAAAGGTCATCAGTCCCTCACTGTCAGTCTCAAAGTCTTCTGACACCATTTTATCTCAGAAATATGTGTGGTTTTCATCTGTGAGTGTTCTAGTACTTGGCAACAAAGACATTGCTGAAACTTCTGGAGAAATCTGTATTCATATTTGAGTTGTCCAAGCCAATACACCACAATCATTAAATGACAACTTATTTGTTCCTCTTACAATTCGAAATATATGTTGTGTGTAAATAAAAAAGGGCCTTAATGTGTGATTCTTTTTTATCTATTTAACTGTTGTAATCTTTGCATGATATGTATGTAGAAGGAAGTAAAATTTCCTGAGAATGTCTTTCAAAGACACCTTGTAAGAATTTTAAGAATAGCATTTCATTTGATGTATGATTTCCTTTTTCTGCCATCTCACATTGAAAGCTGTTAAGTACTTATTTAGTATCCTCATATAAATCAGACAAATCCCCAATCAAATCTGTCATTATATATATAGAGTGATTATTTTGTACATCACTCCAACTGTTATTGGTGTATTGTAATTCTTCCAGATTTTTAGAAAAGTTATCTTAGGACATCATTCCCTGAAGAAGATATTGTAATCCATGGATAGTCCTATAAAGCTACAATATTTTTCTAAATTATTTCTAAATATTGTGAATATTAGTACAATAGTGAAAATATCTGGTGGAATATGAGCATTAGAATAAGTGAAGTCAGCCATTCACCATATTATTCAGATGTTGAGCAGTGAATAGGTACATAAATAATAATTTAAACATAAAAAATCATGCTGCGAGAATTTTTACCTGCATGTGTGCTATGAAGAAGGATGTGAGTTTATAATCTGAGTACTTGTTTATGTGTCTACCCACCACTCAACACCTCTATTTTACAGCAAGCAGAGGTCCTTACTTGTTCCATTATTTTGCAATTTAGTGCTTTAATGAATCTTTCTCAAAGCATTTTTGACATTTTTCCCAATTATGTCTCATACCTTATAAGGATATCGTTAGGAAAAGAGTAATGAGTAACAGTCATATCATTTTCCACCAATATCACATATTTGAAAACTATATTCATTAAAATATAGCTTCTGTGTTTAGAATAAAAAGAAGATAATAATTCACTACCTTTTTTATTAGGTGCATAGTAGGATTCTGTGGTCTGATGCTAACTGTACTGCCAGAATTGTCTCATCATTAGGATATGGACTGTACCTCATTATTATGATAGAACTGATCCCCACTTTATTGCATTGATGGCTAGTATTGCCACTCATTCAAGTTGTCTGTTGCTGCACTTGTGAAATCAAACACTAACCAGGACTTTGACTGAAGTTTGCTGAATATGAAATGAGAATTGTATTACATAGAAATTTTGAGAGGAAATTCCACACTGAGTTTTAACGTTTAACTTAAATGAAAAAAAAACACAAAAATGTCAGAGAGATCCACTTAGATTTTTTAATGATAGACTTTAAGGTCTCTCTTACTTTTTCAAGAGAAGAATTTGGAAAGAAATGTCATAATTTCATCTGTATGTGTCTACATAAGTTTCTGTAGGCAATAAGAAACTGGTTTTGACTAAAGCCTGGAATGAAGTGTATTGCTCATTTCCATGTGTCAGCCACATATTTATCATTTATTTCCTTATGCAATGTAGAACTTATTTTGTTATCACACATGTGAAAAAATATTTGGTATTCATTCATACAAACAAACACACACACACACACACACACACACACACACATGCTGTAATACACCTTATATGTATTTATTTTAAAAAATCTGTTGTTTATGAAAGTAACAACACAGCTTAACAATGAACAACTATAACACAATAAGTGAAAATGGAGCTGAGGTATAATTGTTAATCTTAGGCAAAGTGTTTTATTTAGTTCATGAATGTGTTTTGAAAAGTATATTTGTAATTGGTGGCTATAATAATCTAATTCCAAATATTGAAACCTAAGTCAAGTGTTTCAGAATGTGATACAGTACATAAGTTGTTTGTTTTGTACCTAAGCATACTGCTATATGTCTCACATTTATTTTTATGCATCATAAATGTATATATCAAACTCTATTGTTTCTATACAGTATTGTTCTGTTGCTTGTAACTTTGTAACTGTGGTATTTCAGCTTTATGTGTTGACCTAGTTGCCTATATCACTCTAGTTGCAGACTTTCCAGTTCCACTCTTTGAGAAGATTTAGTGGTAATGGAATAGTTACAAATATGTCCACAAATAAAAAATTTGTCGCTACAAACAACTTTTTTGCAGCTCACTTTTGTTGTTTGTGAATGGAAAAAATGAAGAGCTCATTCATAATCTAAAAAAAAACTGTGCAAAATAAACTGCCTTCCTCAGAACAATACATGTTATTTTTATATGCCTTTAAACCAATGAAAAAACCCAGAACAGAATATATTTATGCACAAGAAGATATAATGCATGCATGAGAGGTGGCTCATCCGTACCCCTTGGTGGGAGCAGGGTAGGAGGCTGTTAAGATAAACACTTAGAAAACAGCACATGGGAAACGTATGTGATGTGGAATAAGAGAAAGAGATAAAGACAAGACAGAAATGTACGATCTAGATTTATTTTTCTCTTAGGGCAGGGTGTAGACTTTAATGGTCACTCCCTAACTGTATCAATTGATCAAATATCTATTTGGTAAGTTACATATCTTACTATTACTGTTTGTGACATTTTCAGTAAACTGCACCATATACTGTGGTACAACTGAGAATATAAGCATTCAGTCAACAATTCACCAGGGTTACAAATGCATGTGTAATTCTAGAAAAGGTACATAAAAAGCTATATAAATATAGTAACTGTTCATCAACACAAACAAAATTCAACTTTTACAAGAGTTGTGAGATTCTGAACAGAAGAACTCTGAGTACTGCACGTTTTTAACTATCTAGTCAATAAATATTTTTGTGTGTTTTCTTTAATAAAATATACATCATTGAACATTTTGTAGGTCTATTGCATCATTAATTAAAAGCAACAGACTCTGCATCACTCATTAGTCTCTATATTTTCTTTCAAAAAGAATGTTTCTGAAACGTTATGATACACAAGATGAAGGCTATTGAGCAAATCCTCTACACATTCAAAGAAATATTTTTCCTTAACATTTTGTAGACTACTTCAACTCCTTCAGTTCTGTTTAACCCTTATTTTGTCAAGCCACAGTGAGTGTTTGTGGTGTAATGAATTTACTGTCATAGTCTGATTTCTTACAGTAAATGTATGCAATAAACTGTGTGAATGCCATGGAGTGCTTGGAGCCATTGATGGTCAAGTTAAAGTTCTTCAGAGATGTTTGTAAAGTGAAAAAAACTTGGTGCTCACAAAGTAGGCATATATTACCATAAAGACAGGTTACTGAGTCAAGCTTATGAGAAGACTTAGTGTGTAAAGCTTTTCTTCAGATTTTGTTAAAGAATTTCTTCTAACAATCTGCAGCTCCATTAAATAAAACAGAAAATAAGAACCCACAGTGCACTGGTCTGCAACACGATTCGAACTGTACAGTGGCACCACAAAACATATGGAAACACTGAGCTAATAAGATGCTACTGGGAGGTGATATGTCTAATCAAAATATTGGGTGCTGAACCTTGGTGTTATATAATTTCAGCGCAGGGACATGCAGCATATGGTATGTGAAACTTTGAAGAATAAAACTTTCAGTCATGATTACAGTTTCCCCAAGATACAAATTAATAAAACACCTTACTTTAATAGATTTCAATAAAAATTATTTCAGTGGAATAAAAAGTAGTTGGAAATAAACCTTGCCCTACATGTGATGAAACAATAAGATGTCAAACACTATTCACTTCAAAACGGATTGTCTATGTGCAGCCTAGTGCCACATACAAATAGAATTTCATGACTCCCACAAGACTGCAGAAATATGTTGGTGGCATTGGAAGCAAGAAAAAAAGCCATTAACTAATCATTTGATGCCATGCAGAAATCAGTTCATTTGAAGATTCAAAAGAGAAGAAGCTGAAAATTAAGTGCATTAATACAAAATTTAAACTATAAATTTTGGCAGTGTTCAATTCTGAGCCTTTATATGTTTTTCGCCTTGAGATCCATACATATAATGCATGCTAAGTAACATGTTCATTGCTTTCATAAAGTTACCTTCTTGTTTGGTCCCTAAAGGATTTTCCTTTGATTCCTTTCATCAACTTTTTTGTATGTTGTTCCTTGGTACTCATAAAATGGACTACCATTCTTGTTCCCACAAGGTATTGGATCAAGGTTGGCAGAAGGCCTTATATTCAAACTGGAATTTCACAAGTAAAGGTTGCTGTACACGGGGCCAGTAGTGGCGTCCATTATAACTAGACAGTACTGGCCACCACCAATTATGGTGCTACTGGCCTTTTGTATAGGGGTACTGGCGCCTTCCATGGCCATTAGCGAGTGGCGGCCAGTAAAGTCAAAAGGTTCGTTTGAGCAGTTACCAGACAGCGCCAGGCAACAGGTTGTACTGTGCATGTGCAGCTATGATGATGTAGGCAGGCTTGGTGCCTGCTCTGCTCATACGCTTTTCTTTGCATTTCTGGTGGAATTTTGTAATGGGGCATCACGTGACCATGTGCAGCCCTGCGGCATGTTGTTGAGAAGACATACAGTTGTACTTAGAGTGATTGTTTTATCAAATCCCACCCAGATAAAGGATGCAAATAAGAAAGTGGTTCTTGGCAAAATATCATTTCAAAATTAGACTTCACAGCTCGAAGTACCATAACATTTTGCTATGGGGTGAATTTGACTTTTTTTTTTTTTTTTTTTTGTGTGTGCTCTGCAATATTGTTATGTAGCATTTCCAACAGGTTTACATCTACACAGCACTGCATAAAGCTAGTAGGATGGAATACAAATTTCTTACAAAAAAAAAATAACTGTAATAAAGGTCAATAAATTTCATGACTATTTCAAAATGCGCAAAAAATTAACAAGCTTGTCTGTGAGGCAAATAAACTATGCAACTGACAGCTTATATTCTACTCTAGCATTAAATATGATGCCATGTGTGGGGTTAAAACGATAAAATATGGTATGCTGCCAGCCTACAATTTATCATAGAATGGCACTCTATAAATTTAAGACATAAACACAAATTAGGAAATAACTTCAGGCCTAGAGGAAGTACTAGAGAAGTGCCTTGTGATAAAAAAACACTGTTTCACAGAAGGCAGATTTGTAAAATTCTGCTACAGCTGTCATTATATTTTAAATAAAATATTTAGTTCAAAACTACTGACCAAATTTGCCTAATTAGTCAGCTTCAAGTAAATGTTTACATACGTTCATATGTATATAGCATTAAGAGATCTTACAGTGTCATAAAAGGAACAGGACATCAGAGTCTACTCCAGCCAGCATCGGAATTTATAAACCACACTAAAATGCTTCATTCTGCTCTAATTGCACATTTATATGTCCAGATGCACTCTGAAGTAACTGATATTCATCTTTTCATGTGGTTTTCGTGATACCAATTTTCTCGGAGGTCCAGTACTGTATTATCATGTTTGGTTCTATATTATGGTATAATGTCATTCGTCCCAGAAAATGAAAATTTGCACTTGAAATTGAACGAAGTTGAAAGTAGCCAATAGTGAGGAACGATACATTTTGTTTCAAATAAACTAACTGCCTGAGCAGAAAAAAAATTAATAGAAGCAAATTTCTCTACAAAACAGACAGAAATAGCTTCATTAAGATGTTAATGGTTGATTGCTAATAACATGGAAATAATATAAAATCAGAAAATTGAAACTACTAACTTATTTTGGTCTTTCACGGTTATGAGAATGTATATTAATCCACTTGATGGCTCCCGGTCACAGAAATCTATTTTGATTTCATTTGACCTGGGAGCTGTATACGAAGAGACCAGCAATATTACAAAGACACGAAACATATACACGGGTCACATGGGGAAGGATTCTGCACAACTTCCAGGTGGACGCTTGATGGCTATGTGTTTACCATCCAATGCACCACAACAGGATGGAAAATTCCATTTGATCTCAAAACTATTTTGTATATGTCTCCACTCTTCCAAAGTTTGAGGTACCTTCAACAAAATAAATAAACATTAAAATATAATTTATTGATTTATTAGTCTGTGTCAAAACCAAACAATATACTATTTAAATCTGCAAATCTTCGCAAAATTTCTGTGATGTAACATTTGTATTTTTCAGAAAAGTCCCACTGAAGAATGTGATGATGGACAACAGGAACTCATTAGTGTCCTTACTGAGCATCAAGAAAATAAAGAAGAAAATACCAAAGACATGGACGATGATAGCATTGTTAAGAGCACAGTAAAAGCAACTGGAACGTCGGTGCAAGAGAACGAATTTGCGATGCCAGGTGCAAAGAAAAGACACATTTCAAAACTTTCCAAAGTTGAAAGTGCAATTAACAAATTACAAAAAATTGAAAGACGAAAGTAGCCAATAGTACCTTAAATCTTCAAATCATCGCAAAATTTCTGTGATGTCTCATTTGTATTTTTCAGGAAAGTCCCACTGAAGAATGTGATGGTGGAGAACAGGAACTCATTAGTGTCATTACTGAGCCTCAAGAAAACGAAGAAGAAAATACTGAAGAAATCTGCAAATCATCACAAAATTTCTGTGATGTCGCATTTGTATTTTTCAGAAAAGTTCCACTGTAGTATAATGTTTCTTGTGAATATCTTGACAAGTTTTGATTTAACATACAAAAATAAATTTAAGATGTTCCTAGTCACCCCATTTGTTTTTTATTCATTTCTGTTTTCAAGAAATAATGAATTAATTTTATTGCATTATGGAAGAAGGTTGAAAATTAAGACTAAAAATTGGCTGCTTGTTCAGTAGGCACAAAGCAAAACTTTCCTTACCATTTTGTTGGTTAATTCTGTTAATCTTCAAAAAAAGTTGTGGACGAGTACGAGCTGTTTAGCCAACATATTGCTGGCCAACTGAGAACATTTCCTGCCAGAAGCTCTGCAATCTTGCAAGAAAAGTTCCAGAACCTTATCACCAATGAGAAGCTAAAGTACTTGCTGCCGGATTCACTAGTTACTTCTGCATCACCATATGGAAATACTTCTTCTCATGTGTCAAATGAAGAGGAAGACCTTTCCAGTTTGGACTCAGATCTATTCACAAATGATGATACGCTATACAGAAAATTTCAGTAACTTCTCCAGAAATAAAGGCTGAGTTAATGCTTATATAAAGTAATGTTTCCTTTGTAAAAAAATTTGGGTCAATTACAATACCTTAGGAAAAAAGGATGAACTTTTTATTTGCCTTGACAAAGTATCGTAATAGTAGATTATGGATAAAGATATTTTTGTTTTTAAATAATACTGATAAAATAATCAGTCAAAATAATTACATAATTAATAGAAGGTATGCCTAGATGACTTTCTAAAATTCTACTTTTATCAAATTATACAATAATCAACCAGTAAAACTCACCTTTAAGTAGTGTTGTAATCCACTTATGATTGAATGGAAAACTTCAGGAATGAATCTTGAAATTGTGGTGGCTGGTATGCGAAATAATAATGCTAGAGACTGAAAACTATCGCCAGTTACTAAATACCGCAGTGTAACCGCTAGTTTCCATTTTGGAGTTATTGCATTTCTCATAATAGTATCTCTCTTGGCTACTTGTGGTTCAATTATGCTCATAAGCTCATTAAAGTGTTCAACAGTCATTCTTAACTGTCTCTTGTAATCTAAAGGATCTTCCACTGACAGTTCACGAAACAAAGTGGATGATGCTCCAAGGGCTTCTCTTCAACCTACCCAGTCTTTTACCCACACTCTATGTTGATTTAAAATAGTTCTCACCTCCTCACTTAAAGTTACAACAATTTTGCCCACCACTTGGTTAAAAGCCTCCTCAAACTCACTATCACTGTCACATTCCATATTTTTCACCAAGAAACACTTAACACTGTTTGCTCTACCACCTGTGACGACACACTGGCAGCCACAGATGAGAAAATATTGGAAGCCATTATTGTCTTTGTGTATAAGCTTACTGGCCAGTAAAACTGGTGGCGTCCACTTCTGGTCACCAGAACTGGCTACCACTTCTTGCCCCGTGTCAGCAACCTTAAAACATGCATGTGATTACTTGGAATGAGCACATTACTGTAAGTAGGTGTGTAAATAAAAGCAAGAAGAAACCTTAATTTATTCATTGGCATAACTCATTTGAACAGAAGTAGACCAAAATCAACAAATATAGTCTTCCATTTACATTTGAAACACTATAATCAGCAGCAGAACCAGTAGTAAGCCATGGCCATGGTCACAAGTTCATAGATATCTGTAGCAGTAGCAGAGCCAAAACTACCTATTAGATTGTTGAGTAATATACTGTAACATGAATTTATCTGTCATCACAATGTTAAATCAACAGAAACTGTTGCAGAGTTCTGCCTGTGTCACTGGCCTCCCATTATTTTTTGTTATTGGGCTTTTCCTATTTCCTCGGAAATGAGACACCTTGGTAAATGTACATATCATGCATGCTCAAACATCCAACATTCCATTCTTCCAGATTCACTAGTCATGTGCATTGGTACAAAATAGGGATACTAAAGCTCATGCGAGTGGATGACTAACAATAATAATAGTAATTGCAACAAACTAATAATGAATTAATTTTATTGCATTATGGAAGAAGGTTGAAAATTAAAAATAAAAATAGGCTGCTTGTTCAGTTGGCACAAAGCAAAACTGTCCTTACCATTTTGTTAGTTAATTCTGTTTGGATATCTGCAGAGTAAAAATAAAAAACTGAAGCAATCTGCCATTGCTTTAGTTGTAGTTAATGCAAACAGTTCACAACATGAAAAATTAAAGAAGAAACTCTACTCATTAATAATACTCAGATATTGTAAATAAGTTGCTTTCAAAACTAAATTTATACACAAAATACCATGCTCTTTCATTATGACAAGGTTAACATTCTACATGTCTTCCTCAGAACAGGCAAACATTTCCATGCTCAAAGTGACACTGACCCATGGGGTGAGTGTGAACATTGAAAAATTTTAAAAAATCAATAAATAAACAAAATGTGAGAGATAAAAATATATAATTTGCTTTGTCATATTCAGTAATACATCTTGCAGCCACCAAAAATGTTTCTTGTGAATATCTTGAGAAGTTTTGAGTTAACATACAAAAATAAATTTAAGATGTTCCTAGTCACCCCACTTGATGTTTTTTATTCATTTCTGTTTCATAGAAATAGTAATTATGATGAAAATTATATACCTCAATATTTCAAGTACCATATGTTGCATGAGTGGAAACTAATATCACTAGGTTTGGTATCCTTATGCTGAAATTATGTAATATCACCATTAACAGACTAATTCCCCAATGGGAAGCTTCAAAATGAGGAATGCAAGAGTAAATCTAACTGAATACCTCTTTAGGTAGCCTGAAAAGTGACATTAGAAAGTATCAGGAGATAATACTGCATAAACAACAAATGGCCTCACACCTTTCCTCTGAGGGCCCATATAAAGCAAGCCTGACAAGTTAGCACAGCTAAGACTCGGCATCACATTGCAAATATTCAGCAACTGTGTGATAGTGCATTTATTTCTACATGTAGTCCTGAATTGTTCCACTAAATTCACTTGGCATTCTGTTTCCACTTAAATGATTTAAGCTGCATAATCCTCATGTAACATGAAACAGAGACAGAACATTTAGTCCTTGGACTCCAGGAATGCCATACTTCAAAGAAGTAACATCTGTTCTTATTGTTAAGCTTGTGTTATGAGATTCAGCAACTGAAATTTTGATGAAAGAGATCATCTTCCTGCAGTGTCTCATTAGCTCAGTGTTTCCACATGTTTTGTGATGCCACTTTATAGTTCAAATCACATTGCAGACCAGTGTACTGTAGGCTCTTATTTTCTGTTTTATTTAATGAAACTGCAGTTGGTTAGAAGAAATTCTTTAACACAATCTGAAGAAAACCTTTACAAATTAAGCCCTTTCAGAGGCTCAGCTCAGTAAGATGTGTTAATGGTCACAGGTGCATGCTTTGTGAACACTAAACTATACGATTGTCTCTGAATAACTTCAACTCGACCGTCAATGACAAAAATTTGATTTTTGTCCATAAGGACCCATATGTCAGAGGAATAGGTATGAAGTGAACATAGTTACTCTGTTCTAAAACTGTGGCTGAGTTGCTATAGAGTAAGCAGACAGATTATTGTATATATTTACTGTAAGAAATCAGACATTGACAGTAAAACTTAATACACCACAAATACTCACTATGTCTTGATGGGAATATATGAATTACTGGAAAAAAATTCCATGGAGAATCACTATTAAAAGGAAGAGTAATGAGATATAAAGCATGATAATAACGTTAAACACTGTAGTGAGGTATTCCGATTGGATCACAAACTATAAAATTAATTTTGAGCCATATTTATGTCTTGCATGTTAATATAATACAGTTCTCATCATAAAAAATGGATCACCTGGCTCTGTTGCTTTTGAGTGTGAAATGCAAATCATAGACTTTTTTGTGGAGCATCACTTCACAAAAGTAAAGAACCAAGAATTTTATTCATCATAGATCATTTTACAATGATATTGGATTCATCATACAGGATGTAGTATTACATACATAACAATAAAATAAAGTAGTGTCCGTACATTACAGTATACATTCTAAGCATGGCAGTGTACCAAATTACACCAGTATAGTTTCTCAAAACTAATGCAATAAGCTATACTATAATCGAATATAATATAATATTGTATAGTATAGTCTGTACATAGTGTATTGTGTATTGTATACACTATGTATTTACACATGATTAAGCTCAGCACACAATAATATGTTTAACTACAGAGAACGTTTAAATTCTAATATCCTCCTCAGGCATCTCGAAGAATTTTTTAATGTCATAGAATGGATGATCTGACAGCCAACAGTACCACTTAATTTTAAAAAAAATGTATATTCATAGACTGAACATGAATTGTCAGTTAACTGAACATTTTGAGTGGGTTTACTTTGTCTGAATTTCCTGTTCTTGCTAATCTGTAACATGGTATATCTAAATTACCCTTAGCCCTGGTGTTGTGTTCATGTATTTCCCCTCTGGTAATAAATTCTGAAGTATTATTTTTAATATAGAGTACAGACACATAAATGTATAAATTTATAATTGTGAGTATTCTGAGTATGGAAAAAAGAGGACGACAGTGCTCCCTATGACCTCTTTTACATATTATGTGTAAGACATTTTTGGTAATTTCAAGGTGTTCTTAATGTTAGGGGAGTGCCCCCATAGAATCAGACCATAGGAAATATGTGACTACAATAGTCCAAAGTATGTCACCCTAAGCTACTCCAAGCTCACTACCTCCCCATAGTTTCAAGATAAGGTATGCCACCCGAGATATTTTTTCACATACATGATTGGCATGTTCCTCTCTATAGAGTTTTGAGTCAATGTGAATACCTAAGAGTTTTACTGACTTATTGTCTACTTCATTTGATATTCCCATTAAAATTTGTTGGGCTTTATCAGGATTGCATAGGAGCTTATTGGCTGCAAATCAGTTCAGGGCCTGATCAAGAGTTTCTTTTGTTAGGCTATTCAGATCTTAAATGTTCTGATGTGTGGTAAGTAGTGTTGTATCCCCAGCCTAACATATGACAGGGTGAGCTATGTCTTTAGGTAAATGAAGAAGAAGGGTCCAAGGATAGACCCTTCTGGTACACCTGTGCTGATTTCCATTACAGAGGAATTTACATTTCTGACTGAAACAAATTGTTTTTGGCTACTTAAATAAGAATTTATCACAGCTAAAGCTCACCCCATAAAACTCTAGTTTCCTCAGCAGTACATCAACAGGAATGCAATTGCTCTCCAAACTGATGAGCAGTGGCTGACATTTTCTAGACAAGGTGAAGGGGCACAGTATCATTGCAGAAGCCACTGGTGATTCCCAGGAAATGGGTGCTGGAGAGGTCTGAGACATGCTCTATTCAAAGGCAGACAGTCAAAAAAATGCTACTGGACAGAACTGTTATTACTGGTGTGTCAGAAAGTGAAATGCATTGTAAATTTAGGCAATAGGCTGTTTATACTGTGAGACATTACATTCAGATAATGTGCTGTTTATCCCTAGACCACAGGCATAGACATAACAACTCAAACAGAACACGTCAAGTTTTGTAGGATCAAATAGAGGAGCAAATCTCCAAGGTCATGGAATGTGTCAGTATATGAAATTACAACCCAAAAAAGTCAATCCATAAGTTTAAGTGAATGCAATCAACAGTACAATAAGAGTCTGCTTACTTTCCAAGGAGCTCCTTGACAGAACAGAAGGAGTGACCCACGAGGAAACTCTTTAGTTTCGATTTGAAAGTGCATGGATTACTGCTATGATTTTTGAATTTGAGTGGTTGCTTATTGAAAATGGATGCAGCAGCATCCCGCAACCTTTCTGCACAAGAGTTAAGGATGTCCAATCCAAATGCAGGTTTGATTTCAGCTGAGTATTAATTGTGTGAAAACTGTTTAGTGTTTGGAGTAAGCTTATATTCTTAACAAGAAATAACAGTAAGGAATATATATATTGAGAGGCCAATATCAAAATACTCAGACTCGTGAGCAGGGGTCGACAAAAGGTTTGTGGGCATACACCACTTGTTGCCTGAACTGCCCATTTCTCAGCCAAAACTATCCTTTTAGAATGGGAAGAGTAACCCCAGAATATAAGACCATCTGACATAAGCAAATGAAAATAAGCAAAGTAGACTAACTTCTGTGTTGAACAATCATTCAATTCAGATACAGTTTGAATAATAAAGTCTTTTAACAAGATCCTGAAAATGGACTTTCCACGACAGTTTACTATCTATCTGAACACCTAGAAATTTGAACTGTTCAGTTTCACTAATCGTATGCTCACTTTGTAAAATTAAAACGTCAGGTTTTGTTGAATTGTGTGTTAGAAACAATAAAAACTGAGTCTTACAGTGATTTAGGTCATGAACTGCGCTATTTGAAACCAAGCCAATGTTGCACACAACATCCTTTAATACCATGCTAGTGTCATCAGCAAACATAAATATTTTAGAATTACCCATAATACTACAGGACATATCATTTATATAAATAAAGAACAGGAGTGGCCCCAACACTGATACCTGGGGCACCCCCACTTGACCGTACTCCACTCAGACCCCACATCACAGCCATTCTCAACATTGTGAAGCAATATTTTGTGATCAACACAATCAAACGCCTTAGTTAAATCAAAAAATATGCCTAGCATTCGAAACCTTTTGCTTAACCCATACAGTACCTCACAGAGAAAAGAGAATATAGCATTTTCAGTTGTTAAGTGACTTCTAAAGCCAAACTGTATATTTGATAGCAAATTGTGTGATATAAAATGATCAAAAATCCTTACATACACAACCTTTTCAATAAATTTAGCAAAAGCTGATGGCATAGAAATAGGTCTAAAATTGTCTACATTATCCCTTTCCCCCTTTTTATAAAGCAGCTTTATTATGGAGTACTTTAATCGTTCAGGAAACTGACCATTTCTAAAGGAAAAATTACAAATGTGACTAAATACAGGGCTAACACGCACAGCACAGTACTTTAATATTCTGCTAGGCACTCCATCATAACCATGAGATTCCTTAGTCTTCAGTGATTTAATTATTGACTCAATCTCCCCCTTGTCTGTATCAGAGGAGTATTTCTGATATCAATCTCACTGTAGAAGCAAAATTTTTATTTAATTCACCAGCAATGCTCAGAAAATGATTGTTATATATATATATATATATATATATATATATATATATATATATATATATATAAAGATTCCAAGATTTACCAAGCGGGAAAGTGCCGCTAGACAGGCACAATAAAATAACACACAAACACACACACAAAATTACGAGCTTTCGCAACCGGCGGTTGCTTCGTCAGGAAAGAGGGAAGGAGAAGGAAAGATGAAAGGATTGTCATCAGGAAAGAGGGAAGGAGAAGGAAAGATGAAAGGATTGTTTTAAGGGAGAGGGTAAGGAGCCATTCCAATCTTGGGAGCGGAAAGACTTACCTCAGGGGGAAAAAAGGATAGGTATATACTCGCGCGCACACACACACACACACACACACACACACACACACACACACACACATACACACATATCCATCCATACATATACAGGCACAAGCAGACATATTTAAAGGCAAAGCTTCGCCTTTAAATATGTCTGCATATGTCTGCTTGTGTCTGTATATGTATGGATGGATGTGTGTGTGTGTGTGTGTGTGTGTGTGTGTGTGTGTGCGTGCGTGTGCGAGTATATACCTATCCTTTTTTCCCCCTAAGATAAGTCTTTCCGCTCCCGGGATTGGAATGGCTCCTTACCCTCCCCCTTAAAACCCACATCCTTTCATCTTTCCTTCTCCTTCCCTCTTTCCTGACGAAGCAACTGCCAGTTGCGAAAGCTCATAATTTTGTGTGTGTGTTTGTGTGTTATTTTATTGTGCCTGTCTACCGGCGCTTTCCCGCTTGGTAAGTCTTGGAATCTTTGTTTTTAATATATTTTTCCCATGTGGAAGTTTCTTTCTATTATATAGCTAGGAGGGCTATGCGAGAGGCGTTCAATGAATTCGAAAGTAAAGTTCTATGTACTGACTTGGCAGAAAATCCTAAGAAATTTTGGTCTTACGTGGAAGCGGTAGGTGGATCAAAACAAAATGTCCAGACACTCTGTGACCAAAATGGTACTGAAACAGAGAATGATAGACTAAAGGCCGAAATACTAAATGTCTTTTTCCAAAGCTGTTTCACAGAGGAAGACTGCACTGTAGTTCCTTTTCTAGATTGTCGCACAGATTACAAAATGGTAGATATCGAAATAGACAACAGAGGGATAGAGAAACAATTAAATTCGCTCAAAAGAGGAAAGGCCGCTGGACCTGATGGGATACCAGTTCGATTTTACACACAGTAAGACTGGCAATGGCAAGGAAAGCGTTTCTGAAGAAGAGAAATTTGTTAACATCGAATATAGATTTATGTATCAGGAAGTCGTTTCTGAAAGTATTTGTTTGGAGTGTAGCCATGTATGGAAGTGAAACATGGACGATAACTAGTTTGGACAAGAAGAGAATAGAAGCTTTCGAAATGTGGTGCTACAGAAGAATACTGAAGATAAGGTGGATAGATCACGTAACTAATGAGGAGGTATTGAATAGGATTGGGGAGAAGAGAAGTTTGTGGCACAACTTGACTAGAAGAAGGGATCGGTTGGTAGGACATGTTTTGAGGCATCAAGGGATCACAAATTTAGCACTGGAGGGCAGCGTGGAGGGTAAAAATCGTAGAGGGAGACCGAGAGATGAGTACACTAAGCAGATTCAGAAGGATGTAGGTTGCAGTAGGTACTGGGAGATGAAGCAGCTTGCACAGGATAGAGTAGCATGGAGAGCTGCATCAAACCAGTCTCAGGACTGAAGACAACAACAACAACAACGCGAAGTACCCCCTTCTTGCAGCGGTGTACCGTAGGTCTCTAGAAGAGCGTAGCGTACCAAAGGATTGGAAAAGGGCACAGGTCATCCCCGTTTTCAAGAAGGGACGTCGAACGGATGTGCAGAACTATAGACCTAAATCTCTAACGTCTATCAGCTGTAGAATTTTGGAACATGTATTATGTTCGAGTATGATGACTTTTCTGGAGACTAGAAATCTACTCTGTAGGAATCAGCATGGGTTTCGAAAAGACGATCGTGTGAAACCCAGCACGCGCTATTCGTCCACGAGACTCAGAGGGCCATAGACACGGGTTCCCAGTTAGATGCCGTGTTTCTTGACATCCGCAAGGCGTTCGATACAGTTCCCCACAGTCGTTTAATGAACAAAGTAAGAGCATATGGACTATCAGACCAATTGTGTGATTGGTTTGAAGAGTTCCTAGATAACAGAACGCAGCATGTCATTCTCAAGGTAGAGAAGTTTTCCAAAGTAAGTGTGATTTCAGGTGTGCCTCAGGGGAGTGTCGTAGGACCGTTGCTATTTACAATATACATAAATGACCTTGTGGATGACATCGGAAGTTCACTGAGGCTTTTTGCGGATGATGCTGTAGTATATCGAGAGGTTGTAACAATGGAAAATTGTTCTGAAATGCAGGAGGATCTGCAGCGAATTGACGCATGGTGCAGGGAATGGCAATTGAATCTCAATGTAGACAAGTGTAATGTGCTGCGAATACATAGAAAGAAAGATCCCTTATCATTTAGCTACAATATAGCAGCTCAGTAACTGCAAGCAGTTAATTCCATGAATTATCTAGGAGTACGCATTAGGAGTGATTTAAAATGTAATGATCATATAAAGTTGATCGTCGGTAAAGCAGATGCTAGACTGAGATTCATTGGATAAATCCTAAGGAAATGCAATCCGAAAACAAAGGAAGTAGGTTACAGTACGCTTGTTCGACCACTGCTTGAATACTGCTCAGCAGTGTGGGATCCGTACGAGATAGGGTTGATAGAAGAGATAGAGAAGATCGAACGGAGAGCAGCGCGCTTCGTTACAGGATCATTTAGTAATCGCGAAAGCGTTACGGAGATGATAGACAAACTCCAGTGGAAGACTCTGCAGGAGAGACGCTCAGTAGCTCGGTACGGGCTTTTGTTAAAGTTTCGAGAGCATACCTTCACCGAGGAGTAAAGCAGTATATTGCTCCCTCCTACGTATATCTGGCGAAGGGACCACGAGGATGAAATCAGAGAGATTAGAGCCAACACAGAGGCGTACCGATAATCATTCTTTCCACGAACAATACGAGACTGGAACAGAAGGGAGAACCGATAGAGGTACTCAAGGTATCCTCCTCCACCCACCGCCAGGTGGCTTGCAGAGTATGGATGTAGATGTAGATGTAGAAGAAGATAAAATGAAGATAAATGAAGAAGAAATATGCACTGAATTCAAAGCTGTAGCCTACAAGAGAACAGATCAGAATAAAAACAACGAAAAATTAGTGAAGTGCCTTGGATGTGGATGTTTAGGTCACTATGTGCATGAGTGTTAAAAGAAACATAGTGATAACAAGAACAAGAGGCAATGTTCCACCTGTGATAAATATCATCTGGGAAAGTACTGGACAATAAAGAACTGCCTCTGTGTAAGTACTGCAAAAAAACAAATCATTCAAATGAAAAATGTTACTACAAAGAGCAACATCAGCAGATGAAAAACCATCAAAGACAGTTTTTTTCCATGAGTATTTGTGACAGATAAGCGAGAAAAGAAGACTGATAAAATGAATACCAAGTTTGTTACAGACAGTGGTGGCAACAAGCACATGTCAAATGAAAGAAAAGTTACATCAAATGTGTAAAGCTGTGGAGGTACAAAAATTAAGAATGAAAATGGTAATTTCATATGTTCGAAACATGTTGGTGAAGTAGAGTCACAAAAGGTGTTGTTGATAAATGTGCCATGTGTTCCTCAGCTGTCATGAAATTTATTTTCAGTAAATACTATTCCTGAAGAAAAGGGGAGTGGCAATATTTGATAAGAAAAAGATGACAATTGTGAAAGATGAAGATGCTATTTTGGAAGACAAAGAATGAAAAAACTGACAGTACTCCATTGAGATAAAAAATGACAGTAAAACGGAGGCACTAATGACACAAAAGAAGCAAACTATACAGTGGCACAAAACCTAGGACACCCGAATTTCAATTATCTGATGAAAATAACAGAACTGTGCAACTGTGTGGACAAAATTATGTACACAGAGGGCATGCCTTGTTGGGAAACATGTGTGATGGCAAATATAGTAAGAATAATGTGCAGCACAAGCTATGATACCTGTAAGAGGAGAAAGAGGTGTTCTTGTAGGATGTACAGACAACCGGGTATGTCATTTGGAATCCTAAGACTGGAAATTTTTCTGAAACAAGAGGTGGTTGAGTTCACTCATTAATATGAAGACAAAGAAGAAGAGACAAATTTTTGAAGAAGAAAGATGAGAAGTCCTGGAGGAAGGAATAAGAGGAGATCCAGAAGAAAAAAGAAGAGAAACTCCAGAAGAAGACCAAGAAACATATCACAAACCAAGATGTCTGATAAACTTGCCAAAGAGGTGTGATGTGTTATGCTCACATACAAGGAACGCACTGAAAGTGAAGACAAGAAAAATTGGATAAAGATTGTAAATGAAAAGGAAGAATCATTGATGAAAAATGAAACATGGACTCTGGTGGCTAAAGAAACTGCTCGTGAAAAAGAAATAATTACAAGAAAATGTATTTTCAAGAAAAAGGATAATGGAAAGTACAAAGATAGGCTAGTTGAAAGGGTATGTCAACAGGATCAAGGAAAACTCAGTTTTAAAGATATTTTTAGTTCTGTTCCTTCTCTCCTAAGTAGACCAAAGGCTCAAGTTTATCAAGGTCTGTTGACTGTGGTTGATAGGGGAGATGCAACAATTCATCCTCACACTCACAAAATCTGTCATGGATGATGCGAGCTGTATGAACAAGGACACTGTCATCTTGGAACCCAGCATCACCACTGGGGAACAAACATGAGCTGCACTTGATCAGCCAAAATTATCACATAATCCTTGTTTTCTGTTGACACCTGACATCGCTTAATAAGCTGATTCTACTGACTAGTTGCTAAAGTGGAACTGAAAATATCTGCCAAAACATGAGCGACATTGCACCTGACGAGCCTCTGCGGATACAACAGGTACAGAAAGGGTGCTTCAGGGTGTTGGCAAATGCACGTGTAGCACTCTAACATAAGGTTTTAAGTGATTTTTGAGAGAGCCGGGCGCCCAGGAAGGAAATTAATACTGAAATGTGCTTCTGAAAAACTCATTTGAAACCGCTTGTGATAAAGCAATGACAATTTGCTTACAGACAAACGTTCACCAGACGGGACAACATGCATTACGGACGTAAAGCCACTGCACGTATTAAACGGGTGTACACATTCTGAAATCAAATAGAAGTTTGTAACCCTGGACCTGCTGTAAGTTTATAAGACGCATTGGGAAGAAATCGAAGAAAGTGTGTGTTGGTAGTAAGCGTTAACCCTCCCCCGTAACACAGAATTCCTGTTTTTACAGCAGAAAGCCCACAGGGGTTGCCTGGGAGTGAGGCAACCTTCAATACTGGTGTGCACGTTGTGTGAGCTGATATGCAGGCTAATGTTCGCAATGGACGATCAAAAAGTTCCCGTTTTTGTAACATAACCATTATGCTTGCCATAAGGACCATTTTGAATAAAAAACAAACAGATTCATACAGAACTGCCTTCCACAATCTAAAAATATTGATTTTTCCGTTCATTTACTATCGTGCACCCCCGCACGACTCCGGTGCGGGTATATAAGCAGCCATAAGACGAAACGTCCGGGAAAACTGCGACAAGGGTTGCTGTTGCTTCTTGATAACGCACGTCCCCATATCACAAATGTCGTAACGCAAAAGTGACGCCAACTCAAGATGAAGGCACGCGGGCACCCTCCCTATAGTAGTGATCTCTCCCCATGCAATTATCACGCCTTCGGTCCCTTAAAAAAGGCCATGAAAGCTCGACGATTCCTGTCGGATGAGGATGTGTAGCACACAATTACGGATATCTTCAAGCAGCAGAAAACGGTGTTTCACCAGATGGGTATCTTAACCTGGTGGATCGAGAGAGCCGGCCGGAAAGGGCCATGCGTTTTTTTTTTTTTTTTTTTTTTTTTTCATCGAGGGATGATATGCTCACGGCGATTTCGCCTGATTGCCATACCGATTCTGGATTGTTCGACTTTCGGACGGAAACTTTTTGATCGCCCCTTATACATGGAAGAGTCACTATCCTTATCATCAGACCTTTTCTGTGTTCAGCTGATGTCATTAATATGAATACGAATACAGAGGATCTCTTGCAACATACTCAGTATGTTTGCCATTAGGACCATCTGAAAAAAAAGAGAACAGACTCATGCAGAACTGTCTTCCACTATCTAAAAATATTGACTTTTCCATCCATTTACTATCATGCTCAGAACTATCCGGTCGACCTTATTTGCGTTTCGCCTGATTTGCATGCAGCCCACATAACATACCTCTCCAGCAGGTTTTCTAAACCCCTATTAAGAGTCATTCGCTTGGCAAGTGGTTTTGTATTAGCTGGTAAATGAACAAACTAGTTAGAAAAACAACGATTAAAAACGTCAACTGGTCTATCATCACCATCAACAAAGTATCACTAGTAATTTCACTGTACTCATGGTGGCTCGTGTTTCGATGTGTAATTCGAAAGTCATCTATCGCGCTTGTTGCCCGACGTAAAGTGACGTAAAGATATACGTCATTCATGGGAAGCTAGTTGTGTATGTGTCTGTACTTAAAAGGGTATGCCGAACTGCTTTGTTCTGGTTCTGGATTAAAACCGAGCACCTATAGGCAAAGATAAAGAAACAGCATTTTCGTGCCTCACCACGACTCTAACACAGGACTGATTTTTACTGCTGACTTGGCTTAAAGGAACCTGATACATCTCATTTTTAGCCATTATCACGTAGCAAATTTGAGCATACTTATAGGCAATGTTAGCGAAGTAAAGTTTTCGTACTTGACCGATACTAGAACACAGGTTTGATTTTCATTGCTGACTAGGCATAAAGAGATGTGATATAACTCCTTTTTAGCCAGTATTAATTAACAAATATGGATTTGATACTAAATGACGAAAATTCCTGTCAACTAACGGCGAAAGATATTAAATGTGATTTGACTCACGAATCACAAACTTGAAATGACATGACCTAGGTTTTGTGATGCAGTGGGTTTCGAACCCAGCACCTAATAGGATTGTTAACTAAGCACAATCAAATGTTAGATATCGAATTTTCACAGCGGTATCGAGATGCTTGAAACTGAAATGACGAGACCAGTGATCTGTTTATGCATTCCATTTATTCGAGCCAAGACCTATCGCCGTTTTCTTCTAGCCACGAATAGTGAGATATGCGCGTGTTTGAAACAGAAATAACGTGACGAGGAGTTCAGTGCTGACTGGGAATCGAGCCCCCACAGACCGTCGTTGACTACACACGAAGAAACGCTAACAGTCGAATTCTTTTCCACCAGTAGGTAGGAATAGCATGTTTGAACCTAAAATGGTACGACAAGTAGCTCTGTCTCACTGGGAGTCGAAACAATCACACATCGTTATTGTTGTCAAAAAATGGAGAGATGTTAAAAATCAAAATTATTTCTATCAGCAACTAGGTGTGCTCATGCTAGAGCTTCAAAAGACATGATGAACAATTTCGTACCGAACCAGGATTCGACCACAGACACCCACCTTGCGTGGAAGCCTTGAGAAGTTCGAAATATTTAGCAAACAAGGAATTGCTGGAACTGTATCGTCACGAAGAGATCATATCCCAGTCCGGAACCAATAATTTAACACGTTAAGCTGAAATAAAAGATGAAATAAGTGCCCTGTGATCTCACAAGGCGTTTGGCTTTATTAACTAAAATAAAAATACTAGTGTAACGAATGTTACTGGTGACAGATTTTCTGTATGTCTACACATCCAGCGCGCGGGGTAGCTGCGCGGTCGTGGGCGCCCTGTCACGGTTCGCGCAGAGGTTCGAGTCCTCCCTCGGGCATGGGTGTATGTGTTGACCTTAGCGTGAGTTAGTTTAAGTTAGATTAAGTAGTATGTAAGCTTAGGGGCCGTTGACCTCAGCAGTTTGGTCCCATAGGCTCTTCCCACAAATTTCCAAATTTCGCTACTTCCGCCTCTGTCGAGACCCAGCTAAACTACTTGTTGCTAGTGAAGGAACATCATGTTAAATGTGAATTCGAAACCACGGTGCAATCGTACGCTCTTCACTTTAAGGAACCAGAGGTGAATAGCATTTGTTTGTGTCTATGAAAAATCATCGCTTGAAGTGGGAATCGAACCTGAAACGTTTGCATACCAACCTAGCATTAGTCCATAACACCACCGATCGCCAAGTGTAGGTAGCTCACAGGCTCTCGGTTCACACCGCATACAGTACGGTAGTGTGAGTTGCGTAACACCCAGAGAAACACCTGTATGCTTACCACCCAAAAAATTTGATTGCCGCTTTAACGGAGAAGATTATCCCGTGCTTTAGAGGCAACTACTTTTTTGCAAAATGGATCAAATGACTCTCAGCACTATGGGAATTAACTTCTGAAGTCATTAGTCCCCTAGAACTTAGAACTACTTAAACCTAACTAACCTAAGGACAACACTCACATCATGCCCGAGGCAGGATTCGAACCTGCGACCGTAGCGGTCACGCGGTTCCAGACTGTAGCGCCTAGAACCGCTCGGCCACCCCGGCCGGCACTTTTTTACAGAAATTGTTTTGGGGTACTACTTTCTAACATGTTACGTGTACTTGCTCGAGGTTCATGGTTACAAAAGTCTAAGCAATTTTAGATTGCGCACCCATACTTAATACACGAATAAGTGTAATATCCGTAACGGTGTGCCGTATGGTATCGTGTCCTGTGAGTGTTTGCGTGTATGCCAATTTTAGTTTCGTTATTGCGTGAAGTTTTCTATCTACAGTTGAAAAACACATTTCAAGCCGACACCTTTCTGAGGGTGCCTAATTCCTTCAAAAATCTCTTTATACCTTGTGTCGTAAATAAGTTTGCCGTTTTATGTATCCCGAGGAAACTGCTTCTCAGATAACTGAATAACACATTTAAAGCCGCCACTTTTTTGGGATACCTCATTACTTCAAAAGCCTTTTATACCCTATGTCGTAAATAAGTTTGCCATTTTATGTATCCCGAGGAATCTGCTGATGACAGATAAGCATAAATTAATGAAACGCGCTGCCCAGGGGACCCAAACCTTTAGGGTCAAAATTATACCGACGATAGAGGATCCTAATTCGAGAACTTTGAGATGGATACGGAACCAGGCCCGGGCATGAATGTTTAGTTTCCAGTTGACATAAACAACTTGTGCGGTTTCTTGTTGTCGTATGTGATGGGAGTAAACTTTTTTTTCTCGGCAGCAGGCCCTGCTAGCCCGTGCAGCTTCGTTTCCTCGCCTGACAGAGTACGAATTAATCATGAACCTGTAGCAAGTCAACTGGCAATTCTGAAATATGTTATTATCAAATTAGCTACTGAATAAGTGCGTTACCACTAGCCGTTAGTGGCAAGAAAAGAATGGAAGAAACGACATATTTTATTTTAAGTACAAGTTTTTTGCTGCACTATTTATAGACTTGTAGTGATACAAGTTAGACGACGAGTTCGTTCCGGCGACCTGCCATTATCACGTTATTTATAGGTTTCCTTTTTATTTTTGTGATCTTATAACGTTGTTTTTTTACAACTTTTCTGGCAGCTTCGGCTCCAGCAGTGCTCCATCGCACGTGATCGTATCGTAAGAAAGTGACAACAGACATTTACACTCCAAGATACCATATGCACCACGTCATACCAGCTAAGACGTACACTTGATAATGGCGAATGGCCGAAACGAGCTTTTTGTGTAACATGTATCGCTACGAGCAAATAAATAGTGCAGCAAAAAAATTGTACTTAAAATATGTCGTTATTGGACCTCATGCAAGCTGCGGGCCCACTGAAAAGGAGCGGAAGAAAGTTAGACTGATCATGTCAAAGTTCAAATAGTGAAGCTGCACATTTACTAACGTTTTATGGTAATGGCTATACGTAGGCACATTACAGCATTTGTTGCCAGTGAACGAAATGCATTTTTATTTCTTTAGGGGGACAGACCGCCAAAGAAAGATTCCTATTACGATTCTCCTGATGCATTCACATTTGCTCACATGCTAAGTATCTGTGCCGGCAAAAACTTCCTATAAATAATTCAGATGCTAACGAACGTCAATAGGTTTTATGCTAGCTAAGAGTAGTTACTCATCCATGTGCGTTACCACACGTCCATGGAACATACACTACCGCTCATTAATTTCAATACGCCCAATAAATGACATCTAATTCTCTGTAGGTAATGTCTGATACCGTGGGTACAGTTGAGGAAGCAAAGGAATAGTACAACAGTTGTACACATGTCATGATTTTTGTTTGTGGTCCTCGAGATACAATAGTATCCAACAAACAGTGTTGTGTACATAAACGTTATGTACCTATCTGATATGTTTGTTTACCTATTTTCCGACGGACGCCGCATTTGGTGCACCTGTGTTGTTCCCTGTAGTGATGTGATGTCCGCAAGGAACGGCAAGCATTGCTACGATACATAACATGTGGTTCCTGCACGTCAGTTCTTTCGTGACACTGAAGTGAGCACATCGCTAATATGGTTCCACGAGTGGAGATATCCATAGCAAAACGTGCTGCAATTGTAGCACTTAGCCAAGCAGGTTTATCTATTAGCCAAATTGCGAAACTGTGTAGTGTGTCTATAGGGGGAGTGCAATACACCCTTCACCATGAGAGGACACCAGGTATCAGTAAGAACAGACCACGACCAGGACGACCTCGTAAAACAACTAAAAGTGATGATAAATGTATCAGAATTGTCAGTAAGAAAAATAGATTCAAAACAGTGCCCCAAATCCGTGCAGAATTGGTAGAAATGAACACGACAGCACTATCTGTTACAACAGTAAAAAGGAGACTGACTGAAGCCCGATTGAAAGGATGTGCCACAGCAAGAAAACTCCTCCTAAGGCTCACAAATAAAGAGAAGAGACTTGAATGGGCTAGAAAATATCGTAAGTGGACATCGGAAGAGTGGACGAAGGTGTTATTCACCGATGAAACGAAGTTCGAGACTTTTGCAACCAGAAGGAGGACATTTATTCGCCGACTTGTAGGGGAAAGGGTAGCCCAGCAGTGTGTTCAACCTACAAAACACGGTGGAGGTTGTATTATGATTTGGGGATGTTTTGCCGGAAATAGAGCTGGCGACATTGTGAAAATAGAAGGTTGTACGTATCAGTAGCAATACCACTGTATACTTCAGTATCATGCAATACGAAGTGGATTGGGCTTAATAAGGGAAGGCTTCAACTTACAACAGGGTAATGACCCAAAACATCGGTCGGCGTACTGCACGAACTACATTGCATCAAAGGAAAAACAGAAAGTACTGAATGATATGATATGGCCGTCCCAACGCCCCGATTGTAGTCCCACTGAAATGGTCTGGGATGAAGTGGACAAACATATCAGGGAAGTTAATACACTCCTGGAAATGGAAAAAAGAACACATTGACACCGGTGTGTCCGACCCACCATACTTGCTCCGGACACTGCGAGAGGGCTGTACAAGCAATGATCACACGCACGGCACAGCGGACACACCAGGAACCGCGGTGTTGGCCGTCGAATGGCGCTAGCTGCGCAGCATTTGTGCACCGCCGCCGTCAGTGTCAGCCAGTTTGCCGTGGCATACGGAGTTCCATCGCAGTCTTTAACACTGGTAGCATGCCGCGACAGCGTGGACGTGAACCGTATGTGCAGTTGACGGACTTTCAGCGAGGGCGTATAGTGGGCATGCGGGAGGCCGGGTGGACGTACCGCCGAATTGCTCAACACGTGGGGCGTGAGGTCTCCACAGTACATCGATGTTGTCGCCAGTGGTCGGCGGAAGGTGCACGTGCCCGTCGACCTGGGACCGGACCGCAGCGACGCACGGATGCACGCCAAGACCGTAGGATCCTACGCAGTGCCGTAGGGGACCGCACCGCCACTTCCCAGCAAATTAGGGACACTGTTGCTCCTGGGGTATCGGCGAGGACCATTCGCAACCGTCTCCACGAAGCTGGGCTACGGTCCCGCACACCGTTAGGCCGTCTTCCGCTCACGCCCCAACATCGTGCAGCCCGCCTCCAGTGGTGTCGCGACAGGCGTGAATGGAGGGACGAATGGAGACGTGTCGTCTTCAGCGATGAGAGTCGCTTCTGCCTTGGTGCCAATGATGGTCGTATGCGTGTTTGGCGCCGTGCAGGTGAGCGCCACAATCAGGACTGCATACGACCGAGGCACACAGGGCCAACACCCGGCATCATGGTGTGGGGAGCGATCTCCTACACTGGCCGTACACCTCTGGTGATCGTCGAGGGGACACTGAATAGTGCACGGTACATCCAAGCCGTCATCGAACCCATCGTTCTACCATTCCTAGACCGGCAAGGGAACTTGCTGTTCCAACAGAACAATGCACGTCCGCATGTATCCCGTGCCACCCAACGTGCTCTAGAAGGTGTAAGTCAACTACCCTGGCCAGCAAGATCTCCGGATCTGTCCCCCATTGAGCATGTTTGGGACTGGATGAAGCGTCGTCTCACGCGGTCTGCACGTCTAGCACAAACGCTGGTCCAACTGAGGCGCCAGGTGGAAATGGCATGGCAAGCCGTTCCACAGGACTACATCCAGCATCTCTACGATCGTCTCCATGGGAGAATAGCAGCCTGCATTGCTGCGAAAGGTGGATATACACTGTACTAGTGCCGACATTGTGCATGCTCTGTTGCCTGTGTCTATGTGCCTGTGGTTCTGTCAGTGTGATCATGTGATGTATCTGACCCCAGGAATGTGTCAATAAAGTTTCCCCTTCCTGGGACAATGAATTCACGGTGTTCTTATTTCAATTTCCAGGAGTGTATATCCCTCAAGGAACATTTCTGGAGTATTGTTAAGGATGCGTGGAATCATATAGATTCACGATATCTACAAAAACTGATTGAACGCATGCCTCGAGTTTGTGAGACAGTCATTAAATCCAAAGGAAGATACTTTGATGAAAGTAAAATATAATGATTGTGGTTGTATTATATATGTGGAAGTTAATATAATTATATTTTGTAAGACATAACGTTGGATTTGTGTTGCAAATCTGAAATACCATGGTGTATTGAAATTAATTAGCGGTAGCATCTCGTGGTCGTGCGGTAGCGTTCTCGCTTCCCACGCCCGGGTTCCCGGGTTCGATTCCCGGCGGGGTCAGGGATTTTCTCTGCCTCGTGATGGCTGGGTGTTGTATGATGTCCTTACGTTAGTTAGGTTTAAATAGTTGTAGGGGACTGATGACCATAGATGTTAAGTCCCATAGTGCTCAGAGCCATTTGAACCATTTTGAATTAGCGGTAGTGTATTACTCAGCCATTATTGCGCAGCTGGGTTTGGTTAGTTGGTTGGTTTGGGGGAGGGGACCAAACAGCGAAGTCATCGGTCCCATCGGATTAGGGAAGGATGGGGAAGGAAATCGGCCGTGCCCTTTCAAAGGAACCATCCCGCCATTTGCCTGGAGTGATTTAGGGAAATCACGGAAAACCTAATTTTTTTAAATCTCATTTTGTTCGTTTTTGGTCATTATATGTGCTCGGGGCGGACGTCCCATGACGCTTGTTCAATTCATCGTTTATCCATTCACTCAGTTTTTAATTACAGAGGGCAGTTATCCCTCTGACCGAACAGGCTGAGCTACCGTGTCGGCAAATCAGGATGGTCAGACGCGGGTTTGAACGGTCGTCCTCCCGAATGCGAGTCCAGTGTGCTAACTACTGTGCCACCTCGCCGGTGTGCAGCTGGGGCATGTCCGTAGTCTACCAAGTCACAGCCAAGAATGAAGGTTTGTCCCACGGTTTATAGGAGGCTGGTGTCCGTAACGCACTCAACTGATCGATTTAGAAATGAGCCAATAGGCGATCACCAAAGCCTCCGCCTCAAGCCAGGCCCCTTAACTTTGTTGTAAGAAACTAACACTTTACTACTTCTAACTAGCGCCATACATTTCCCTTTAATAGGAGCCTTATTTTTCATTTCTTTTGGCACCTTCTTATTAAACCAGAACGGTCACTGGGCTATTTACTTTTAATTTTAGGACTCGCGATTTCGCTCCATAGTCCAGTCCCACAGTTACGCTCACCGTATGAAAATCTCCCTCCTCTCGATGGGTAATGTGAGAGAGAAAGTCCTTGTCTGTCGGGCTTTTTCGAGGAATACACCTCTGGAATGCATTGTCCTGTAGTCGGCCGGAAGCTGTTCCCGCCAGATTGGCACCATAGATATCTATGTACGTCCCGAGCACATCGTGTGATCTCTGTGCTTTACACAACCACTTTGCCGCGATGTATTCTCAATGTATGAGTTACAGCAAGGCATTGTGTACAAAGAGAACGGATGTCTCAGCCTCCTGTTGAAACATGTAACTTTATAAAAGCCTTGTAATTTAAGTGGCTTTGTTTCCAAATGCTTATTGTTTCCCAGTTATTTTCTACTTAAAAGTAACAAGGAGCCAAGGGCACAGCACTTCTTATCTCTTGTCCCTAACTATCTACATCTACATCCACGCAGGTACTCCGCGATCCATCGTAAGGTGCGTGACGGAGGCTACCCTGCGTCAGTACTTGTTACTCCCCCTCCTGTTCCACTCGTAAATGGGGTGAGGGAAAAACGACAGTCTGTACGCCTCCATATGAGCCCTAATTTCTCGTAACTTATATTCGTGGTCCTTACGTGCGATGTATGTTGGCGGCAGCAGAATCACCTCCGTAACACTTACGTTTTGTTCGAACCTACCCATAACAAGTCTAGCAGCCCCCCTCTGAATTGTTTGGATGCCTTCCTTCAATCCGACCTGGTACAGATCTCGAACACTACAGCAATACTCAAGAATAGGTCGCACCAGCGACCTATATGCGGCCTCCTTTACATGGGAACCACACTTTCCTAAAATTCTCCCAATAAACCGAAGTCGACTATTTACCGTCCCTTCCACAGTTTTCACATGCTCGTTCCACCTCATATCGCTTTGAACGCTACCACCAGATTTTTAAATGACTTGACTGTGTCAAGCTTGACACTAGTAATACTGTATCAAAACATTACAGGTTCGTTCTTCCAAGTCGTTCGCATTAACTTACTTTTTTTGCACAATTAGGACTAGCTGCCATTCATCACACCAACTGGAAATTTTGTCTAAGTCGTCTGGTATCTTCCTAACGTCACGCAACTTCAACACCTTATCGTACACCCAGGCATCAGCAGCAAACAACCGTAGACTGCTGCTCACCCTGATCGCAAAATCATTTATGAATATAGAGAACAACAGAGGTTCTACCACGCTTCTCCGGGGCACTTCTGACGATACCCTTATCTTTGACGAAGACTGAGTTCTATTATTTACGAAGCCTTCGAGCCGCTCACATATCAGTGGACTTATTCCATATCCTTGTACGTTCGTTAACAGTCTGCAGTGGGGCACCGTGTCAAATGCCGTCCGGAAATCTGGAAATATGGAATCTGCCTGTTGCCCTTCAACCATAGTTCTCAGAGTATCCTCTGAGAAAAGGGCAAGCTGAGTTTCGCACTAGTGATGCTTTCTAAAACCATGCTGATTAGTGCACATAAGCTGCTTAGACTCAAGAAAGTTTATTGTATTCGAATTGAGAGTTTGTTCAAGGCTTCTGCAGCAAACAGAAGTTAGGGATATTGGTCTGTAATTTTGTAGTTCTTTTACCTTCCTTATGTACTGTAGTCACCTGCGGTTTCTTCCAGTCACTTGGGACTTTGTGCTAAGCAAGAGATTCACGATAAATGCAAGCTAGGTAAGGGGCCAATGCCGTAGAGTACTCTCTGTAAAATCGAACTGGGTTTCTATCCGGACCTAGTGATTTATTTGTTTTCGAACCTTTAAGTTGTTTCTCTACGCCAGGTACGCTTGTTTTTACGTCGTCCGTACGGGAGTCTGCCCGATGGTGAAACGACTGTATGTTTGTACTGTTCTCCTGCGTGAACAATTTCTTGAGCGTAAAATTTAAAGCTTCGGCTTACGCTGTCTTCAACTGCCACACCAGACTGGTCAACAAGGGACTGAAAGGAAGCCTTAGACCCGCTTAACGATTTTGTATTCGACCAGAATTTTCTCGGGTTCTCTACCATATCTTTTGCTAAGGTGTGATGGTGGTAGTTGTTTGTTTTCACGGACGCACGAATCTCTACCAACTTTCGCTTGTCGCCGTTTGTGATTCCTCTTTTGAACCTAGAGTGCAGCAGCCTCTGCTTCCTCAGCATCTTACGAGTTTCATTATCAAAATATGGTGGGTCTTTTCCATTCTTTATCCACTTACTAGGTACGTAACCCTCCAGCCCACGATTTACAGTTTGCTTAAACTTTGCCCATAATTCCTATACATCCATCTTACTTGTATTAAGTGATGCCAGTTCACTGTCGAATTTAAAAGCCTGCCTACAACATCAAATTCCAATGAACTACTCCATTACATAATAAGACGCTTAAGATGACTATCAGCTCTAAAACCACATCCACACAATTCACTAACTTCTTAATCTAGACATACGCAAATAAAGGACCAAGATCAAAGTTCTGTAATTAGCATACGTAGGCAGTTGTCATTTTGAGTAAGAAACAAGCTTATGGTCTTACCTGTCAGTTATCTCACCCTAAATGATTACTTAAAATATGTCACATCAGTCCAAAAAGCTTCGAAAGAGAGAATTTAAGAAGATGGTTTTGGTGCGTCCAAGAGTTCTACATAGTCCTCATCCACCGCCCCCCCCCCCTTCCACTCCACTGCACTTGAGTACAACGCAAAGAACATTCGTACAATCATGTGAAATTCTTAGAAAAATCCTTCATTTGGATACTGTTCAACTGGCGGGTCACGTTGGCTTGAATGTCGGTTATGTCGTCAAGCTTTTATTCTTCATGTGAATTTCTACACTTTGTGGTCATGTGGTAGGTTCGTATTAATAACACCAAGTCTCCTCACCCATCAGGATTTTTTCCTGAAAAACAATGTCAGCATTTTGCATTTGAATTAAGTTGCGTCGTTTTTTTTAAGGAGTCAAGGTGTGAGGGACAAACTTTGCAGACACTTTTATCTCCTTTAAAACTTCTGGAGAATATCTTGAACACTTGATTTAGAGATGTTGCTCCATTTCAATTTGTGACACAACAACGTTGTCGCACGTCCACTACTTAACACTGCCAGCTCACAACAGACCTGTCGAACGCACATCTGTGATTTACAGGTGTTAGTTCCAAAAAAACAAAACAAAAAAAATGGTTCTGAGCACTATGGGACTTAACATCTGAGGTCATCAGTCCCCTAGACTTAGAACTACTTAAACCTAAATAACCAAAGGACATCACACACATCCATGCCCGAGGCAGGATTCGAACCTGAGGCCGTAGCAGCAGCGCGTTTCCGGACTGAATCGCCTAGAACCACACGGCCACAGCGGCCGGCGTTAGTTCCAGTTGACACCGTAGTTGCTGCACTGACGCCGCTTCTACGCCAGGGATAAAATCAGTATCAGAACGTTGTGGATGGACATGTGTGAATACAAATACTTTGTCACAGTAAATTTTCTTTAAGTATTACGCAAAATAAATCAGCTTTTAGGATACACAGTAGTATAAACCAAACTATCATTTAGGCCACAATAAAACATTCCATAAAGTATAGATACACAAGTGCAATGTCAGTGAACATGTTTTCCTCACTAATATGTTCAGTCAGTCATCTTTTTGAAAAGAGAGAAGCTGCTAGCCTATTATTTACGTCAGTAAAGGATTCTACAAAGTATATATACAAGTATCATGTCAATGTGTATGTTTTCCTATAGCTCAGCATGTAAGGAGAGGCAGTACTCTCTATTATGTAGACAGTTTCAGCATTATATTACAACAAGAACATAAAAGGAAACTTCATTTTGCATATTGGAATTAAGGTAACATGTAGGTTGGTAATGTTTTTAATTGGACATTTAACAAAAAAAGCTAGTGGTGGAAATCACATATTTCAATGAACCGACCACTGGTTTACGTTACGTATGGCAGCTGCCCTCCACCATGTATACCGGAGTGCACCATCCACATGGATATGTGCACTTGTCTTTGCTTTAGTTATGGCAAGACACATGGCATGACTTCACCTGTGTTGTATCGATGTGAGGTTCATACTAGAGACTCATGACATGCATATCATCAGGCGGCGGCGAATAGGTGCAGAGACTGCCACCCTAGCTTCGTCGTCGAACCCATCTGAAAGGCCGCAGGGCGCGTGTCTCTAGAAGCAGACTGATTTAGTGTGTATATTTCTCGCAGTGAATGAAATGTGAGTCCACTACGTCAAAGAATAAACAAAATAAACAATCAAAGTTGTGGGTAGTATTCTATGTTCCTACACCAGTGGGTGATTTCGATTTCATTTTCTGTACAAGTTACGCTCAGTATGTTCAGGAAGAAAGGTTGTGGTTATGCATGTGGTCGACGGTATGGTTCATAGGGAGATAGCATAAGATCGGATAGGAAAAGGCTAAGAAAAGAAATCAGCAGCTTCCTATACAAACGAATCAACCAAAAATTTACGTTTACTGGTTTATGGAAACCGCATAAAACCTGTATATTGATTTCTGATGGTCATTGAACCCCTGACCTTAAAAATACGAAGAAAGTGCCTTAATCACTGCGTCACGTCGCTCAGTAGCGTTCTCCGCTCTGTCACAGGCATCCTCCAAATCGACTGCCTTTAAAATAGTATAAAAATAATAAGGGAATTTTCTGGACAGTCAACTTAATCAATATGTGGGAAGAGGCCTAGTTTGTAAAAGAGAATGCCAATGTACCAGCCCATTTGCGGTTGTGGGCTGTTTTGAATCTAATGAAGACGTTATGGCGCAGTAGAAGAGGATTTCGCAGACATTCCAGAATCGCTCTTCAGGGATGATATTTACTCCAGACATAGCACATTGACCTAAAACAACGTTATCTGACTGATGACCTCAGATGTTAATCCCATAGTGCTTAGAACCATTTGAACCATTTGAACCAACGTTATTTATGAGTAATTACTATTATTATTAACGAAACACTATACAAACAGGATCCAATATATTACTCAATCTGTGGGTCTCTCACAGTTATGTGAGTGACTGTGTCGTCCATAGGGTCCACGACACAACCGCTGGAAAGTACATAGGTTGGTCGGAAACAGTCTGAAAAGCTTGTAAACGTGTTGCTGAGGAAGCTGTGCTGGGAAATAATTGTTAACAAAAGATCCGATCCGTTGCGTCGTTTCCAAGTTATACAGCACTGAAGTTAGCCAGTAGTTGTACAGATCAACTTTTCACTTATGTTGTAGCATAACTCGTACCAACATAACAACAACAAAATTTTGTTGATATCGATATCACGCCCTTGGCAGGAAAGGAACCTTTCCTCTTGAGCCTGTGTTAGCGTATGGTTCGAAATCTAAACACGTTCTTGAGCATCGGATTACGTTTTTGTCAGTAGCAATACAAGGTGAACTGAAGTGTTCCATATCTAAAATATTGAATATAATGTCTGTCAACATTTCTTTTGCCATAGACACCACCAGTTAAATATTTGTTGCAGGAGACCAAAATATCTAAGAAAAATATAAAGAAAGTGCACTGAAAAACACTGCTCCGTGACCAACTCCAGTGACTCGTCAAGTATGTGATAGAACAGAGTCTGAGAAGTCGTAAACACAAAAAACCGTTTCGTCGAATCGGAAATCGAATTTTGGTCTCCTCAACAATGATCTAGTTCAGTTCTGAAAGGGAGAAGGGGAAGAAGGGGTGGCAAAACTTAATAGGATTTCATCCATCTTTCTTGCCTTAAGAATCCGTGATCCGGAGACGTGTAGGCTTCCCTGTGAAACTCCAAGCCAAAGACTCGAAGAAACTTATATATTTTTTTAAAAATGTTTTGTCCACAGCAAAAGTTTAAATATTTTTCCATGTGATGCTGGAATAACTAAATGCTTTTTGAACTTCTGTATCATGGTATTTTTCTTGTCATGTTCTTAATTTAAAAATGTTAAAAAGAACCTAAACAGCCCGCTGTAGGCCAAGTTCGAAGTTAAGCACATTATAACACAAGGCAATAGTTTTGGTTTTATGAAAACACTGTAATGACTGAACTCGCGAGGCTCAGGAGAGAACAAATCACCAATATGACAATACAAAAACACGACACTATTCATGGCGGGCTAAATTTAAATGCAAAAGGAAATGGACAGGAGAGGGCTGATCCTTATCGAAACCAAACACCAAGGCCGAGGACTTCTGGGCCATGGAAATTTGAGTGATGCCTGATTAAACACGTGAAAAGAAAGAATTATTACAGTCATGTCCAATGAAAACGTGCATAAGGTGATTCCGAATTAAGCACATTCAGTTAGTCGCATATCGCTGAATGACACAATTTATTTATTTATGTACGTATTTATTTCATTTGGTAGGAAAAAAATTGAAAATTGGTGGGTAGGTCTTATGGGACCAAACTGCTGAGGTCAACGGTCCCTAAGCCTACACACTACTTAACCTAACTTAAACTAACTTACGCTATGGACAACACACAGTCATGCCCGAAGGAGGACTCGAACCTCCGACTGGGGGAGCCGCACATTTGGTAGGCTAAGCGCCTTCAGGGCCTCTCTTACATCCAACTAGAGACCCTTAATGAGTCAATATTACAATTTGTGTAGCAAATGAGCAGTATATAATAATAATAATAATAATGTATGGTAAAGAATGTCACCTTTATTAACGTTGTATTAAGAAATTTCGTCATTATGTTCTTGTCGAATGTGAGTCATCTAAAACCAACGAGTGACTACAGTATTGAGGAAATCAGTCTTGAGGAGAAGTTGACTAATCAGAGGAAGAGTGAGAAATAATAGAGTAAAATTAGCAGACAAAATGGAAGGAAGAAAACAAAAATAGAAAGAAATGGGAAAACAATAGTTACTTTAGAATATACGTAGATAACAGTTCCCCGCTGATAACAGATACAACTTTAATCTCTTCTTGAATGCATAGTTATTTTGGGTGAACGTAGGTTCCAGAATAATTTGTTCCAGAGCCGTGCAGCTGAAATGGTGAAGGAAATGGAGAACTAGTTTGTATCGTGAGAGGGTAGAGCTAAGATGCTGATATTGCAGTTACGTAGAGTACGTAGAGTTACGGAGAGTATTTGATACACTTCTGGCCATTAAAATTGCTGCACCACGAAGATGACGTGCTACAGATGCGAAATTTAACCGACAGGAAGAAGATGCTGCGATATGCAAATGATTAGCTTTGCAGAGCATTCACAGTAGGTGAACCTACTTACAACGTGCTGAAATAAGGAAAGTTTCCAACCAATTTCTCATACAAAAACAGCAGTTGACCGGCGTTGCCTGGTGAACCGTTGTTGTGATGCCTCGTGTAAGGAGGAAAAATGCTTACCATTACGTTTCCGACTTTGATAAAGGCCGGATTGCAGCCCATCGCGATTGCGGTTTATCATAACGCGACATTGCTGCTCGCGTTGGTCGAGATCCAATGACTGTTAGCATAATATGGAATCAGTGGTTTCAGGAGGGTAATACGAAACGGCCTCGTATCACTAGCACTCGAGATGACAGGCATCTTATCCGCATGGCTGTACGGATCGTGCAGCCACGTCTCGATCCCTGAGTCAACAGATGGAGACGTTTGCAAGACAACAACCATCTGCACGAACAGTTCGACGACGTTTGCAGCAGCATGGCCTATCACCTTGGAGACCACTGCTGCGGTTACCCTTGACGCTGCATCACAGACAGGAGCGCCTGCGATGCTGTACTCAACGACGAACCTGGGTGCACGAATGGCAAAACGTTGTTTTTTCGGATGAATCCAGGCTTCTGTTTACAGCATCATAATGGTCGCATCCGTGTTTGGCGACATCGCGTGTATTCGTCATCGCCAACTGGCGTATCATCGGCGTGATGGTATGGAGTGCCATTGGTTACACGTCTCGGTCACTTCTTGTTCGCACTGACTGCACTTTGAACAGTGGACATTACATTTCGGATGTGTTACGACCCGTGGCTCTGCCCTTCATTCGATCCCTGCGAAGCCCTACATTTCAGCAGGATGATGCACGACAGCATGTTGCAGGTCCTGTACGGGCCTTTCTGGATACAGACAATGTTCGACTGCTGCCCTGGTCAGCACATTCTCCAGATCTCTCACCAATTGAAAACGTCTGGTCAATGGTGGCCGAGCAGCTGGCTCGTCACAATACGCCAGTCACTACTCTTGATGAACTGTGGTATCGTGTTGAAGCTGCATGTGCAGCTGTACCTGTACACGCCATCCAAGCTCTGTTTGACTCAATGCCCAGGCTCATCAAGGCCGTTATTACGGTCAGAGGTGCTTGTTCTGGGTACTGATTTCTCAGGATGTATGCACCCAAATTGCGTGAAAATATAATCACATGTCAGTTCTAGTATAATATAATCGTCCAATGAATTCTTCTTGGTGCAGCAATTTTAATGGCCAGTGGTGTATGTGAGGAGTGATGGAGTGGTACTGAGGACACCAGTGACTAAGAAATCGATGACGAAAACAGAGCGTGTGAAAAATCACGCCGTCTGTCTGGTAGCATCCAACCTAACTGAATAGAGGACGAGCTAATGTTATCAAATAACCTAATGCTACACACAAGCGCTATCTGGGCAAAAGTATCTAGCACCACTACGCAATGCGCAGTTGATAGATAGATGTCACGAGAGGTGAGCCCGCCAGTATAAAAGGAGTCAAGAAGTATTGCTGTATCTGTAGAGAAGCAGTGACAGCAGAATGGGTCGGTCAGGAGAGCTCGTGGCTTCGAACATAGAGTAGTCATTGCATGTGACCCCTGCAACAAATCCACCACAGTCATTTCAACCCTTCTAAAGCTGCTAAAATCCACTGTTCGTGATGCGATTGTGAAGTAGAAACGCGAAGGAACAACCACAGCTAAAGTAGAACCAGGCAGGCCTCAGGTACTGACGGCTAGGGGCCGTCGAGCACAGCGGAAGATGGTTGTAAAAATGGTATGAAACTAGAGGAAGGAATCACTAGTGATTTCCGAGGTGCTGTCAGCCGAGCTAGCACAGTGAGTGTGCGTAGGGAGTTTAAAAGAATGGCGTACAATTGTCGAGAAGCTCCTCATGAGCCACACATTTCTGTGGTCCATGCTAAGCGACTCTGGAGCTGGTGCACGGAGCGACGCCATCGGACAGTGGAGGACTGGAAACGAGTTATTTAGAGTGGTGAATCATGCTATACTCTGTGGCAATCCGATGGAAGGGTTTGGGTTTGGCGAATGTCTATAGAACGTTACCTGCCATCTTGTGTAGCGCCAACAGTAAAGTATGGTGGAGACCATAGTTTACGGTAAGGGGGAATTTATCGTGATGAGGGTGTAGTCCCATTATTCAGCTTAAGGGAACGCCAAATTCGTTATATATAAGCACATTTTATATACAATATATGTATAAGTATATTTATACATAAGCACATCATATATGAGCACATTGTAGAACACTGTGCAGCATATTCAGTAGAAGAACAGTTCAGAGACGCTGACTGGTTGTACCACCGTAACAATCAACCCTGTCAGAAAGCAGCACCTATGAGACAACTTTTCGTGGACAATAACATACCTGAAAGGACTGGCCTCCCCAGAATTAAATGCAACACCTTTGGGATGAGTATAGTGCATCGACTTCTCTCCAACCAATAGCGTCCAGCATGTTCTACATCTGCATCTACATGGATAATCTGCAAATCACATTTAAGTGCCTGGCAGAGGGTTCATCGAACCACCTTCACATTTCTCTATTATTCCAGTCTCGTATAGCGCGCGGAAAGAAAAAACACCTATATCTTTCCGTACGGGCTCTGATTTCCCTTATTTTATCGTGGTTATCGTTCCTCCCTATGTAGGTCGGAGTCAAAAAAATATTTTCACATTCGGAGGCGAACGTTTGTGATTGGAATTTCGTGAGAAGATGCCGTCGCAACGAATAACGCCTTTCTTTTAACGATGTCCAGCCCAAATCCTGTATCATTTCTGTGACACTGTCCCATATTTCACGATAATATAAAACGTGCTGAATTTTTTGAACTTTTTCGATGTACTCCGTCAGTCCTATCTGGTAAGGATAGAGGACGGACAAGCGTAGTGTAGGCAGTCTCCTTAATAGATCTGTTACATTTTTTACATGTCCTGCCAATAAAACGCAGTCTTTGGTTAGCCTTCCCCACAACATTTTCTGTGTGTTCCTTCCAATTTAAGTTGCTCGTAATTGTAATACCTAGGTATTTAGTTGAATTTACGGCTTTTAGATGAGACTGATTTATCGTGTAACCGAAGTTTAACGAGTCCCTTTTTGCACTCAAGTGGATGACCTCACACTTTTCGTTATTTAGGGTCAACTGCCACTTTTCGCATCATTCAGATATGCAGTTTGTTTTGATCTTCTGATGACTTTAGTAGTCGATAAACGACAGCGTCATTTGCAAACAACCAAAGACGGCTGCTCAGATTGTTTCCCAAATCGTTTATATAGATAAGGAACAGCAAAGGGCCTATAACACTACCTTGGGGAACGCCAGAAATCACTTCCGTTTTACTCGCTGACTTTCCGTCAATTACTACGAACTGTGACCTCTGACAAGAAATCAAAAATCCAGTCACATAACTGAGACGATATTCCATAAGCACGCAATTTCACTACGAGCCGGTTGTGTGGTACAGTGTCAAAAGCCTTCCGGAAATCCAGAAATACGGTATCGACCTGAAATCCCTTGTCAATAGCACTCAACACTTAATGCGAATACAGAGCTAGTTTTGCTTCACAAGAACGATGTTTCCTAGACCCATGTTTTCTTCGAGGTAGTTCATAATGTTCGGACACAATGTATGTGCCAAAATCCTGCTGCATATCGACGTTAACGATAGGGGCCTGTAATTTAGTGGATTACTCCTACTCCCTTTCTTGAATATTGGTGTGACCTGTGCAACTTTCCAGTCTTTGGGTACGGATCTTTCGTTGAGCGAACGGTTATATATGATTGTTAAGTCTGGAGCTAATGCATCAGCATACTCCGAAAGGAACCTAATTGGTATACAGTCTGGACCAGAAGACTTAGTTTTGTTAAGTGATTTAAGTTGCTTAACTAGTCCGAGGATATTTACTTCTACGTTTCTCATGTTGGCGGCTGTTTTCGATTCTAATTCTGGAATATTTACTTCGTCTTCTTTTGTGAAGGCATTTCGGAAGGCTGTGTTTAGTAACTCTGCTTTGGCAGCACTGTCTTCGATAGTGTTTTGTGACTATTGTGTTGGAGGGGGTAAGGATTTAAAGCTCTTGGCTCCAGCACGATTAGGCGTTTGTTCTTCACCCGCGTCACTAAGGTCACCACATTTGGCAGAGCATGTCTTACTTTCCAGCCCGTCAAAAAATGCAGATATCTCATCACTGAAGATCTATTGTATTGCTTCTACGACTCGATAACGCTCGAAAAGAAGCCTCTTACTTCCAATGTTTTCCAAAATTTTAGACTAGGAAATTATTCTATGCAGATACATGAGTTCTTCAGTTTGAAAAATGGTATATGAACTGTAAGCTTAATTTCGCACTTAGTGAACAGATGAACTGACTTGGCTTTCCACGTCGTATTCCTCTCTTGCTTTCAACACGATTCGCTAAGTGAATATCACATCACCAGAGATAATTCATATTCTCAGTTACCCCCGTCTGGAGACAATCCGTCGGCAAAATGGCTTCTGAAACTAGAAGAACGATCGCATATTTCTACCTGCAAACGATTTAGTTTTGAGTTCTCTCAATTATCCAGCAACACAGGGCTGGAAGGAGAGATCGCCGCCTGAACATGATTATCAGTTTGAAGTGAACAGTAGCGCCATTGAGCCGAACAAATCGCCAGTTTTGAATGCGTTTCGGTCCAGTAAACAACTGAATGAATCGTGTTGGATATTGTGTGGTAAGTTGATGATGTTGAGCCCCGTCTCCTGTGGGATATATGGAGAGTCTCCCTGTGCCATGTAGCTCACATTTGATATTTCTACATTAAAAGTTCGATGTCAAATTACTGAAAAAGTCTTATTGATCTTACAAGGTTTCTTTTATTTTTAATGCAATCAGTTTCTTATGACACAATCATAACCAGTCTCAGTCTACAATGGCCATCTTCAAATGCTATGGGCGACGAATGTCCACGCGTTGTCAACTGCTGAGTACTCCTCGAGTAAACCTAGCTTTCTTCCTTTAGGCGTATTATGCAACATCTCTATGCAGCGCTCACCCCGTGTATTTTCCCATAGAGATGTGCGCACTCAAAGCTGTTCTGTTTTGGGAATGAGCATGTCCCCTAAACCGTACATCAAAGGTGCAGCCCGTCTGGCCGATATAGTAACGATCGCAGTCATTTCAGTTGGTCTCGTAAATACCCAACATACTAAACATATTAGGTTTTGGGTCTGTTCGTTGTCGCAAGCGTATCCTAAGCGAATTCGTTGTCTGGAATTATTCGAGGAATTAGAGATACACAGTTGTATGAAGAGGGATCCTGACGAGTATTGAATGAGCAGAAAGAATTTAAGCACAGCAATTTTCTTGTATTTTTGATGACTGGCTATAAATTTTTTGGCAAGTTATATTGATGGTAGACCGTAACATCTCTGGCGCGAGGTTGTCAGCTTCTGCTGTGTATACCGCCATCTAGCTGCGGCTGCACGTTTGACTGCAAGCCATATCGCATTTACTCGATTCGTCGTGGCGCTACATTTGCGTCAGCTGTTTTCCTGCTGTGGTTGATAATTCGATTTTGTAATACGATATGATGGCAATGTAATCATTGCAAAATCTTTTGAAGTTGTGCCAACAGGTCACACTGCTTTTTCACTTTCTGATTGTTTTTTGCTGTTTCCTTTTTGCTTGTAATTTGCTTGTTTTTAATACTGACTCGAGTTTCTGTCTTCTGTGTCTATAGTTAGTTATACTTGTCAAGTTAATTTAAGTATTGTTGTGCCCTTTCTACGACAAATGTAACTATGTTCTCTTTTATTGCTTTTTATTTGTCGATCTATACACCTGTATGTACTTGCGCACCACCTGTAGGCTCTGCTGTCAACTTTCGCTTCGGCCTGAGCGAGTGCATACAGAAATCATTTTTTTTATGACCCTGAATGGGTGTTTGTCAATTTAGTCCGACTGGATACACAAACAATGTAACGATGGCCTTTTAATATTTTACGTTTGACTATGATTTTATTATTCATGGTATGTTCTTCGTTATAACTTTTTCATAGCTTTTAACTTTAGATTTCATGTTTTACTGTTTGGTATACGTTTGTATGATTCGTGTATTCCTACAGGTGTCTCAATTTTATTATGCTGTTACAACGAAATTTTTTTCGGTCAACTTGTCTCTTGTACAAACACTAGTTACTGCACAATATTATTCTTACTGATACATCTAATTTTTGTTCAGCTTGCGTCTCATATGGCCGTGGTATGTTTTAAAGAAATTTCCTACGGTGTAACATTTTAAAGCTGCATGCAGGTCTTCCGGGTAGCATTTAACTACGATGTTCACTCCAACGCCATTTGCAAGCTTTCCCAGCATGAGTGATAGGTTATGAGCTTTGTTTATCTTTCCTTCAGGCATTTTAAACATGAAGATTACTTTGTAATGTTTTTGCTTATTCTTACAGGTATAGAACCAGCCTTATATTTGTTGTTGCTGTTACCACTAAATTCTTTATTTAACTCGCCTCTTATACCAGTGTAAGTTATTGCACGATATGGTTGTTGCAGGTGCATCCAGGTTTTGTTCAGCGTGCTTCTAAAGAGAGCATGGTATGTTTAAAAAAATTCTGTCCTGTAACATTGTAAAGTTACCTGTGATTCACGTTCATATAACATTTCATTTAATGCTCATTCCGTACGTTAGATGCTGCTTTTTATACTATGAATTGTAGGTTATTTGCTTAGTACTTGTGTTTAATTCAGACATTTTAATCTTGAAGTTTACACTTAAAAAAAAAACGATTTTTCTGAGGTGATTTTGTGTTTGTTTGCAGATCTGAGGATGGTTGTATTGGGCACTGAAACTAGTTCAGTCATAATATTTTACCTTTTATATATACACCCAATCTAAGCGATTAAAAGATTTCCTTACATTAACAAATTACGTAAGATTACTTTCCCCCTTCCCTGACAATGTCAAGCATTACTAAATTGTTTGACTTTGAACTATAGACTTCAGCGTCCTGAAATGGAACACTTATTAGAAGATTCTGCTATTGACTGTAGAAAGGCCTCACCTCCGTGTATGACTCAGCCTATTGGCCCAGTCTGCAAGACGACAGAGCCGGTTGTCCTCAAGACTCCGAGAAACGTGACGTCAGAAGCGTGCTTACATTCCCGAGAGTCTGTCTTACGAGAAATGCATCGAGAATTTCTCGAGTTTCTCGAGACTAGCGGTCTCATTTCCCATCCCTACCTGGACGACTCATGCTGCGTACACAGTGGCACCAAAAAAGGCGCTGTCGCCAGACGTCGCCCGATAACATCGGCCGACAGTTTGGTCACAGTGCGTCCGATTTCATCCATCAGTTTTTGACGTGATCAAGGTGGTTAGCAATCATCTCTAACATATCTTTGTCGAAAGGAACGGGGCTAGTACTGTACACTCTTTCCTCAGTTACTGGAATAACCAGAATTTTTTTCGAGCCCGTGATATGAAGAGAAAAACGTTCTATTACATACTCCAGATGATTCGTGATGACATTGAAAAGCAAGATTACAAACACTGTGCACAATTGCAAATAAATTAAGCAAAACACACATGTCAACTAACTTTCAATGACTGACATTCAGCATTACATGAAAGACGAACATAAATTTTAAAATAAGATATCCTGATCACCTGAAGCACTGAACAGTGGAAAAACATAAAGCGAACACTTCCCAACCACCTCATACAACAGAATCACCACCCTACTGACTTAAAGATAGCAATAAGCAGTAGATATTTTGTGAATACAACCGTCTAGGTTGCTTATTAAATTTTCTTTATTTATTACGACACTTCGGATACTGCAGTAATTATATATCTACAATTAAGATGAAAGGAACATCAAGAGAGAGAGGCGTTTTTTATGCAACAAGCTAACAAAAGATCATAAATTATAAGGACAAAAATATTTTTAAAGGTACATTCATCACCAAAAAAACGTGACCTTGTAAAGGCTTGATCTGTGTCAGTACTAAAGCCTATGCCTTATCGGGGCGTCAACTAACACCCTAACACCTTGGTTAAAAAAAATTTTCAACGATGCAAGTTTTAGTCGACAGATGTCGCTAGTGTTGGGGACGTTGCCTTCAAATTTTATTTTATTATTCAATTTTTTTTGTCTTTTTATACTTGTAAAAAGACGGATCGCCTAAGTTCGTTTCATATTAACTGGAAATATCCGATAATGGCAGTAGCCGAAACATCGCAATAGATAAATAAATTTTAATATGCAATTTAGATGGTTTTATTCATAAAATATTCACAATAATGATGCAGGAAATTAATTTCATTGATTAATAAGTAACATACAGCTAATGCTCACATAGCGCAACCCAAAAAAGGTCCCCCCGGTAGTTTTAAACATTAAAATTAACATACGCCACACTTATCACTTGAGCACACAACTTTTGAGGCTATAATCTAGACCTAAGATTTTCTATACTAGCCTGTGTTGCAGATGATATGCTGCATAACGTATAGACATGAGGCTGAAATGGTTACAGGCAGGCACAGAACATATATAATGTGATACAAGATAACGTTCAATAAGTTATTATTGAATTTTAAATTGTTCGAAACTTGTGGTTTCGAGTGTAGTAGCAGTTTCAGACGATACATTCCGAGACATATCCCTGTTATATGTTTCTCATCCTCGGGATGCCACAGACTCCGCCTTACTCATACTAAATTTTTGAGTTTCTTACAAACGTCGGCCGATTCGACGGAAGATAACAAACTGGTCGAATTCCACCCAAAGTAGTCCGAAGTCTGTACGTTTGGGAGTTGAGATCGGTTTCACAGAAACCACGTACGTATTGGTATACTGATTTGAAAAGATTGGCCTTCTTTGGACGATGTCGGTCGTCGGCGGAATTCCTCGATGTCACTCCAATTGTGACAGCAGAAACAATCACTGGTCCGTTTGACACGTTAATGGAGATCAGTAAGCTTTCGGTGGAGCGTAACTCATTGACCACATTACAGTGGGCGGTGTGTGGTAGTTACAGCGCAAACTCCATTCTTCCTAATTTTTCCGAAGAGCTAGCCAATTGGGGAAGAGCGCCTTACATGGTGCATCATGTCGATTATGCGCTGAGACATATCGCATCCTTCATCGACGTGGATCTGCACTTCTGCTCATTCTCCAACTGTAGGGCGACGTCACCCTCCTGGTATTTTACCATCAACTGTGCAGTATCTTTTTCTACGCTGACGATGATAATTGACTTGTTTGCTTGGTTGCACCTGATATCGAGCACGGTAGTCAGTCTGTTGTGGTGGGGCCGCCATGCATCCTGTTGGTTGTAGCCCCCCGACCACGTATGCCAAGGAGTAGATGCCCATCACCCTTGGACATCAGGACTCCCTGCAATGGCCATCCTGCCAGGTGGCTTTTGCTGCGGCTGGGTAGCGTGAGTGGGGAGGGCCTCTGGTCGGAGTGGGTGGTATGAGGGCAGGTGACACGCGATGAAGCGTAACACATCATCTTTTGCTGGTGGTCAAACACTAGCAGTCTCTCAACATTCACGGGCTCAGTTCAACGCACAAAAGTATGACCCCAAATCATTGCCCTCTCTAGCCACACAATGGCACGAACGTCAGGCTAAGGATGGCAGCGACTCTTATTCGCCCCGGTTCCTTGTATGTTCGAGAGCTGATGGGGAATCTTTCATGGCGATGAAGCCTCAGTTTTTGTTGAGAATTTAGAGGACAAGTTTGGGGAGGTGGAGGGCTTGTCCGAAATGAGATCTGGGTCAGTCTTGATCAAAACAGCATCCTCTGCCCAGTCATCGGCGTTGCTCGCTTGTGACAAGCTGGGGTTTATTTCTGTAATCATCACGCCCCACAAGAGCTTAAATACGGTCCAGGGCATCACATTCCACAGGGACCTTCTTTTGCAGTCTGACGATTAGCTGCACACTAATTTAGAGCGGTGAGGTGTACATTTCGTTCGACGTGTCCACCGAGGTCTGAGGGATAATCAGGTTGCCACCAGTGCCTTCATCTTGGCCTTCGAGGGTAATACTTACCCAAGAAGGTCAAGATGATGGTCTATTGCTGTGATGTAAAGCCCTATATCCATCCTCCAACGTGGTGCTTTAAATGCTGGAAGTGCGGTCATATGTCTTCCAGCTGCACTTCCAGCATCACATGTCGAGACTGCGGACGTCCATCACATACCAAAACTCCATGTGCCCCGCCTCCATCTGTGTCAACTGCGGAGAGCCCCATTCCCCTTGCTCACCTGACTGCAGGTTTTTCGAGAAAGAAAGCAAAATCCTGGAGTACAAGACTCTGGACCGACTGATCTATACTGAGGCTAACAGGAAATTTGAAAGCCTACATCCTTTACGTGTGACATCGTCCTACGCCGCTGCTACAACAGTTTCAGCCCCATCAGCTCTGCAAACTCCAGTCACCTCTCAGAACCAGAAGACTACATCTGCCACCTTGCTGGTTTGGGGCGCATTTCCCTCCCTGTTGCTCCTGCACCGCCTATTTTAGGAGCAACACCCCCCCCCCCCCCCCCCAACTATCAGGGACATCAGTCCCCACTTATGCGTCCAAGAAGTATAAGTCTTCTTCGACTCCTCTCTCTAGGAAGGGGTCCCTTCGGTCACTTATTTGCCAGGTTTCTGCTATTGGGAAAGATGACACCTGCCAGTGGCTGAAGAGCCCAAAAGCAGCTGGTCGTAGGGCTTCACACTCATCCTCAGCCCTGCAGACTGAATCAGTGAAGCCCTCCCAGCCAGGGAAACCCAGAGAGCAGCAAGAGAAATCCAAAAAGAAAACCCCTAAGACCAAGGAAATTGCGGTGGTACCCACACCACCGCTACCCACAAACTCTGCGTGTGCAGATACGGTGGAGATTCTGGCGTCCGTTGAGGACCTATATTTCCCTGGACCCTGAGAAACAATGAATATAAACTACTCAGGCAATAAGTCGGTAGCAGCAGGTGACCCTGAGGCGAAAACTGCCTCATTGAACGTTCCATACCTTCCCAGTCTCACGATGACGTCATCCTCCAGTGGAATTGCGGCGGTTTTTTCACTGCCTAGCTGAGCTACGGCAACTGTTAACCTTTACACCTGCTTTCTGCATTGCCCTCCAGGAAACCTGGTTCCCAGCAATGTGGGCCCCTGCCCTCTGCGGCTATAAGGGATATTACAGGAACAGTAGCGACTATAATCGAGTGTCAGGTGGAGTTTACGTTTATGTCCTAAACTCAAACCCCTCTTGAAACTGTGGCTGTCAGAATAAGGACGACGCCGGAAATAACTATCTGCAATGTATATCTTCCTCCAGATGGCGCAGTATCCCTGAATGTATTAGCTGCATTGATTGATCAACTCCCTAAACCTTTCCTACTTCTGGGAGGTTTTAACGCCCATAACCCGTCGTAGGGTGGCACCGTGCTTACTGGCTGAGGCAGAGATGTCGAAACTTTACTGTCTCAGTTCGACCTCTGCCTCTTAAATACTGGGGCTGCCACACATTTCAGTGTGGCTCGTGGCAGTTACTCGGCCACTGATTTATCAATTAACAACCCAGGACTTCTCCCATCTATCCACTGGAGAGCACATGACGACCGGTGTGTTAGTGACCACTTCCCCATCACTGCCCCGGCGTCAGGCCCACGGACGCCTGCCCAGATGGGCTTTAAACAAGGCGGACTGGGAAACTTTCACCTCTGTTGTCACCGTTGGATCTCCCCCGCAAGGAAACATCGATGTGATAATTGAGCAGGTGAGTACAACAATGCTTTCTGCGGGGAGAAAACACGATCCCTCTCTTTTTACTGTGCCCCCGGCGATAGGCAGTCCCTTGGTGGTCAGCGGAAGTCGCTGAAGCAATTAAGGAGCGTCGGCGAGCTCTACAGCGGCATAAGCGGCACCCTTCCCTGGAGCACCACACAGCCTTTAAATGGCTCCGTGCCCGCGTTCGCCAACTTATCAAACGATGAAAGGAGGACTGTTGGGAGAGCTACGTCTCGACCACTGGGTGCCATACGTCACCTTCCCAAGTCTGGGCAAGGATCAAACTTGTTTTCGGGTACCAGACACCAACAAGTGTTCCTGGTGTTAACGTAAATGGTGTGATCTACCGACGCAATCGCGATTGCCCAGCAGTTTTCTGAGCACTATGTTCGAGCCTCTGCATCGGAGAACTACCCCCCAGCCTTTCGCAATCTCAAACGGCGGCTGGAAGGGAAAGTACTCTCATTCACTACACGCCACAGTGAATCCTATAACACTCAATTTCCAGAGTTGGAGCTCCTCAGTGCCCTTGCACATTGCCCCTACACTGTTCCTGGGCCAGATCGGATCCACAGTCAGATGATTAAACATCTCTCATCTGACTACAAGCGACATCTCCTCGTCATCTTCAACCGGATCTGGTGCGATGGCGTCTTTCCATCGCAATGGCGGGAGAGCACCATCATTCCGGTGCTCGAACCCGGTAAAAACCCGCTTGACGTGGATAGCTATCGGCCCATCAGCCTCACGAACGTTCTTTGTAAGCTGCTAGAACGTATAGTGTGTCGGTGGTAGGGTTGGGTCCTGAAGTCACGTGGCCTACTGGCTCCATGTCAGGGTGACTTCCGCCAAGGTCGCTCTACCTCTAATAATCTTGTGTCCTTCGAGTCTGCGATCCGAACTGCCTTTTCCAGACGCCAAAACCTTGTTGCTGTCTTTTTTGATTTACGAAAAGCGTATGACACGATCTGGTGACATCATATCCTTGCCATATTGTACGAGTGGGGTTTCAGAGGCCCGCTCCCGATTATTAACCAAAATTTCCTGTCGCTTCGTACTTTCCGTGTCCAAGTTGGTGCCTCCCATAGTTCCCCCCATATCCAGGTGAACAGAGTCCCGCAGTACTCTGTATTGAGGATATCTCTATTGTTAGTGGCCAATAATTGGTCTAGCAGCAGCTGTAGGGCCGTCGGTCTCACCTTCTCTGTATGCAGACGACTTTTGCATTTCGTACTGCTGCATCAGTACTGGTGTTGCTGAGCGGCGCCTACAGGAAGCCATCCACAAAGCGCAGTCATGGGCTCTAGCCCACGGTTTCCAGTTTCCAGTTTTCTGCTGGAAAGTCGTGTGTTATACACTTCTGTCGGGGTCGTACCGTCCATCCAGAACCAGAACTTTACCTTAATGACGACCCACTCACTGCAGTGGAGACATATCGATTTTTAGGACTGGTTTTCGACGCCTGATTGACTTGGCTTCCTCACCTTCGTCAGCTTAAGCGGAATTGTTGGCAGCATCTCAATACTCTCCATTGCCTGAGCAACACCAACTGGGGTGCAGATCGCTCTATGCTGCTGGGAGCTCTACTGAGCCCTTGCTCAGTCCCGCATCGACTATGGAAGTCTGATTTACGGTTTCGTTGGCGTCTTAAGCATTGCATTTACTGAACCCAGTGCACCATTGTGGCGTTCGCCTAACGACAGGAGCTTTTAGGACGAGTCCGGTGAACAGCATCCTGGTGGAGGCCGGATTCCCTCCATTGCAGGTTAGCTGTGCACAACCTCTGGCTAGTTACGTTGCACACGTTCTTAGATCTCCTGCGCATCCGAATTACCTTCTCCTTTTCCCACCCACGGCGGTTTATCTCCCGCATCGGTCGCCCAGGTCAGGGCTTCCAATTACAGTTCGTGTCTGATCCCTTCTTTCCGAACTGGAGTCCTTGCCCCCCTCCTTCAAACCAGCCAAGCAACCAAGCACAACTATCGACTGAGGACATAAGGGTGTCAGTTGCTCGTACCCGGGAACAGTCACACTACACCCTTCAGGAAAGACACTATACGCTGATGGAAGGAAGAGTGGAGTTTAGCAGCGATGAAATCGTTAGAGATGGAGTGCATTCTCAGGTGGGACAAGGATGAGGAAGGAAACAGACCACGTCCGTCTCAAAGGAACCATCCCATCGTTCATCTTAACTGATTCAAGCAAACTATTGGAAACATTGATCTCCATGGCTGGACGAGGATTTGAACCGCATTGCTCCCAAATACGAAACCAATGGACGCCACCTTGTTGAGCTGACCATCTCTCAAAGTAATCGATGTGAAATCAGAACAGTGAAACAGAAGTGATATCAGGCGTTCCCCAAGGAAGTGTTATAGGCCCTCTGCTGTTTCTAACTTATGCAGACGACATGGGACACAATGTGAATAGCCCTCTTAGACTGTTTGTAGACGATGCTTTCGTTTAACGTCTAGAAAATCATCAGGAGATCAATACGAATTGAAAAATAATTTATACAAGTTGTCTGCATAGTGCTAAAAGTGGAAGTTGGCCCTGAACAATAAAAAGTGTGTGATTCGCCATGTGAGTACTAAAAGGAATCCGTTAAATTTCGCGTACACGATGAATAATACAGATTTAAAGGTTGTCGATTCTGTAAGTCGACGTGGATTAGGTAGTTTAAGTGTATTCTAAATGACCCTGTTATTTAACATAAATTAATTTGACACCTTCCTAAATAATGAATTAGGAATTCAGTGACTTCTGACTGAAACGAGTATCACAATTAATTCCGTTTACATAAACGTTATGAAACGTCCCCTTAGAAAAATTAATGAGTGACTGTGCTGCTAAACCCCTTACGTTATTTGATTTTCAAACAGCTGAGCAAAACTGAACGTACTCAGACATTTCTCTCTTTACGTTTTCTGATCATCACTAAACTGACACACAATATTTTTAGCGCAACGCAATCTGGCTTTCAAAAATCCCTACAAAAGAATGGCCCTGATTAACAATAACCTATACCTTTCACGAATCACTTACCTCACAAAAATCTTCATTACTCGAACTACTGCAATACAGCGGGCGTCAATACTGCCAGCTAAATAAAAGATTCGAACTACTGAAGGCACTAACTACTGTTAGGCATACTTAGCAAATGAAAGATTTTCATAGAGAACCGGCAATGTATTTACCTTAATAGTGTTCAAAAGTCATAATAGATATATAAGTTCATGACATCCAGTCTTACAAATTTACTCTCTCTGATGGACACAAGTCCAGATCATCCGCTCTCAAAACTCTGCCATCTCACCCCGCACATCCACAACTGCTAGAGGCTCACCTCCAACTGCACAACGCTACGCGCTGTTAACAGCCAACTGCCCGACACTACAATAGCAAATTCCAACAATGCACAGACTGCACACAGCACAGTCAGTGATTTTCATATAGAGCGCTACATGGCGTTACCAACATAAAAACCTAAACAGCCTACTTACAACGTGACTCATGAATCAGTTGAGAAGCATAAGCTATTCTAAAGTAAAGCCTTGACACAGCTGAGTAAAGGGTTTTGGTTAAGATTCTAACAATCTTGCATCAAAATGAAACGACTGGGTTCACAAAGTTGTACCGTTATTGTCGTGACATTAGTACAAAAGAGAGATAGCGCTAGAGAAGGGAACATATTGCATCTGTGGCCGGAGTTGAAAGCATATTGATCATACGAATACGAAATCAAATCTTCAGAGTGAGCTTGAGGTTACTGCAATTCTATAAATATGACTTTACTGTCCCTATGGATCGTGTAGGTGTTACAGCCATATCAGTCTGTAGTTGGAAGCTGAAGTGGCTGCAGAATCAGTTAGCGGCAGTAAACCAACGACCTGCTGCAGCTAAGTTCAAATCAGCCCTAAATCTTTCTAAGTAGCTCAGATCATCTGATCGGAGATGGACCCTGGCGGCGGTGAAGGCCGGCGGGGGATGAGTCTGACGGTGAAGACCCCGGTGGTGAATAGTTCCAAAGTTGAACCGAATGGTTCTTAAAATACACTCCTGGAAATTGAAATAAGAACACCGTGAATTCATTGTCCCAGGAAGGGGAAAATTTATGGACACATTCCTGGGGTCAGATACATCACATGATCACACTGACAGAACCACAGGCACATAGACACAGGCAACAGAGCATGCACAATGTCGGCACTAGTACAGTGTATATCCACCTTTCGCAGCAATGCAGGCTGCTATTCTCCCATGGAGACAATCGTAGAGATGCTGGATGTAGTCCTGTGGAACGGCTTGCCATGCCATTTCCACCTGGCGCCTCAGTTGGACCAGCGTTCGTGCTGGACATGCAGACCGCGTGAGACGACGCTTCATCCAGTCCCAAACATGCTCAATGGGCGACAGATCCGGAGATCTTGCTGGCCAGGGTAGTTGACCTACACCTTCTAGAGCACGTTGGGTGGCACGGGATACATGCGGACGTGCATTGTCCTGTTGGAACAGCAAGTTTCCTTGCCGGTCTAGGAATGGTAGAACGATGGGTTCGATGACGGTTTGGATGTACCGTGCACTATTCAGTGTCCCCTCGACGATCACCAGAGGTGTACAGCCAGTGTAGGAGATCGCTCCCCACACCATGATGCCGGGTGTTGGCCCTGTGTGCCTCGGTCGTATGCAGTCCTGATTGTGGCACTCACCTGCACGACGCCAAACACGCATACGACCATCATTGGCACCGAGGCAGAAGCGACTCTCATCGCTGAAGACGACACGTCTCCATTCGTCCCTCCATTCACGCATGTCGCGACACCACTGGAGGCGGGCTGCACGATGTTGGGGCGTGAGCGGAAGACGGCCTAACGGTGTGCGGGACCGTAGCCCAGCTTCATGGAGACGGTTGCGATTGGTCCTCTCCGATACCCCAGGAGCAACAGTGTCCCTAATTTGCTGGGAAGTGGCGGTGCGGTCCCCTACGGCACTGCGTAGGATCCTACGGTCTTGGCGTGCATCCATGGGTCGCTGCGGTCCGGTCCCAGGTCGACGGGCACGTGCACCTTCCGCCGACCACTGGCGACAACATCGATGTACTGTGGAGACCTCACGCCCCACGTGTTGAGCAATTCGGCGGTACGTTCACCCGGCCTCCCGCATGCCCACTATACGCCCTCGCTCAAAGTCCGTCAGCTGCACATACGGTTCATGTCCACGCTGTCGCGGCATGCTACCAGTGTTAAAGACTACGATGGAGCTCCGTATGCCACGGCAAACTGGCTGATACTGACGGCGGCGGTGCACAAATGCTGCGCAGCTAGCGCCATTCGACGGCCAACACCGCGGTTCCTGGTGTGTCCGCTATGCCGTGCGTGTGAGCATTGCTTGTACAGCCCTCTCGCACTGTCCGGAGCAAGTATGGTGGGTCTGACACACCGATGTCAATGTGTTCTTTTTTCCATTTCCAGGAGTGTAAATACTCGTATTTCTGCGTTGTGTGTTGTTTAGTTTGTTCAGATTGGCCGAGCTACAGATATCCAGAGAGCCCACCAGTAAAGAGCTTCCTTAAAAGATGCTGGTCCCCTTCCCCGAGTTTTGCTTCAGCCGGTTAACCAGTAACAAGCTTCGTACCATTTCATGGTGGAAAAGGCATCTCACCCTCTTTCTGTGGTAACGTGGTGGGACCTCAGCAGCGCAGTCGAGTTTCTCTCTCTAACTTCCAGTTTATTTCCATTAGCTAATCCTGGCCGTTCTCATATTGCACAAATATTTACTTTTTGTGGACCCAAAGTTCGGCTGCGTCCTACACTTACAAAGATGTCCGAAACTGCAGGCTCTCAATCCGTTTTCTAGATGGCGTCCGTTGTGTTCCAAAGAAACAGAGTTTTCTACGTTTTGTTCTCGACCGTACTTCTTGGGTCTTGTTAAAAACAGTGTTGCTTCTCTTTCCACCTCTGAGTCGCAAAACAGTCGCTGCTGGAGGCCTTAACCGAAGGAGATCGTATCTGTGTTGGCTGTGGTGCATGCGGCACCCAGCTGCAGTACTACAGAAGACAGTCCAGTGGACTGCATGGCGTTGATCTAAACTCCTCTTGGCATGTCCTTCTAGGAACTCGTTCGAGGATGGTTCCTCTGTCCATCTACGTGACTCTTCTGCTCACTCGAGTGCTGGCAGCTCATCCCAAAGTGCTTCCGCAGTGCCTGCGTACTTATATAAGCCATGCAAGTCCGAACAAAATGTAAATTAAGATAATTAACAACTGACAGTCATTAGTATTTGTACTGATATGCATTTCATTTCTCCGTGTTGATTAATTATTCCGATCTGATGGGTGTTTATACTCGGATTTCAAATTAGTTACGGGATAGTTTTGGAAAAAACGGTACATAACAATTCAACCAAATACCTAGGGATTACAGTTATGAGCAACTTAAATCGGAACCGTCACACAGAAAACTTTGTGAGGAAAGTGAACCAAAGATTTCGTTTTGTCGGCAAACTTTCAGAAGATTTAACAATAATAAAAGTACTGCCTGCACGGTTTGAGATCCTTACCAGACAGGATTGGCAGAGGACTTCGAAAATTTTCAAAGAAGGGTAGTTCCTTTTGTATTATATCGAAATATCGTAGACAGTATCATGGATAGGATCTGCAGCCGGCCGGGATGTCCGAGCGGTTCTAGGCGCTACAGCCTGGAACCGCGCGACCGCTACGGTCGCAGGTTCGAATCCTGCCTCGGGCATGGATGTGTGTCATGTCCTTAGGTTAGTTAGGTTTAAGTAGTTCTAAGTTCTAGCGGACTGATGACCTCGGAAGTTAAGTCCCATAGTGCTCAGAGCCATTTGAACCATTTTTTAGGATCTGCAAGTTGGGATGGTAATCATTAAAATAGACTTTTTTCGCTCTAGCGAAAACTTTTCACAAAATTCCACTCACCATCTCTCTCCCTCGAATACGAAAACATTTTATTGGCTCCTAACTGCAGAGGGAGAAATGCCCATCGTAATAAAAGAAGGGAAAACTGAGCTCACACAGAAAGATTTAGGTGTTCAGTTTTCGCACGTGCTATTCGATAGTGGAACGGTCGAAAAATAGTCTGAAAGCGGTTCGGTGAAGCGCGGGATTAGCCGAGCGGTCTGGGGCGCTGCAGTCATGGACTGTGCAGCTGATCTCGGCGGAGGTTCGAGTCCTCCCTCGGGAATGGGTGTGTGTGTTTGTCCTTAAGATAATTTAGGTTAAGTAATGTGTAAGCTTAGGGACTGATGACCTTAGCAGTGAAGTCCCGTAAGATTTCACACACATTTGAACATTTTTTTGGTTCGGTGAACCCTCTGCCAATAACTTGGATGTGAATTGCACAGTAATGACAAAGGAAAGGCTACTGGACCTGATGGGATACCAGAACAATTCTACATAGAATATGAGAAAGAACCTGCCACTCTTCCAGCACAATGATCGTAAGTCTCTGGAGGAGCGAAGTGTTCATTCGCGTTTCCAAGAAGGTTCCTCGAACAGTGGTAGAGGACTGTAGGCCTATATCTCGGACGTCAGTCTATTGCCAAATTTTGGAACACTTTTTATGCTCGCATATTATGATATTACTGGAGACCGAAAATCTCTTCTGCCAGAAACAACATGGGTCCCAAAAACACCGATCATGTGAAACCCAGCTCTCTCTATTCGTTTACGAGCCCCAGAAAACAGTAGATACCGGCACGCAGGTAGATGCTGTCCTCCTTGAGTTCCGCGAGGCCTTCGATACAATTCCGCACTGCCACCTAATGAATAAAATCCCAGCGTGAGGAATATCAGATTAACTGTGTGGCTGGATTGAAGAGTTTCGAACGAACAGAACACAACATACCAATCTCAACGGAGAGAAGTCTTCAGACATAAAGGTAACTTCGAGCGTATCTGTAAGTGACATACTAGACAATGTTGGAAGTTCCATGAGGCTTTTTGTGGGTGGTGCTATACCAATCTCAACGGAGAGAAGTCTTCAGACATAAAGGTAACTTCGAGCGTATTTGTAAGTGACATACTAGACAATGTTGGAAGTTCCATGAGGCTTTTTGTGGGTGGTGCTATTGTATACAGAGAAGTAAGGACACTAGAATGTTGAGGGAAGACCTACAGAGGATCGATACTTGTTGCAGGGAGTGGCAACTGATCCACAAAAGAAACAAATGTTGTATCTCTATAAGTGGTGTCTGCTCTTTCAGACATCTCCGAAAGAACAGACACCAGTCAGACAGATATAAACTGATGGGCCAAAACGTTATGACCCCCTGCTTAATAGCTTGTTCGTCCGTCTTTGGAAAGAAATACATAACTGATTCTGCGTATCAGTGATCCGACAGTTTGTTGGTAGGCATATGGCATCAGATATATACACACAGGTCGTGTAATTCATGTAAATCACGGGCCGCTGATATCCGTACGCGGTTATGGCGCCCGATGCGACCCAGATGAGTTCCATAGGATTTACATCAGTCGAATTCGGTCGCCGAGACATCAACGTGAGTTCACTATTGTGCTCCTCAAACCGCTGTAGCACGGTTCTCGCTTCGAGGCACGGACAGTTACACTGCTGGAAAATGGCATCGCCATCGGGGGTCTATGCTACTTTACAGAGCTGACTAGCCTTCGAACGCCACGTTCTGTGAAGAGTCGTTGACGTCCAACCATTAAGCGCCTAATGGTAGTTTCACTGTCTTTCTACCTCTTTCCGTAGACGCGGCAGTGTGTGGACGTTCGACTAGCTTCGCCGTTTTCGAGATACTCGTTCACAGGCTCTGCTTAATAATAATCTGCGCTTTGTCAGAGTCGCTTATCTCAATGGGTTTCCCCGTTTGCAGCCCTTATCTTCGCTAGGGTGATCTCCCGTCCCCATACTTTTGCTACTGCGTTATGTGCGCACAGTGCCACTAGGTAACACCCAACGTCGTGGTCGGCAGCGATCGTAATGTTTTGGCTTACCAGTGTATATGCGCCGAGAAAGGTAACATGATTATTAAGTGCAGAGTACTCTTCGCCCGATTTCGTGCGGGACTTCGATTGATGCGACAAGAAAAAGAGAAAAAAGGGCTAGGGGATGCTACTTTGCTAGTGTGCGGCTAACGGGAATTTGGATTGAGAGGGAAGGCGAGCTTCGGTAGCCTGCGGATATCTGTCTACCCACTGTGCCAACGTGGCGTAGATGGTTAACACATCTACCTAGTAAGCAGAGGACATGGGTTTTGGTACAAACTTTGTCACCAACGAATTCTTTCGTTGTCTGAGTACTGCAGAGACTGAAATTTCTCGTTTCTGAACAGAAACAAATCTAATGTATTGT